>NC_142687.1:72310000-72613030 GCF_056320005.1 Nelumbo lutea
TGCTGCTCCCCGAACCGGCTATCGTCCAAGGCCGAGGTGTATATTTTGGTGGCATGGTCGGGTTGGCTCGTTCTGTTGGGGTTTCCTATGGCTAAGTCCTTTCCTAACAGCCTCAAGGTATGTTAGTGGCTGGTCCTGTTTGGCTAAGGGGTAGGTTTGGGCCAGGGGAGGATCAAAATGGTGTTTTGGACTATTAAGGTGTGGATTCCCATGTATTTTTCCCCAAGGGTATCTCACAGGGCTACTACAGGAACTAGCCTTAGGGATAGTGTGATTGTGGTCCCTAGATGGCTTGGGTGGCACTCGCTCTCCCCGGTGGTCGTGGTAGTAGGTGTGGGAAACGTTTGACACGGCCTTGGGTCTTCTTCTGTTGGGCCCACTAGTTGCGGGCACTTGCGACTTTTGCTGCGAAGTCGACTTCTGCTGATGTGGTTGGCGTTGAAGCTGATGTTGCTGCTGGTGTTGACTTGGGCGCTGATGTTGGTGTTGGCGCTGAAAATGGAACTGTCTCGGAGGTGACTTCTTCCTGGTGACGACTTCCCAACCAGTTCCAGTGTCGATGTGAGGTACTTGACAGGGGTTCTTCCTTGTTGACGCAGAACTGTCTTCGTGAAAAAGTTGTAGTGCAGAAACTCGCTTCCCATGAACCTTAGTGGAAGTCGTAACTGGTACCATGCAAGGGGAGCGCTCGTCCAAGATGCACAAAGAGTTGATGTGAGGTAGGAGTGCTGCTTCTGCTTGTCTCATGAAGTCCATTCCCAAGACAACTCGAAAATCATCTAGGGGTACCACTGAAAGATTAACCTTGCTTGTCCACGGTCCAACTTGGAGGTCAACCCCACGAGCCATGCCTTCAATCGCCTTTGCCCCGGAGTTCACGGCCTTGACCCACCCTGTCTCTTTCACAGCATTCAGATTGAGTCGCTTGGCCTCGGCAACTGAAATGAAGTTGTGGGAGGCCCCTGTATCAACAAGGGCTTGGGTCGGCTTCCCGCCGAGGAGGATGTCTACGTACTTCAGCCCCCTTTGGGCATTCTTTGGCCTTCCATGATTGGCCTCTTTCTTCACCATGGCGTTGAAGAGTTGAAGGGCGCCCACTCTAGGCGCCTGCATAGATTTTTCCTCATCGCTTTGCTCATCATCACTGAGCTTGGCGACGAGGGCATTGATCTTCCTTTTGGTTGGGCAGTTGCGAACCAAGTGATTTCCCCCACAAAGGAAGCAAGAAATTGGGGAGCCAGCGGTTCTGGGCTTGTAACGGTGCTGAGGGCCTTGTTCTCCTTGTGGTTTCTTCCCATAGTCTTGTCTTGCTGGCTTGTTGAAGCGGGAGTTGTCGTACGTTGGGCGTGAGGGACCTGCTCCCCCACTCAAATTAGGGGAACGCGGGCTTTCTGGCTTAGGGGCTTCTTCATCTGATAAGTTAGTCTCATTGAGTTGCTCCGCCACTGCCATTGCCGTGGCGAGGTCCTGTACGTTGTGGCGTTGGAGTTCTAATTCGGCCCAGGGCTTCATTCCGTCCAGGAAGTTGAACAGTAGATCCTTGTCGGACATGTCCGTGATCTCCAAGGTAAGGGCTAAAAACTCTTTAACATAATCGTGGAGTGAGTCCTGATGCTTGAGTGATTTCAACTTCTTCCGCGCCAGGTACTCCACGTTCTCTGGGTAGAATTGCCGCTTTAGTTCTCGCTTGAAATCAGCCCATGTCTCGATGGTGCACGTACCCCGTTCAATGTCTTGGCATCGCCTGCGCCACCATAGCATAGCAATGTCAGTCAAATACATAATCACTGTACGAATTTGCGTTAGGTCATCATCAATGCTAGCAGCATGGAAATATTGTTCCATTTGCCACAAGAAGTTGTCAAGTTCTCTGGCATCTCGGGAGCCAGCATAAGGTGTGGGCTCCCGAATCTTCGCACGAGCAGGGGCCAGTGTTGTGGAGGGGTTTGGAGTGCTGGCCACTAGTCTCTTGAGGAGCGTCATGTCTCCTCTTAGATCATCCAATTGAGTCTGGAGGTCGGAGGGAGAGGCCATGGCTACTTTCATGGCCCCCCATTCAGCTCTCATCTCATCCACCTGGTCTTGGATGTCGGATCGAGATGAGCTCCCTTCTTGTCGGGATTTTGTTCCAAGGACTTCCTTGAGGGTTCTATTCAGGACGTCTTGGACCTCATTCACAATGCCATTTAGACGGGCTTCTAGCTCCACCACGGAGCTCTCAATTGTTTCCACATTCAAGTGGATTTCTTCTACTCGGTCACGCATCTCCCCAACAGTCACTTCACAGCGAAGGATGCGCGTGTCGAAAGCAGCAAGCGTGTCAGCTAACTTGTCAGGCTTGCTTGTCTTGGATGTGCGACCCCTTGGGGCCTTCTCTATGGTGGCTTCATCGACTAGAGACTCATCAGTCTCCCTCGCATGGGCAAGGCCATGCCCAATCTCGTCGGTGAGTTCCTTGTTGTGCTTCATTGCGCCACCACTAGTATTGCTATGCAAGGGTCACGAGCGTTGAGGAGAAACCCGCTCTGATACCAACTGTCACGGGGGAATCTTTGGGGCCCCGTGCGGCACTCGAAATGGGCGAGTAAGCCTACGAAACAAAGCAAACACACACAGAAAGGCAACAAGAAGGCACACTAATTAGCAAAAGGCTACTTGTATTGTATTAATCAGTGGTAAGCACAAGCACACAGTACAGTGTCGAGGGGATCTCGTGCTTAACCTTTACACGCTTATGAGCTCACTCGACTACCTACCTCCCCTCAAAGAGTACGTTAAGCTTTTGGGGGAGTGACAATATGAAACATCAAAATAATGGAAAAGCATACTAAGTAATTACAATTACGCCATTGGCGGTCCCCCTTACAAAATACAAGCAAAGCCCACCCATGACACACATGTAGGCACCATGAAAGCACGTGGCTGGCACTCGGATGGCTCACTGTAGGTGCTTGATGGCGCGATGAAGGAGTCACCCGTGACAAACAGGCGTTTACTTATGAGATTAGTTGAGTAGGCTTGCGTTAGTTGTCTGCTAGTTGATAGCTAGTTGTGGGGCTTTCGACATAAAAAAAGGCTTCAGCCTATCCAGCTTGGCTTCGCTATCGCTCATGACTTGTATTGTAGTCGTAGTCTTGTAGTCGGCCCGGAATGCCTCTGTAGTCTTTCGCTCCGCTCCTTCCTTCATTCATTTTCTTTTAGTTGCGGTAGCTTCCGCGCAAGCAAGATACGGCGAAGCCAACAAGCGAGAAAACGTAAGGGCGCGCTAGCGCCCAACCGCGGTTAGGGGCTTTCTTCGCATGCTTTCGCGCCTTGCGCTCAAGCCGTTGCACGTTAGCGCAGCCAGCAAGATGCGGCTGAAAAGCCGTATCGCGCTAGCGCGCTCACGTTTTTCAGCTGGGTACCAATCCTTACGTTTTCTTCGCTCCTTCCCGGCCCGGAAGTTCGCTTCTGGCGACTAGCTTCTACCGATAGCGCTTGGACTTGGAAGCAAGCTAAAGCTACCTTGAATCAATGAATGAATGAATGAATGAAAAGGAACCTCCATGCGAGGACAGTTTGGTTCGAGGACCCGTTGGTCAAAGGAAAGGGGAGGTCCTGATTCCGGGACGGAGCCGTATGACGCGAGAGTGTCACGTACGGTTCCTTTGAGAAGGGTGTGATACCACCACCTATCAGGCCCGACGAGCGGTCCACGGAGCTGCATCCCTACTCACCTGGTCCATGCACACCGCTCTCTCCAGAAGGTTGGCCGCCTATCCTAGATCTTCCCATTTCCAAGAAGATCCCGGGCTCGATCCGGTTTAGTATCAAGGTGATTCTGTTTCCGTTCCTATAAATTTGGGTCCGTGCAGCATTTCCACGATATCGTTATGATCAATCAATGAGACCTGGCCGGAAAGTGTTCTTGCCTCTATCATTAGCTCGGGTAGTCCCCGTTTCTGGTGTTTCAGTCACCTTTCAATGGCTCCCTTAATGTATGTGCCAGGAAGTGTCTTCAGAAGCGGGCTACTCCCCGAAAATGCCCCGCCCATAGGTTCGTTTGTCGTTGGGGCTAACTTTCTTCCTTGCTCGTTCCTAGGTTATCAGTAACGTGGCCAGTAAGTCAGCGGGCGGGGGGGAAGGCGTAGGGCTCACACAAGAAGTGCAGGACTTCGTACCTTTCTGAAGTGTGGCCCACACGGCCAGCAGGGGGGAAAGGGAGGGGGGAGAAAAGAGGGAATTGAATTATACACCAACAAGCGAGAAAACTACAGTGCGCTAACGCGCACTCCGGCTTTCGCAGGCTTGAGCGCTGACGTTGCGCTAACAGCATGATGAAAAACGGATGCGCAACAAGCAACGGATTGAGCGCTAGCGCTCAAGCCGTTGCGCTAACGCGCACTCCGGCTTTCGCAGGCTTGAGCGCTGACGTTGCGCTAACAGCATGATGAAAAACGGATGCGCAACAAGCAACGGATTGAGCGCTAGCGCTCAAGCCGTTGCGCTAACGCGCAGCCAGCGCAACGGCAGCACGCTAGCGCGTGCATCCGTTTTGAATCTTGCTGCAACGGCAAAGTGCGTTGCGGCGCCCTAGCGGGCGCCTGAACTTGCAGCCTTCGCTTGCTCTCAGGCAACAAGCAACGGATTGAGCGCTAGCGCTCAAGCCGTTGCGCTAACGCGCAGCTGGCTTTGCAGCCGCTTGCGCGCTAGCGCGCGCAGTAGTTTTTCATCATGCTTGGCGCGCCGTTCCTTCTGTTTCGCTCAATCTCCATCACAGGCCGCTCTGTCATTGTCTGATTTTTGGTTGTCTGATTACACTCGATCTGATGTATCTACTTATCGTATTTTTGCCCCTGCTCGGTAGTTCCGTAGCTGGTATTTTCGGACGTTTTCTAGGATCAGAAGGAACAACAACTATAATTATAGTAATGAGAACTTCCATATCATGCGCTTCCCTCTTCTTTTTTATTGCTACTCTTTCCCATTCCATTAAACGAAATCCATCATTGGCTAACCGATCATTTGGTTTTACTTTTTTTTGCGAAGCTATTGCTTCGTTTTTTCGCATCGCCTTCCTTTATTCGTTTATTTGCCTGTCGTCCATTCGACTCCTCTTCCTAATCAATGCCCTTCTTAATATGGTTTTATCCATGAAACTAGGGGTGAGGGAACTAGATTTGAATCTCCCTCCAATAATGGAGAACATAGAAGCGCTGAATCTTCCTCGTCTTACGGAGGAGGAGAAGTTTACTGTGGATACCATTGTATCCGCACGGAAGGCTATCGAATCATGGGTGAAATTCCTATATATCGGCGAAGGCCGTCCATAATGAGAATGACTATTCCATTATGGTAGGCCTTCTATTCGCAGATATGTTGAATGAAACCCTTGACGCACATCACTCTGTTCTTGTAGAACTACAAGAACTTCAAGAGAGAAGTCCGCGCTATCGTGCTATGTTGGAGATTTGGAATGGTTTTTTATTTTTTTATTTGTTTCCCCTTATTTTCTTCAAAACAGAACGAGGACGTGACTTCTTCGTTCTCGTACAGGAGTTTTAACATTTGAATTTCTCTTACATTCCACGTTCCCGAAACGGATCCTATCAAATATTTCACATTTTCTATGATCATCTCTATTTTAGGTATTCGGGGAATCCTCCTTAATAGACGAAATATTCCTATTATGTCAATGCCAATTGAATCAATGTTATTAGCTGTGAATTCGAACTTTTTGGTATTTTCCGTTTCTTCGGATGATATGATGGGTCAATCATTTGCTTCATTGGTTCCAACGGTGGCAGCTGCGGAATCTGCTATTGGATTAGCCATTTTCGTTATTACTTTCCGAGTCCGAGGGACTATTGCTGTAGAATCTATTAATAGCATTCAAGGTTAAACATGACTCCTTGAGAGTTACAAAATACGAAGTTCTGTTCTCGTTTCGTTCTCTTCTTTCTTTTTATTTTTTACTTGGCAGGGGCAGGGCCTTTCTCGCTGGGCGAGCGCATCCGATTCTAAAGTCCTTTCCTAAACAACTTCCCGTTCAGTTGCTGAAAGATAGATGCTGATAACGTTTCTAAATGAGATTGAGTTCCACGGATATGCAGGATAGAAAGATGCTATTTGCTGCTATTCCATCTATTTGTGCATCAAGTTCGAAGAAGATCTCAATCTATAATGAAGAAATGATAGTAGCTCGTCGTTTTATAGGCTTTATCATATTCAGTCGGAAGAGTTTAGGTAAGACTTTCAAAGTGACTCTAGACGGGAGAATCCAGGCTATTCAGGAAGAATCGCAGCAATTCCCCAATCCTAACGAAGTAGTTCCTCCGGAATCCAATGAACAACAACGATTACTTAGGATCAGCTTGCGAATTTGCGGCACCGTAGTAGAATCATTACCAACGGCACGCTGTGCGCCTAAGTGAGAAAAGACAGTGCAAGCTTTGTTATGCCGAAACCTAAATGTTAAGTCAGCAACACTTCCAAATGCCACTTCTTCCCGTCGCATCCGTCTTCAGGACGATATAGTCACAGGTTTTCACTTCTCAGTGAGTGAAAGATTTGTCCCCGGGTGTACGTTGAAAGCTTCTATCGTAGAACTCATTCGAGAGGGCTTGGTGGTCTTAAGAATGGTTCGGGTGGGGGGTTCTCTTAAGAATAAAGAAGACGAATAGAATCTAATTCATGTTCATGCTAACAGAAGAGCGGATCCAATACCAAGACGACTTCTTTCTCAGGAAGTGCAGCAAGTACTTGAGGAATTTGGGGCCCCACGAGTTAGTTGCCAAGTGCCCCCTAGGAGGGCAGTCTACCACAAGACCGAGTTGGAGCCTTGAGCCAAACCCCCTGCATTGACTGGGTTTAGTAGATGGCCCCTCCGGAGTTGGTTGAGCTCAGGAAAAAATTTCAGGAACTCATTGAGGCCTATTTATATTCCAGCCTCCAAAGCACCATATGGAGCCCCTGTTTTCTTCCAGAAGAAGCGGGAGCCGATTATCGGGCACTCAACAAGGTAACCTAACCATCAAGAACAAGTTTCCACGCGGCATTCTTCGACCGAACGCGAGAAACTTCTCGAAGTTGGATCTACGGTCGGGCTACTACCAGGTGCGTATCGCGGAAGGAGACGAGCCAAAGACGACCTGTGTGACAAGCAAGGTACGGTGCGTTTGTTTTGGTTATGCCTTTTGGACTCACCAATGCCCCTGCCACGTTCTGCACCCTAAACAATGAGCTATTCCACCCGTACTTAGACGACTGGTGGTATACTTTGATCGTGGGCTATAGCCATTCGTTAAACGACCACGTTAGCCACCTCCGGACTGTTTTTAAGGTTTGTTTTAAGGACCTCTATGTAAAGAAAGAGAAATGCTCCTTTGGACAGACGGAGTTCCTATTCCTAGGGCATTGGATGGGCATCAGAGCCATCGAGGAGTGGCAAGCACCTACCAAGGTGAGTGAGCTAAGATCGTTTTTAGGGCTCGTGAACTATTACCGAAGATTCATCGTAGGTTACTCGAAGAGGGCTGCTCAACTCACAAATCTCCTAAAGAAGGAAAGGACGTACAGACCGATCATGGCACTGCACTGGTCGGAAGAGTGTCAAAGAGCTTTTGAGGACCTAAAGCAGGCAGTGATTGATGACCCCGTATTGCAGTTGCCAGATCACACTAAGCCATTTGAAGTACACACGGATGCGTCAGACTATGCCATCGGCGCTGTCTTTTGTCAAGGTCACCCTATCGCATATGAGAGCCGAAAGCTCAATGAGACCGAGAGGCACAGTCCAAGAGAAGGAGATGACAGCCATAGTGCATTGCCGGAGGACATGGAGGCAGCAAACTACAGAGCGAAGAAAGCGAGAAAACTACAGGGCGCTCTTGCGCACTCCGGCGAATCAAACTACAGTGCGCTCAAGCACCCATGCGAAGAAAGAAGCAACTCCATGAGCGCTGACGCGCGGCGCGGTAGCGCATTCCGTACTTTTGAACGAGCGCGCGCTGTAGTTTTTCAGCTTGCTGCTAGCCGTTTTCTCGCTTCGCTTCTTCCGACAGCACATTTCAGATCACAGGATACAGCTGAAAAACGCTAGGAACTAGTGCCAGTCTAGCTGCTCTAGCAAGCCAGCAAGCTAGTGGCATTAGATTAGCGCCTTACCCTTAAGCGAGCACCTGAGGGTCCCTTCGCTCCACTCGCCTTACAGTACTTTCAGAATTCGAAGGATGACACTTTCTGAAAGATCAGGATGTCACGCCATAACATGCTAGAGAGATATAGATCTTTATGTCATATCTATGATGATACCTTTCTTATCATTTTCAATTCCTCTTGCTTGGGTCAAGAAATTTCGTATGAAATAAGAGAGATTTCCGCGAGTTCGAGTTCGGTCATACGGGATTCCTGCGCTTAACCGACCTTCTCCAGCAAGCGTATGAAAAAGCAAGGAAGGAGAGTGCCACATGCCAACGTTAGACTTGCTAGTACGCCAAAGCGGATCTGTCATTGACTAAATTGCTCAGCTCAGTAAAGTACGTACCGGCTCGTGTTTGTTCAGTCGTCATTGAGAGGGTAGTGGAAGAATTGGGTTCGACTCCCATAGCCCCGATGTGGCGAAAAAGAAAGAGAGAGTACAGTTTCCCAATGCCAAAAATTTTTGACTTTCAAGGTTGGATGAGAAATTTTTTAGTTTTGTTGTCAAACATCTTATTAAGAAGATCATTGTCTACTTGCTAGTACTATTTTTTAGTCCATTTTCCATTCATTTTGCTTTCACATGGGGAGCAACTTTCATTGGCTCATTAGTGGAATGGATCGATCTTCTTCTTTCTTCTATGGGAATTGATAATTTGCCTCTTCCGGTTGGAGGCGGGGTCGCCCCTTCCAGACCGCTCCTCGATCTCAACCTTCCTCCAGTGGAAGTGGAAGTGGAAGAGCCTGCCCTCGATCTCAACGTGCCCCCTTGTTACGGTTCAAAGCAGGCTTAGCCTTGCCTACGCTTGGCAGGCTTACGTTAGGGACATACCCATCATTTTCGCCTATAAGACTTTTGGGAGAACTGATGTCATCTTCAGGCAGACCACCGAAAGCTTAACGTACTCCTTGAGGAGGGGTGGTCGACCTCCTTGGGTGCCTAACCTTGGCACTCCTAGACCATCATCCCCTTGCGGGGCGGCCCTAGTTAACGGCTAGCATGGCTACCAGGGTTCCTCATGGGCGCACACTAGCTCATGGGAACAGTGTTGGACCGGCACTGTGCTGCCGACACTCAAGGGAGGCTTGGCACGCGGGCCTGGCTCAAGCATGTCCCTACACCTCGCCAGCCCCTTGCCCAAGCTGATTGAGCTATCCCGTTGCCCCTAGCGCACGGGTGGGTTCCGGCCCAAGCGGTTGCCTATCATCATGGCACACAGGTGCCTGTCATCATCAGCATACAGGAGACCCTACACATCGGTGCCAAGTCACCTCATCGGCGCATGGTCGCCTTCCATGATGGTTGTCCCCCTTTAGCACGTAAGCGGCGCCTCCCATGGACCGGTCTGAGCCAGAAGAGTGCCCCGACCATTGGACTTGAGGTCATGATCCAGTGCTACTGACTTTGGTGGAGCAATCCCAGCGGGCAACTCCTAGCCTCTAAGTGCACAAAGGCTTGTCCTGGCCTGCCTTGGCCAGGACGCCGCACGGGTTTCTTCCGCTGTAGAATTACCCCCGTGACAGTTGGTATCAGAGCGAGTTGGCCAGTTGCAGCCGCAATTGGTTTTCAACAGATTAGCCCAGAGCCAGTTGAAGCGGTCATTTCGACAAGCAGCATTTGGTGGGGTGCGGTCCATAGTCACCTCCACCCAGGATCGAGCATAATTCAGATCAGGCCTGGCAAGAGGCCATTTCATAGTTTGTGGCCCCATTCCAATGACACTAAAACAGCTTCCCTTGCGGTTGCAGACGCTTTGGTTGTTGTCCTCATGCGGTGGCAGACGCGTGAGCCTTGATAGGAATGAGGGTACACTGCCCGAGGAGATTGTTTATCAGGCCTATCAAGAGGCCATTCAATGTTCGCGTTCCCATTCCAATGACCCTAAAACAGCTTCCTTTGCGGGGGCAGACGCATTGGTGGTTGTCCTCATGCGGGGGCAGACGCGTGGGCCTTGTTAGGAATGTGGTTACGCTAGCTGTTGGAGCATGGCGGCCCTACACCGGCAAAGTATCAGGTGGACATGCTCAGTTTTCAGGTTGAACACTTGCAGCAGCAGAAGCTTATCACAAGGCGAGTGCATGTTCGGCAACTCATGGGTAAAAGTTGCCACACTCGCGTTCGAAGCGGTCAAGTCTCCTTGAGGCAGTAGCAGTGGGGCCCCCTCGGAGTGAAGATGTAGCCCGAGTCGGCGAGGCGAAGCGTAGTTTCGAGGGCCCAGGAGAGCATAAGCCATGGCTAGGTTTGAGTAACCCGCACAGGGCGAGGTGAAGTCTGCAGGCCAGCATGGTGAAAGGGTACCCAGGTCATCGCCAACATGAGGAGTAGACCTATCAACGTGTTCGGTAGCATCACTGAAAAGCTACCAAGAAGACGGTTGAGCCTTGAGGTAAGATGATACATGGGGCGGACCTCCGCGAAGCACCACACACATTTCTTCGAGGGCCCTTCTTTCACAATTCAACGGCATAGCCATTGCGTGGTTTGAGTAACCTCGACACTGGGGTGAAGTCCAGGCAGGCCGGCATAGTGAAATGGTTCTGTCCCCATAAATGGACACCAATATAGGCAAGACCCGGGCTAGCCAGACGAGCCCTGGAACTGGCAAGGAAGTGGATGGCGCGGGACACAGACGCCCATTCACGAGGAAGACCCATTGTCGAGGACGACAATGGATTGAGTGGGGGAGCCTGTTACGGTTCAAAGCAGGCTTAGCCTTGCCTACGCTTGGCAGGCTTACGTTAGGGACATGCCCGTCATTTTCGCCTGTAAGACTTTTGGGAGAACTGATGTCATCTTCAGGCAGACCACCGAAAGCTTAACGTACTCCTTGAGGAGGGGTGGTCGACCTCCTTGGGTGCCTAACCTTGGCACTCCTAGACCATCATCCCCTTGCGGGGCGGCCCTGGTTAACGGCTAGCATGGCTACCAGGGTTCCTCATGGGCGCACACTAGCTCATGGGGACAGTGTTGGACCGGCACTGCGCTGCCGACACTCAAGGGAGGCTTGGCACGCGGGCCTGGCTCAAGCATGTCCCTACACCTCGCCAGCCCCTTGCCCAAGCTGATTGAGCTATCCCGTTGCCCCTAGCGCACGGGTGGGTTCCGGCCCAAGCGGTTGCCTATCATCATGGCACACAGGTGCCTGTCATCATCGGCATACAGAAGACCCTACACATCGGTGCCAAGTCACCTCATCGGCGCATGGTCGCCTTCCATGATGGTTGTCCCCCTTTAGCACGTAAGCGGCGCCTCCCATGGACCGGTCTGAGCCAGAAGAGTGCCCCGGCCATTGGACTTGAGGTCATGATCCAGTGCTACTGACTTTGGTGGAGCCATCCCAGCGGGCAACTCCTAGCCTCTAAGCGCACAAAGGCCCGGCGCAAGTGTTTCATGGGGGTGCCTCTTTACTGAGTGAAATTATAAGTACAAGGGGATTTGACAACCTTAAAGGTAAGGGGGTGCTCGATCATCTTCATGATATACTGGTGGGAGAGCGGTTTTCTATATCCACTCCGAAATTGGAGGACCTGGAGGCCGCGATTCAGGCGTTACGGTCCGAAAATTGAGGGGAGGGTAGGTCGTACGAGGGGTCAATCCTTCTTTTTCCGGTATGCCGCTCCGCAAGCAAGGAGTGCCACGCACGAGCGGAGCGAAAACGAAACTCATTGCCTATATTCTTTTGGTTGCATGCGAAATCCTTTGATTGCGTATTGAATATACATCCATGTCTTTCTTGTTCACTAGCTAGGACAAAATTTTCACATGTCCGTTTCGTTATTACAACCTTCCTTATTTATGTCAAAGACCAGAAGCTACGCGCAAATTCTCATTGGATCTCGGTTGTTCTTAACAGCGATGGCTATTCATTTAAGTCTTCGGGTAGCGCCACAAGATCTTCAACAAGGTGGAAATTCTCGTATTCCGTATGTACATGTTCCTGCGGCTCGGATGAGTATACTTGTTTATATCGCAACGGCTATAAACAGTTTCTTGTTCCTATTAACAAAACATCCCCTTTTTCTTCGCTCTTCCGGAACCGGTACAGAAATGGGTGCTTTTTCTACGTTGTTTACCTTAGTGACTGGGGGGTTTCGGGGAAGACCTATGTGGGGCACCTTTCGGGTGTGGGATGCTCGTTTAACATCTGTATTCATCTCGTTCCTTATTTACCTGGGTGCACTGCGTTTTCAAAAGCTTCCTGTCGAACCGGCTCCTATTTCAATCCGTGCTGGACCGATCGATATACCAATAATCAAGTTTCCTGTCAACTGGTGGAATACATCGCATCAACCTGGGAGCATTAGCCGATCTGGTACATCAATACATGTTCCTATGCCCATTCCAATCTTGTCCAACTTTGCAAACTCCCCCTTCTCAACCCGTATCTTGTTCGTTCTGGAAACACGTCTTCCTATTCCATCTTTTCCCGAATCTCCTTTAACGGAAGAAATAGAAGCTCGAGAAGGAATACCAAAACCTAGTTCACTCGCTGAGATTGACGGTACCCCCACGATCTACTAAAGGGCAAGTTGCTTGATTCTCCAATCAAGATTTGGTTCGAATCCAATTCGTGGGATGGCAGTGATCTTTAGCTGGTCATGGCCATAATGTGCTGTTTTCCTCGGATTCATTGGAACCTTCTTTTTCGGAGCCCCAGGAAAGGTCGTGTTTAAATAGTTCCAAGGCATCTCGACGACGACAGGGCTCTATTTGTAGAAAAGTGGTAGCTGTCTGTATAGACACTTTCCTGTCTTGAATACGTCTCGTGGTTCCACCAGGCCGCAGTCGATTACTATAGACCAATAAGCTACTTCCTGGATCCACCAGCTCTTGCTTATGTCGGTTGAGCGGCTATAAAAATCTCACAAATATGGTTTGATCTTAAGGTGCTATGATATCATACGTCAGGTTGCTCCACCAGAACCTCTGGCTTCTCTTAAAATGAGGAGGGAGTTGGTTTACACTCGACTATGGTCTAAACCTTACCAGTGGTTAGGTAAGGTATGACAGCCGAATTTAGCCCACGGCGGGTATCGCATATGGGCTTTAGTTTATTGTTACTCCATCCCTGCGCTATCTGGTGTGGTTATAAGCTTAAGTACAGAGGGGAAGCGCACCTGAGCGCCTTGTCCCACTCTTCAGATTACGGAGTTGCTGGTGGACGCCACCACGGGGTATGACGCCCTGTCCTTCATGGACGGATACATGGGCTACAACCAAATCCGCATGGCACCTTCGGATGAGGAACTCACTGCCTTCAGGACGCCTAAAGGAGTCTATTGCTACAAAGTAATGCCCTTTGGACTCCAGAATGCTGGGGCTACGCAACTTATTAAAGGGGGGCCATGACTGTCATATTCGGAGACCTCCTTCACGACAAACTCGAGTGCTATGTCGATGATCTCGTTGTCAAAACAAAACGGGGGGCTTCTAAAGAAGCGCCTGCAGAAGATCTTTGATCGACTCCAGAAACATCAACTCAAGATGAACTCGCTCAAATGTGCGTTCGGGGTCACGTCTGGCAAATTCCTCAGATTTGTAGTTAGACACAGGGGAATTGAAATCGACCCAACTAAAATCAGGGCCATCCTCGAGATGCCGCCTCCGAAGAACATCCGAGAGTTGAAAAGCCTACAGGGGGGACTTGCCTATATCCGAAGGTTTATATCCAACCTCGCAGGGAGGTGTCAGCCATTCTCCAGACTCATGAAGAAAGGAGTACCGTTTGAATGGGATCAAGCTTGCCAGAATGCTTTCGACAGCATCAAAGCATATCTGATGAAACCCCCAGTCCTCATGAGCCCGAAAAAAGGCAAGCCACTGCTGTTATATATCACG
Organism: Nelumbo lutea; assembly: GCF_056320005.1. Lineage (NCBI taxonomy): Eukaryota > Viridiplantae > Streptophyta > Magnoliopsida > Proteales > Nelumbonaceae > Nelumbo > Nelumbo lutea. The sequence goes on from NC_142687.1 coordinate 72,324,018, forward strand.
GCGTTAGACGGTTCCTTGGGTGCTCTCCTCGCCCAGCACAATGAACAAGGGAAGGAGAACGCACTATACTACTTGAGTCGGACCCTAGTTGGAGCAGAATTCAAGTACACTCCAATAGAGAAAACATGTCTAGCTCTCATGTTCGCCTTACAAAAGCGAAGGCAGCGAAGAAAACAAGCAACTCCATGAGCGCTGACGCGCGAAAGCCGTTGCTTGTTTCTCCGCTTGCGACCGACCTCCCGGACGAAGAAGTGATGCAAATCGAGGTCCAGAAGGGATGGGAAATGTACTTCGACGGAGCATCAAGGAGCCCGAACGGAGAAAAGCAGTCCGATCCGAAGAAAGCCGGGATCGGCATAGTCTTCGTGACACCGGACAAAGCAATTATCCCCTACTCCTTTGATTTGACAGAGGGATGCTCCAATAACGAGGCCGAATACGAGTCCGTGATCGCAGGCGCTTCTTTAGAAGCCCTCAAGATCCCGATTGTAGAACTGACAATATACGGGGACTCGGAATTGATCGTAAAACAACTCCGAGGAGAATATGTGGTGAGAAAAGTCAGTCTCGTACCCTACCATAAAAGGGCAGACCAATTCAGGAGGGTAAATATCTTCCACGTCCGGAGAGGGGTGAACGCTCAAGCGGACTCGCTCGCAAGCTTGGCAGCTTCTTTGATTCTCCCGTCTGAAAAGACTGACTATCACGGTCGGGGAACGAAGGGTCTTGCAACCCCTCAGCGAAATCACCCAGGGGGAGCCAGTTAACATGATAACTGCTGAAGAGGGCAAGGAAGATTGGCGAGAACCCTTCGAAACTACCTCCAGCACGGAAGGCTACCTGAAGACCGAGCTAAACGGGCCGAAGTACGAAAGCGCGCGACCAAGTTCATCATGTGGAAGGATGCCCTCTATAAGCGATCGCTTGATGGGATCTATATGAGGTGCATAGCCAAAGAACGGATACCCGGAGCAATGCAAGAGGTCCACGCGGGAGTGTGCGGGGCACACCAAACGGGACCAAAGTGACAAATGCAGCTCAACATGCTCATGGCCGTTTGCCACCTGGGGGATGGACATCATCGGAGCCTTCACGCCACCGTCGTCAGCAGGGCATCAGTATTTATTGGCCGCTACCGACTATTTCTCTAAGTAGGCCGAAGCGATTGCTGTAAAGGATTTCAAAAACACAACGGTGTCCGAGTTCATACGAACCCAAATCATCTACCGGTTCGGAATTCCAGACAGCATCATCTCCGATAACGGGCAACCCTTCAGAAGTAGCCCCCTCTACCGGTTGTATGCCAAATACAATATCAAGCCAAACCTTTCTTCAAGATACTACGCTGCCGCAAATGGGCTAGCAGAAGCGTTCAACAAAACTCTGCAAAATCCTGAAGATGACAAAAACAAGAAAGATTGGCATGAGCGGCTCCCGGAGGCCTTGTGGGCATACCGAACCACGTGTCGGACTCCGACTCAAGCGACACCATACTCGTTGGTCTTCGGAGGAGAGGCAGTTCTGCCCCTCGAAGTTCAAATATCCTCTTTGTGGGTAGCAATCCAGGAATCCCTCACTGAAGAGGAAAGCGCCATAATCCGACTCGCGGAGCTCGAAACTCTCGATGAAAGGAGGCTTCAAGCGCAGCAGAACTTGGAGATCTATCAACAAAGGATGGCCAGTGCCTTCAACAAACGGGTCAGACTACGCTCTTTCAAGAAGGGAGACTTAGTCCTCATGGTACGAACGCCGATTATTATCAACCGACGGACCCGGGGAAAGTTAGAGCCTAAATGGGAAGGCCCCTACGTCATCCAAAAAGTCTACTCAAATGGAGCATACCTGCTCATCACCATGGACGGCGAACGAATCATTCCTCCAACAAATGCTCGATTCCTGAAATAGTACTACCCTTTCAGGAAAACGCTCCCTGATTCGAGCCTAAACTGTCCCCCCATTATGGTTTACTCCTGGCCCGCACGAGCAACGTGAACGGCAAAACCAAACTGACAAGACCAAGTCTCCAAAGTTTCATCAATGATGCTCCTCGACACGAGCCTAAACTGTTCACCGAAACCAAACTAAGTTATGCTCCTTAACACGAGCTAAACTGTTTACAAAGCCAGAAAAGGCCTACAAAAGAAAAGGAAAATACAGCAAGAAAACCAACAAATTCATTAATATCAAAAGAAGGCCACAAAGAAACGGCCCTTCAAACCAGAAGAATCTCTACAAAGAGAATACAGAGATCTCATTACAGCAAAAGAAAGGACAAATAAATACAAGAAAACAAAAAGTCACTGACGCAGAGCCGCCCGAGCTGCATCTAGAGCCTCTCGTACTCGAGCTCTCTCCCCTTCGGTCTGCTGACGGATCTCCAAGGCCTCTGCAGCCGCTTCAGAGGCCGCTTGAAAATCTTGATGGATTACGGCAAACCTCTGATCAAGGTCGGTCGCTCGTACTCTAGCTCCCTCCACTAATGCTTGAAAAGAAGCAAGTTCAGACTCGGCCTTACTTAACATCTCGCGACAACGGGTGACTTCTGATTGGGCCGATGCCAAACCCGCCTCCGCGGTCGACAAAGCAGTCAAGGCTTCGGAACGCTCCCGCGAAATAGCTTCGTACCGTGACCGTATACGTTCGAAATGGTCCACAAGCTCCTGGGTGGAAAGGTCACTACGGATGGACCTCTCGATGCTCGCTAACAGTGACGAAAGATCGATGAACGCTCTAACCTTCTCGTAGAAGCCTCGATAATCCACCCAGAGCCTCTCGAGAGCTTCGAAAGTCATATTAGCCTCCCTCACCATTGCCTGAGTTTCAGTGGCTTCGACAGTATATAAGAAATTCAGCAAGCCATTCTGCAGCTTGACTGCCGTCTCTCTAAAAGCTTCGGCAACAGTTCCGAGCATCGGACTCACCACGCCCGTCGGGGGAGGGCTCCGAAGTTTAGTTGGCTCGAACGGTGCAAGAGCGCGTAGAGACACCGGCTCTGGAATTTGGGAAGTAACCACAGGAGTTCGAGTCTCAGAAGTCGCAGCAGCTGCAGGTTGAACCGCACTCGACGTCTCGCCATCAATAGCGGATGAAGTAAGGTCAGGCATCTCCTCGTCTCGCGACTCGTGAACCTTGACCGAAGCAACGCCAACGTCGGAGGATGAAGACGATACGGGGACAGGCTCTAGGACTTGAACCCCTGCCGAGGTCTGAGGTTCGACTGACAATGCTGCACCACCAGAAGTGTCAGGCGGAGAGGAGTCCGAACCTCGCATCTCTTCATCACGCAACTCTTGAATCTCAACAGAAGAAGCAGTAGTTTCAGGAAACGAAGCTGGAAGAGCCGGCACCGGGACAACCATCGCAACTGTCACTGCTAGAGGCTCTGCAAAGACACAAAAGCAGTACAAAGAGAGCGCAAAATCTTAAAAAATATAGAACTCTTAAACCCTTACCTTTGACGGGAAGGCTCAAGGTGGGCATCTTCAACCCTCGAACCGGTGAAAAAGCGAGACGCCCCCACCAGTCGAGAGTGGGTAACTCCGGAAGCCGGAGCTCATCTCGCGGCGAGTCAGATACTGGCGAAGAAGAAACCACCAGAGCTAAAGATGAACCTAAAAGAAAAACAAACACAAAGCAGGTCAATCACTAAAAAGAAGGAAACTCAAAATAAAAGTAAAGAAAGCCTGACGAGCCGGCCCCCGCAGACGAACTGGCTCCTACAGCAAGAGGAATAACTCAGGTTTCCCTCACCTCTCTTTGGCGACGCCTACGCTCCCTCTTTCAAGTCTGAAGTGAAGCACGAATAGAATACCCTTCGCGGTAAGGCCTCAGCATGAGGCATGTTCAAACGTTCTTTGGGGGGACCGGTGACATAGCCCCACGTCTGCCGCGGAGGAGAAGGAAGAGAGTAATTTCCCTCAGGATCGTCGTCGCGGCCGGCGAAGAAACGTCTGATACATACATCGTCACCCCCGGATATTACTGGTTCCTTGCCTCTCCGCAAAGGGCCAGTCTCTGACTGAGTAGAGGCTGAAGGACTAACGGTGTTCGTCTCCGAAGCAGAGGCAGAGACGACGGGAAGGGTAGTCGAAGAAGGAACGGGTAGACTCACTTCTGGTGGTTCGAAATAAAAATTATTCCTTTCCGAACAATCTAGCTCCGGAGCGGCTGGAAAAATCGGGCCCAGAGGCCCAGGCAAAGTAATCTGCTCATCCTTCAGTTTTATATGGCCAAGGCCAGGGATGTCTTGACCCGCACGAAACATCTCGACCACTTCTTCATGCGTCTTGCCCGCAAGCAGACTTGCGACGTGCTCACGCCATCGCTCTTTGGACGTCCGGGTATGGATTGCTGGAGTGAAGGGCTTGGCGCGAGCCAGAGTGCGCTTCGAGACCATCTGTATCTCAGGAAAAACTACGTTAAGGGGCTTTCCCGAGTCTCATCAATCTCAATGTCTATGGGTCCACAGCCCGATTGAATAGCGAGATCTCGGATGGAGAGCAGAAGTTCCCTATCCTGCCGCGCCTGTTCTTCAGGAGTGAAAGGGGTTGGCATTTCGGGTTCCTTCCTCTTCCGGCTCGCACCTGCCCTTCCTTTTCTTCTCTTTGCTCTGCTTTTCTTTGAAGCCCGGTGGATGAAATCGCTTATCATCGACTCAAATCCAATGCCGAATCTCGGAATGTACTTTTCGGGAGTCAAATACTCGATCCTGCCTTGTTGGTTCACCCCCAAGCGCCTTTCCAGGGGTGGAACCTCATGTTTGCCATCATCCTCAGCTTTGGTGGCAACTCGTCTTCTCTCGGATCTGGGTTCCAGCCTCCCGGAATGCAGTTCACGGTCTCAAACTGATACGATAAGAATCTCAGCTCCGACTCTACATGCTGCACTTCCAGCGTTTCCTGTCCCTCTGGTATTTCCACTTGATCGTCGGGCAATATGGTGACCAATTGGTCGTCGATGATGAATTTCAATCTTGAAGGCCTTCGTGTACTTTTTTCTAATATCTGCCTTCCCGAGACCAAGGGCCTTAACTGTGTTCAACGTGCAGACATTCAATCCGGACCCGTTGTCGATCAAAACGGCGGGTACCCTCAAACCACGGCAGTCTACCGCAATATATAAAGCATTAGTGTGCCCTGTTCCTTCTGGCGGGATCTCATCATCCGAAAATGGGAGAGCCTCTAAGTGTGCCCTGTTCCTTCTTCTTTGCGCCTAGCCTTCTTCTCTTCTCTTCTCTCAAGGTGGCCGAACCTCTAAGAGTGGGAGAGCCTTCCTCTCAAGCAATTGAACAACTTTCTCCCCTCCTAGAGGCCTCCTTATATAGTTTTTCAAGGGGGCTCTTGCCCCTTCTTGAAGCCTCTAGAATGGGGTGTATTACACCCCTCATGAACCTTCTAGAGTGCTCCCTCCTTCTCTTCAAGAAACTTCTAGAAGTTGCCGCCCCTAGATCCCTTTGGGCTGCTATTTGGGCTACAACTTAGCTTGCTTTTGAGCTCATGTGGGCTACACTCTAGGCTGTTATTAGGGCTAAAAATGGGCCTTCCTTGCTGGGCCGAATTCTCCTCATAGATAGGCTTTATTTTCTTGGGTTTTCTCAAGGAATTCACTTGCTCTTTTTGGGCCGAAGTGCTCTCTCTTGCTTCCACGACCGGGCTGGACTGAAATTTGTCTTTTTGAACATTCTTTTCTTGCCTTTTTCCTTCCTTTTCTTGGATTGATTATCCCTGAACCTATTCTTAGCATTAAGCTAAATTAAGTCAAAAATTAATAAAACCGGCATAAAAATACATGCTAAAGTCCTCAAAAATTATAGATAAATTGTAAGTTCATCAAATACCCCCACACTTAAGCTTTTGCTTGTCCTCAAGCAAAGACATCAGCCATAAACTTAACATTCCACCCTTCTGTTCTCACCATTTACCTGGTGAACTTTTTAAGATAGAAATGCATTGAGTAGTCGGGGAACTTTTGTAAGTGCTCAACTCTTATTCTTGTAAATTACCATTTAAGATATGTATCAGATCCGAGGAAAGGAGAATATGAATTTCATCATAGTCTAGCCTTCACTCCTAATTCATATATAAATCAGCTCCTTAATTGTCAAGGTTAATAATCAAATTTCACTGAGTTTCACATCTGTAACTAAATCTCAATGAGAGTTCAACTTTAGAGTGCCCCTTTGAACCTCAGTTGTCACCACAATTACTTATTTCTAAGGGTGAGTGCATTTTATGCTCCATCTCACCTTTTTTTTTTCTTTTCGGTGTGAGTGCATTTTATGCTCCATCTCACACTTTTCTCTCTTTTTTTTTTTTTTTTTTTTTTTTTTTTTTTTTTTTGGTGTGAGTGCATCTTATGCTCCATCTCACACTGGTCACTTGCTTGAAGTAGGTAAATAGGACTCATGTTCTAAGTTGCTAGTTTTACTATTCAGCTCAGAATAGCGGAGTCAATTTGGGCTTTTGTCCTTCTTTTGCAATTATTGAACCTCAAGAATTAGCACTTCAGATGTGCACTAGCTTTCTTGACCATTAACAATGAAATCAAGGGCTTCCATACACATGAAGGAAGTTAGGGCTAGTCATGCTGAAAGGCATATTCAGCTCCCCTTTTCTCCTGCATATATCAAATTGGGTCATTCACAAGAATAAAAACTTAACAAGTACATCAGTCTCCCTCAACTCATTGAATTCCTTCTTAAAAAAAATCATCAAATAAATAGTAATGAACTTGAGGGGTTCCAGTCTTTTTTTTTTTTTTTTGTCATGTCATTGCCTGCATATGTGTGTTGGGGTGCATGAGGTGCATGGTTTCAACCCCCATACCCTAGCCTCGGGCTCACTCCCCCACACTTGAGATGAACATTGTCCTCAATGTTCGTAGTGTTAGGGAGTCACACTTGCTAGAGCAAACTGAAGAAAAGAAAATGATGAACTGAGTCCTTAAAGAATTGGAATTTTGAGAAAAAGATCTTTATTTTACTAACTAATATTCTAAAAAGATAAATGACAAAAAATTCCTTAACTTGTTCATGAGCAAGCATAAGAGATTATTGGTTATCTAGATAAACAGTGGATGGAGGGGGTACAGTACTGCCCATTAAATATGGTTTCAGGCACTGACCATTTACTTTAAACGTGCCCTGAACCGGGTGGGTGAGTTCTATAGCCCCATGGGGAAAAACCTGTGAAATGGTAAAGGGTCCAGACCACCTGGATCTCAGTTTACCTGGAAACAAGCGGAGACGGGAATTATATAACAATACCTATTGGCCTACATAAAAGTCCCGTCTCAGCAAGTTCTTATCATGCTAGTTTTTTATTCTTTCTTTATAAACTTTGGCATTCTCATAGGTGGTAAGTCTGAATTCATCCAATTCATTCAATTGCAACCGCCTTTTAGCCCCTGTGGCCTGAATGTCAAAATTTAAGAATTTAAGAGCCCAATAGGCCTTGTGTTCCAATTCAACTGGTAAATGGCATGCTTTACCAAAGACCAATCTGTAGGGGGACATGCCAATAGGTGTCTTAAATGCAGTTCTGTATGCCCATAATGCATCATCTAATTTGATGGACCAATCTTTTCTGGTGGATGCTACGGTCTTTTCCAGAATTCTTTTGAGTTCCCTGTTAGCCAACTCCACTTGGCCACTGGTTTGAGGGTGATAAGGGGTAGCTAATTTATGTGTAATTCCATATTTCTGCATTAACCTCTCAAATTGGCTATTGCAGAAGTGAGTTCCCCTTTCACTAATTATAGCTCGCGGAGTGCCAAATCGGGAGAATAGCTTCTTTAGGAAGTGTACTACCCTTCTTGAGTCATTTGTGGGTAAAGCCATGGCTTCTACCCATTTGGATACATAGTCAACTGCAACGAGGATGTACTTATTCCCAAAAGAATTCGGGAAAGGTCCCATGAAATCTATACCCCAAACATCAAAGATTTCACAGATTAAAATATTGGAAAGGGGCATTTCATTCCGTCGGGAAATGTTTCCCGATCTTTGGCATTTGTCACATGTGGACACATACCGATGGGCATCTTTGAAGAGTGTGGGCCAATAAAAACCTGATTGCAAAACCTTGGCTGCAGTGCGACTAGCTCCAAAATGACCTCCTGCTTCTTTATCATGGCAAAATTGGAGTACCGACTCCATCTCCTCCTCGGGGACACATCTCCTTATGATCGATCTGCACACAATTTATACAAAAAGGGTTCCTCCCACAGATAGTATTTTACATCAGAAAAGAATTTCTTTTTCTGTTGATATGAAAGGTTAGGAGGAAGGACTTGTGCAGCTAGATAATTAGCAAAATCAGCATACCAAGGATATGAGTATTTCTGTATTGAGTACAACTGCTCATCCGGAAATTCTTCTCGAATGTTGCTGGTTATCTCCTCTTTTGAGCTTACCGTGTCCAACCGGGAGAGATGGTCAGCAGCCAGGTTTGCAGCACCCTTCAGGTCTGTAATCTCAATGTCAAACTCTTGCAATAAAAGGATCCACCTGATCAGTCTTGGTTTTGAGTTTTGCTTGGTAAGCAAGTGCCTTAATGCCGAGTAATCTGTGTGGACAACAACCTTGGATAATATCAGATATGAACGAAACTTATCAAGTGCAAATATTACTGCTAACAGCTCCTTTTCTGTGGTGGTGTAATTGAGTTGGGGTCCAGTCAAGGTTCTGCTAGCATAGTAAATTGGCTAAAAATGTTTGTTCATTCTTTGTCCTAAAACAGCTCCTATAGCAAAATCACTCGCATCACACATCAATTCAAATGGGAGGGTCCAATCTGGTGCTACCATGATAGGTGCATGGATCAATTTGTCTTTCAAGATGTTGAAAGCATGAAGACATTCAGTTGAAAATTCAAAAGGCACTTCTTTCTGAAGAAAAGTAGATAATGGCTTGGAAATTTTTGAGAAATCTTTAATAAACCTTCTATAGAATACGACATGTCCTAAGAAACTTCTCAAAGAACGAACAGATGTTGGGGTTGGTAATTTTTCAATTGCCTCCACCTTGGCCTTGTCGACTTCTATACCTCTTTGAGAGATCTTGTGTCCAAGCACTATGCCTTCTTGCACCATAAAATGACATTTCTCCCAATTCAACACAAGATGTGTTTCTTTACATCTAGTAAGCACCTGTTCCAGATTATTCAAACATGCATCAAACGAATAGCCAAAAACTGAAAAATCATCCATGAAGATCTCAATAAATTTTTCAACCATATCAGAAAATATAGACATCATACATCGCTGAAAGGTTGCTGGGGCATTGCATAACCCAAAGGGCATCCTTCGGTATGCAAAGGTTCCATATGGGCAAGTAAAAGTGGTCTTTTCTTGATCTTCTGGTGCAATTGGTATCTGGTTATACCCTGAATATCCATCCAAGAAACAATAATACTCATGCCCGGCTAGCCTCTCCAACATTTGATCCATAAATGGGAGAGGGAAATGGTCCTTCCGGGTGGCTTCATTTAATTTTCTATAGTCAATACACACACGCCATCCGGTAATGGTTCTAGTAGGGATGAGTTCATTTTTCTCATTTGGAACAACAGTCGTACCCCCTTTTTTGGGCACAACTTGCACAGGGCTTACCCAAGAACTATCAGAAATAGGATAAATGATCCCAGCATCTAACAACTTAATTATTTCAGCCTTTACCACTTCTTTCATGTTGGGATTCAGGCGCCTTTGGGGCTGAACGGAAGGCTTGCTGTCCTCTTCCATCAAAATTCTGTGAGTGCAGATTGATGGCTTAATGCCTTTGATATCTTCTACCTTCCAAGCTATAGCATTTTTGTGTTCCCGCAGCACTCTTAATAATTTTTCTCTTTGTAAGGGATTCAGTGCTGCGGAAATTATCACGGGGAGATCTGATGGTTCCTCAAGGAAAGCATACTCTAAATGGGATGGTAATTGCTTCAGTTCAAGGGTGGGGGGTTCTTGGGGTGATGGCTTACCTGATGGTCCGAGCAATTTGCCTAAGTTCTCTAATTTAAGAAACCCCTTTCCCTTGAATTGAGGCTTATCGTTCAGGTATGCTATCATGAGGTTTATTTTTTCATTTTCTGCTTCTTCAAGTTCTCCCTGTTGGAGGCAGAGTTCAAGAGGATCAGTTATTCTACTTACCTGGAAGCATTCATCAATTGTCAATTCAATGGCATCAATCATAAAACAAGAATCATCACTAGAGGGTGCATGTTTCATAGCATCAGACATTTTAAAAATTATCTCCTCATCTTGTATCCTAAGGCTGAGTTGTCCTTGTTGGACATCAATCATTGCTTTCCCGGTAGCCAGGAAAGGTCTCCCTAGGATAAGCGGGACCTCTACATCTTCTTGCATGTCTAACACAATGAAATCAACTGGAAAAATGAATTTGTCAACTTTAACTAACACATCTTCTATGATCCCCCTAGGATGTCTAATGGATCTATCAGCCAATTGTAATGCCACTCTAGTGGGTTGGGGTTCATTCAACCCCAATTTCTTGAAGATAGAATATGGCATTAAATTGATGCTAGCTCCCAGGTCACATAAAGCTTTTTCAATTTTTAAACTGCCAATGGTACAAGGAATAGTGAAACTCCCTAGATCTTTGAGTTTCTGAGGCAGCTTGTTCAGAAGGATAGCAGAACATTCCTCATTTAATGCAACTGTAGCCACATCTCCCAGTTTCCTTTTGTTTGCCAATAATTCCTTCAAAAACCTTGCATAGTGTGGCATCTGGGCTAAAGCATCAGCAAAAGGAATATTAATATGTAAACTTTTAAATATTTCAAGAAACTTACCAAATTCCTTCTCCAATTTTTGTTACTTCAGCCTGTTAGGGAATGGAACTTGTGGTTGTTGGTGCATCCCTTGTTGTGCTTCTGGTTGTTCCGTCTTCTGTTGTCTGGTTCCAAGGCTTGTTTCTGCCTTGGATTCAGCCCAATTCTTCTTTTCTACCTCAGGCAACTATTTTCCACTTCTTAAGGTAATAGCTTGCACCTGCACTCGTGGATTCACTTCAGTGTTGCTTGGAAGAGTTGCCGGCAGTCTGGAAGAGATTAATTGTGCCAATTGCCCCACTTGGTTTTCCAGGTTTTTGATTGAGGCTTCCTAGTTCTGGAACCTAGTTTCTGCACCTGCTATAAATTTTGTCATCAGTTCCTCCAAATTGGATTTCGGTTCAGGCTGATGATAAGTCTGGTGGAACGGCTTGGAAATATGCTGATTTGGCCAGGACTGGTTTGAATGTCCCCTCCATCCTGAATGAAAAGTATGGTGACTCTGGTAACCCTGCTGTCTTGACGAATTGCTGACATAGTCAACTTGTTCAGTAGATGGTCTGAACTAATTGCCAACTTGGCAGTCTGTACTGATGTGGCCTCCCCCACACAATTCACAATTAAGAGGCTGCACATGCATGGCAGCTATCTGCATTTCATCTATTTTTTTACTGAGTGCTCCTATTTGTGCAGCTAGTGCTGTATAAGTGTCAACATTATGCAAGCCTTGCTGCTTCCTAGTTTGAGTCCTTTCCGAATGCCATTGATAATTGTTGGCTGCCATTTCCTCAATAAGTGCATGGGCAACCTCAGGAGTTTTATTATTTATGGATCCTCCGGCTGCAGCATCTAATATGGTCTTATTTGAGTCAGTAAGACCATTATAGAAAGTTTGCACTTGCAGCCAAATGGGGAGGCCATGGTGAGGAACTCTCCTTAACAGCTCCTTGTATCGTTCCCATGACTCATATAAAGATTTCCCCTCTTGCTGGAAAAAAGTAGTGATGTCATTCCTCATTTTAGCAGTTTTAGAAGGGGGAAAATATTTAGAGAGAAAACGGCTGGCCATTTCATCCCATGTGGCTATAGATCCTGCCGGTAATGAGTTCAACCAAGCTTTGGCTTTATCCTTCAAAGAAAATGGGAATAACCTCAGCTGGATGGCATCATCACTTACCCCATTGTGTTTGAAGGTGTCACAGATTTCCAAGAAGTTAGCAATATGGGCATTCGGATCCTCATGGGCCATACCACAAAACTGAACCGTATTTTGTATCATTTGGATTATGGCCGGTTTAATTTCGAAGTTATTGGCAGCAATAGTTGGCCTGATAATGCTGGAGACAGTCCCGGTGAGGGTAGGCTTGGCGTAATCCATCATAGTTCTTTGTTCAGCCATTTCTTGTACTTCTTGTCTGACTTGCTTAGCAGCTCTCAAACGGACACGGAGAGTCCGTTCAATCTCCGGGTCGTAAAGGATCTCTTCCAGTTCAGGTCTGCTTGTCATAAACTGTTAAAGTCAAAGCAATAAAAATGCCAATATTCACAAAAGAAAATAAATAACTAATCCTATCACACTGAAAATGTAAAGTGAATTATTGGAATACAAAACCTACATCCTATCATGAATAAATGAAGCCGATTATACTAAAAGCAGATTTAAACCAATCATCTTATTCAAGGTTCCTTTATCTACATCCATCGATTGCAACCTCTGAATTCAGACCCAATTTAGATCTGAGTTCAGATCTACAAGTCTTTGGTATTGTTAGTCTAGAGAAATTAATAAATAATAATTCAGATCTGAGCTGGATATCTCATACACACTCATTGGTATACACTACAATATACATCCATTAAGGTTGGAATCAATTCTGTGATGCTTTAGGGCTGAAATCAGATCTGATCTGAAAAAAAAAAATTTAAAAGGATCTGAAAAAAACTAAAACCAGTCCTGAGTTAGGCTTGGGTTAAAGATTTTAAACTCTACAATTAAAGCTCAAACCTGTATAACTGATGCATATCAAACACTTGCTAAGACCTGAAAATTGGGTCTGCAATGTTTGGTATTGCAAGCTATTCGGCCCATACAACTTTTGTAGAAATCTGAAATCAGGTCTGCTAACTGTTGCACTATAGCAGCCCTGCTACAGATCTGAATGCTAAAAGAAATACTTGGAAAGTGCTAATTTTTCTTAAATATCTGAGGCATAACAATTATTCAATCCAAACATACACCTCCTTAGCTAATGTAGCTCGGTTACAAGTGGGTAAAGCCAAGAATTCAGTCCACCCAGAATTCATAGTATGCTCTGTATCAGTTCAGTCCTCACATCATATCAACTGCATTTCAGATTTGAATTTCTCTCATTCCTTGCTATCCATTCACCCTTGAGGCAGGTTGGATGTATCATAGGGTGGATTGGGGTAGTGATGGCACCCAATTCACCTCAAACTTGCATCGGTTCAGATCTGAGTTCAGAGGAATTCAGATCTGAACCGAGCAGATCTGTAACAGCAGAATTCAGATCTGAACTCAAGTCTGAGTTTGGATCTGAATTCTCAATTGCCTTACCTTCAGTTATTGCTACCAAATTGTTTTTGGGGAATAGCAGAAGTGCCCTAGGGTGAATTGGGGTGGTGATGACACCCAATTCCCCTCAAAATTGCATCAGTTCAGGTCTGAGTTCAGAGGAACTCAGATCTGAACTGTTGCAGATCTGTTGTAGCAGAATTCAGATCTGAACTCAAATCTGAGTTCTGATCCGAATTCTCAATTGCTCCTCTTGTTGTTCAAAAGATCTCCCTTTTTTTTTTTAATTTGTTTTTTTTTCTTTTTATAATGAAAGAAAGAAAAAAAAAATAAAGTCTGAAACACAAGCAACTCTTTTCGGCTGAGTGCTGCAGATCTGAAATCTGCTAATCTGAGTGCCGAATGCAACTCAGATCTGCAACACTCATGTTTTTTGTGAAATTTTTTTTTTCTTTTTTTTTTCTTTTTGAAGGGAACAACATCAAGATTGAATAGAAATCAAATATGCCTTTATTAAAATGAAACTGAAACCAGAAAAAGAGAGTAATCTACTTAAGAAAGAAGAAACATAACTACATGAGTACAGCAGTTGCAGTCCAAGCTGAAATGAAAAAGTTAGCAAATTAACCCAACTATGAATGCAATGCTGAATGAGATTAGATTAAGAATGCTCAATGTTTCCTAATATTGCTTCTCTAATTCCCCGGCAACGGCGCCAAAAACTTGATATGTGGCTCATTGTGACACTAGCAAGTGCACTAGCCGTTCAAGTAATAAAGTAGTGAGTGAAGTATCGTTCCCACGAGGATTTAGGAAACAATTACCAATACTAAATTGAACACTTCTTATCTAATCAACAAATAAATCAAAACTCTAATGAAAGCTAAGAAATCCTAAATTAAAATCTATCTAAATCATTGGTCCAATTGCCTTCAATTCAGGTTAGAAGAGTAAGCAGTAAATGTCAATCTCAGAATTCAGCAATCTATCAATTTGGATCATTCGAATAAATCATGATTGAGCCTTGGTTTGGTGAAACCCCAAGGTCATGAACAGCCTCTCTCAAGCGCATGTTCATCCTATGCATGAGTGACGGTTCTTCTATCTCTAGCAAGAATCTAATCCCCATGCATGCATTTCTTCAAACACTTCTAAGGCATCAATTCAAATCTGAATTGATCACCAACTGAATTGTGCAAGTTATCTCTAACCTTGCACTCAATTCAGTTCTTGAATAGTAGATCTGAATTCCTAGAGTCTCTCTCAAGCACTCTAGGAATTCCAAGCTGTAGATTAATTCGCCCAATCTGAAAATTGCAGATCTGAATTCTCTTTCAAGCAATTCAGATCTTGCAATCTCAGATCTGAGAATTCAGATCTGAGTTTTGAAGGTTAGTTGGCCGAATTAATCTATAATCACACCCTTATTCAAGAAACTTCAAATACAATGCATGACAATTTGAATGAATCAAAAAGAATTAGATTGCTGAACTGAAATTTTACAAGCTGAAATACATCAAGGAAGAATGGAAACAAGGAGAAAGAAGAAAGAACATATAACTAAGAAACTGAATTCAAATCAAAAGAGAATGAAACTACAAATGATTTATTACAGAAGATCTTTGAATCACAAACTCTCAATTCGAACTCACCTTCTTCTTCTATCTTGCTTGTCTTGAACTTCCTTCAGCCCTTCTTCTTCTTCTTCCTTGCGCCTAGCCTTCTTCTCTTCTCTTCTCTCAAGGTGGCCGAACCTCTAAGAGTGGGAGAGCCTTCCTCTCAAGCAATTGAACAACTTTCTCCCCTCCTAGAGGCCTCCTTATATAGTTTTTCAAGGGGGCTCTTGCCCCTTCTTGAAGCCTCTAGAATGGGGTGTATTACACCCCTCATGAACCTTCTAGAGTGCTCCCTCCTTCTCTTCAAGAAACTTCTAGAAGTTGCCGCCCCTAGCTCCCTTTGGGCTGTTATTTGGGCTACAACTTAGCTTGCTTTTGAGCTCATGTGGGCTACACTCTAGGTTGTTATTAGGGCTAAAAATGGGCCTTCCTTGCTGGGCCGAATTCTCCTCATAGCTAGGCTTTATTTTCTTGGGTTTTCTCAAGGAATTCACTTGCTCGTTTTGGACCGAAGTGCTCTCTCTTGCTTCCATGACCGGGCTGGACTGAAATTGGTCTTTTTGAACCTTCTTTTCTTGCCTTTTTCCTTCCTTTTCTTGGATTGATTATCCCTGAACCTATTCTTAGCATTAAGCTAAATTAAGGCAAAAATTAATAAAACCGGCATAAAAATCCCTGCTAAAGTCCTAAAAAATTATAGATAAATTGTAAGTTCATCAGGAGCTTCAGCCTACAGACTCAAACTACCTCCATGGCTAAAAGTACACCCTGTCTTTCACGTAAGCCAACTTAAACCCTACCATGCCGACAACCAAGACACCTCCCGAAACCAAAGTCAACGCCCACACCCATCATACCGACCACCCAAGAACCGATCCCTTGACTCCATCCTCAACCATAGGTTGTCCCAATCCTCCCAAACATCAGAATGGGAGTACCTGGTGAAGTGGAAGGGACCTGCAGAAGAAGACACCTGGGAGCTTGCAGCAGACCTCCTTCCGTTCGCAGCGAAGCTGGACGAGTACCTGAGGAAGAATCTTCGAGGACGAAGATTGAATTGAGTGGGGGAGACTGTGACGGTTCAACCTCCTTCAGCGCCATCAGCACGCCATCAGCACGCCATCTAAGTGTCTGGGGTTGGGTCCTTGTACTCTTTTGTAAGGGGGGTATGCCCATGGCAATTATGTAAATAGTAGTACGAATGTACAGTATATTGATGTATCCTTTTGTCACTCCCCCAAAAGCTTAACGTACTCTTTGAGGGGAGGTAAGTAGTCGAGTGAGCTCATAAGCGTGTAAAGGTTAAGCACGAGATCCCCTCGACACTGTACTGTGTGCTTGTGCTTACCACTGATTAATGCAATACAAGTTGCCTTTTGTCTAATTTGTGTGCACTGTTGTTTCCTTTTGTGTGTAGTTGCTCGCATTTGTAGGCTTTCTTGACCCCAATCGAGTGCCACACGGGGCCCCATCGATTAGCCCCGTGACAGCGCGGCACTAACGCGCAGCCGTTTTGAAGCTGCTAGCAGCATGATGAAAAACTACTGCGCGCGCTAGCGCGCGGCTCCAGCAAGCTTTGGCAGCAAGTTCAGGCGCCCGCTAGGGTGCCGCAACGCGCTTTGCCGGAGCAGCAAGATGAAAAACGGATGCACGCGCTAGCGCGCTGCCGTTGCGCTGGCTGCGCGTTAGCACCGCGCTAGCGCTCAAGCATGTGAAGAAAGTCGGAGTGTCACGGGGGTAATTATACAGCGGAAGAAACCCGTGCGGCGTCCTGGCCAAGGCAGGCCAGGACAAGCCTTTGTGCGCTTAGAGGCTAGGAGTTGCCCGCTGGGATGGCTCCACCAAAGTCAGTAGCACTGGATCATGACCTCAAGTCCAATGGCCGGGGCACTCTTCTGGTTCAGACCGGTCCATGGGAGGCGCCGCTTACGTGCTAAAGGGGGACTACCAACATGGAAGGCGACCATGCGCCGATGAGGTGACTTGGCACCGATGTGTAGGGTCTCCTGTATGCCGATGATGACAGGCACCTGTGTGCCATGATGATAGGCAACCGCTTGGGCTGGAACCCACCCGTGCGCTAGGGGCAACGGGATAGCTCAATCAGCTTGGGCAAGGGGCTGGCGAGGTGTAGGGGCGTGCTTGAGCCAGGCCCGAGTGCCAAGCCTCCCTTGAGTGTCGGCAGCGCAGTGCCGGTCCAACACTGTCCCCATGAGCTAGTGTGCGCCCATGAGGAACCCTGGTAGCCATGCTAGCCGTTAACCAGGGCCGCCCCACAAGGGGATGATGGTCTAGGAGTGCCAAGGTTAGGCACCCAAGGAGGTCGACCACCCCTCCTCAAGGAGTACGTTAAGCTTTCGGTGGTCTGCCTGAAGATGACATCAGTTCTCCCAAAAGTCTTACAGGCAAAAATGACGGGCATGTCCCTAACGTAAGCCTGCCAAGCGTAGGCAAGGCTAAGCCTGCTTTGAACCGTAACAGGCTCCCCCACTCAATCCATTGTCGTCCTCGACAATGGGTCTTCCTCGTGAATGGGCGTCTGTGTCCCGCGCCATCCACTTCCTTGCCAGTTCCAGGGCTCGTCTGGCTAGCCCGGGTCTTGCCTATATTGGTGTCCATTTATGGGGACGGAACCATTTCACTATGCCGGCCTGCCTGGACTTCACCCCAGTGTCGAGGTTACTCAAACCGCGCAATGGCTATGCCGTTGGATTGTGAAGGAAGGGCCCTCGAAGAAATGTGTGTGGTGCTTCGCGGAGGTCCGCCCCATGTATCATCTTACCTCAAGGCTCAACCGTCTTCTTGGTAGCTTTTCAGTGATGCTACCGAACACGTTGATAGGTCTACTCCTCATGTTGGCGATGACCTGGGTACCCTTTCACCATGCTGGCCTACAGACTTCACCTCGCCCTGTGCGGGTTACTCAAACCTAGCCATGGCTTATGCTCTCCTGGGCCCTCGAAACTACGCTTCGCCTCGCCGACTCGGGCTACATCTTCACTCCGAGGGGGCCCCACTGCTGCTGCCTCAAGGAGACTTGACCGCTTCGAACGCGAGTGTGGCAACTTTTACCCATGAGTTGCCGAACATGCACTCGCCTTGTGATAAGCTTCTGCTGCTGCAAGTGTTCAACCTGAAAACTGAGCATGTCCACCTGATACTTTGCCGATGTAGGGCCGCCATGCTCCAACGGCTAGCGTAACCACATTCCTAACAAGGCCCACGCGTCTGCCCCCGCATGAGGACAACCACTAATGCGTCTGCCCCCGCAAAGGAAGCTGTTTTAGGGTCATTGGAATGGGAACGCGAACATTGAATGGCCTCTTGATAGGCCTGATAAACAATATGCTCGGGCAGTGTACCCACATTCCTATCAAGGCTCACGCGTCTGCCACCGCATGAGGACAACAACCAAAGCGTCTGCAACCGCTAGGGAAGCTGTTTTAGTGTCATTTGAATGGGGCCACAAACTATGAAATGGCCTCTTGCCAGGCCTGATCTGAATTAAGCTCGATCCTGGGTGGAGGTGACTAGGGACCGCACCCCACCAAATGCTGCTTGTCGAAATGACCGCTTCAACTGGCTCTGGGCTAATCTGTTGAAAACCAACTGCGGCTGCAACTGGCCAACTTGCTCTGATACCAACTGTCACGGGGGTAATTCTACAGCGGAAGAAACCCGTGCGGCGTCCTGGCCAAGGCAGGCCAAGACAAGCCTTTGTGCGCTTAGAGGCTAGGAGTTGCCCGCTGGGATGGCTCCACCAAAGTCAGTAGCACTGGATCATGACCTCAAGTCCAATGGCCGAGGCACTCTTCTGGCTCAGACCGGTCCATGGGAGGTGCCGCTTACGTGCTAAAGGGGGACTACCAACATGGAAGGCGACCATGCGCCGATGAGGTGACTTGGCACCGATGTGTAGGGTCTCCTGTATGCCGATGATGACAGGCACCTGTGTGCCATGATGATAGGCAACCGCTTGGGCCAGAACCCACCCGTGCACTAGGGGCAACGGGATAGCTCAATCAGCTTGGGCAAGGGGCTGGCGAGGTGTAGGGACGTGCTTGAGCCAGGCCCGAGTGCCAAGCCTCCCTTGAGTGTCGGCAGCGCAGTGCCGGTCCAACACTGTCCCCATGAGCTAGTGTGCGCCCATGAGGAACCCTGGTAGCCATGCTAGCCGTTAACCAGGGCCGCCCCGCAAGGGGATGATGGTCTAGGAGTGCCAAGGTTAGGCACCCAAGGAGGTCGACCACCCCTCCTCAAGGAGTACGTTAAGCTTTCGGTGGTCTGCCTGAAGATGACATCAGTTCTCCCAAAAGTCTTACAGGCGAAAATGACGGGCATGTCCCTAACGTAAGCCTGCCAAGCGTAGGCAAGGCTGAGCCTGCTTTGAACCGTAACAGGAGTGCGCTAACGCGCATTCCGTACTTTTGAACGAGCGCGCGCTAGCGCTTGAAAAGATTGTTGTAGTTTTCTTCGCTTCAGTGAGGCTGGAACAGAAAAAGACCTGGTTCCACACACATGAGACACGCAGAAGGTATGGGATCGACCAGTTCACCACGGAAAGCGAATTCGATCCTATAGTCGTCTTCTTTGTTCGATAAATGCGCAGTGGAAAGGGATGCTAGTCGGCTCGACGAAGTTGTAGGCCCCAATAGATCAGATCAAGAGTGATTCCTCACCTATCCTGTCAGGGGCCCAGTCGAACGCTCGAGTATAGATTCCCTATGCTCATGTGAACGGCCGGGGCCGGCCGGCCCGTAGATCTAAAAGGATCCATCCATAGGCCTGACCGGAAATCGTTTGTCCACGAACAAAACAAAAACAAAGTAGGTTGTTAGTAGTAGTTCACGAGACCTCGATTTCCCACGTTCCAGCGTGCATTATGCCAACAGGTCCCACCCCCAATTGATTGAGTCACCCTTCTTTTTTTTTTTTCAGAATAAGAATAAGAATAAGGAAAGAGAGAGTCTATATCATATATCGATCATAGGATCACTCTATGAATAGGTCAATTCTCTGTGACCTCCCACCGTTCACGACATCCCTTGCTTCTCGCTGCGAACGGCTCCTCGGTGGAGGAGTAGAAGCGCTGGTCCCCTTCGGTCAAGTTGCTTGTGCCTGCTGTTACCTACCGTAGGACCTCCGTCCCCGAAGCGAAGAAAGAGGAGCAGGAACAACAAGTTGTCCTCTCCCGGCCCAGTAGTTCCGCAACTACTACCGTGGTTGTTGCCAACGGGGATCCCCCATTCCGAAAGGTTACGGGGCCGGCCGTTAGGTCCAAAGTTGTATGCCACTGCTGTGGTGCCGATAGATTCACTACTTCAGCGCCGTTATCGGACATTGCAGGCTGAGCATCTATTTCTCGTATATCGCTCCACACCGAGAAGAGGGATGTGTACCTCCAGCAACAACAAGAATGGAACCATAGGCTCCTATGCTGGGAGCATTTCGGGATATAGGTCTAACCACCTCAACTCCCCGTTTCTGGCATGCTATAGTTATTATAGTCTCTCGACGACGGGAATGGGAGATTACCGGTAAGCCAGATGCTTCGCGAACCACCGGTACATTTCGTTGCACTTAAATCACCCTCGTGAAGAGGCGCACTCCGATACCATTGATGTCCAATAGCTTTGATAGTAATGGCTGGATCTACTACTACCTCGTCCATTGAGTATAACAGAGCAAATGATGGTATAGCAATGAACATCGGGATGATACTAGGAAATATGGTCCAAAGAATCTCGATAGTAGTTCCATGAACAATCCTTTGCGGGATTGGGTTCGTTTGATAGTGGAAATGCCATAAAGCGCGAACCAACATCCGTGATACGAAAACCAAAATCAGAATGAGGAAGAAAAAGATATCGTGATGTAAGTCCATTATTCCTTGCATCATAGGTGTTGCTGCGTCTTGAGATCCTAATTGCCATGGTTCCGCAGCATCACAAGGAGCGATTGTGAGGAATAGCCATTCTAGAACAATCATTTGGTTTGGTTCATTCTTTGACTGCTCTGCTCCCGAAAGAGAAAATCGAGAGACTTGTTCTTGCCCGAGCGGAGCCGGTTGGGTTGGTCCGACCAAGAAAGGCATGGGAGTTCCGGGCTTGGGCCGAGTGTTGTAAAGACTGGCTACCTATAAAGATCCCTCACTGCACACTTTCTATATATCTGTCTCCATCAAATCAATGACGTCCATACCATAGAGAATCAGGCTCGGCAAAAACGAGACTAGGGACCAGCAAGCAACGGCTTTGAATCATGCTGTTAGCGCAACGGCTTGAGCGCGTCAGCGCTCATCCGTTGCTTGTTTGATCGCACTTACGCGTTATATACTTCACCGATAGCGAATTGATAGCGAATGAAAGGATTAACTCTTTGATGGCGAATTGAGATTGAGAGTATAGTCTTTTGTCTTTCTTCTCTCCGAAGTGGCATAACAAAATTGGAGAGGAAAAAGGGGAGCAGAAAGACTTGATTGCATTCATTCACGATATTACTGACCAAAGTATGTCACTCGATGACTTGATTGGATTGCATGCATTCATTTACGGACTTGATTGCACTTTTGATATACTTCAACTCTTTGTTTGATAGAAAACTCTTTCTTTGTTTGATAGATGATCGCAACTATTATTAGATGTGCCTATTAGATAGTGCATTTATTCACAATCAATCCATCCAAGTGCGGATGAACTGACAATTCGTTTTTATCCCTCCACCGCTACGCTAATAGTAGGCAAGGGGGGGGCAAGAAGGTATTTTTTGTTTGGGATAAAGGGGAGCAGAGAGATCAGAAACCAAAATAAAATCAACCTTCCACCAGATGGAGAACAAATAGCAATCAGAGAAGGAAGAAAGAGCCGTAAACGAAGAGATCATATGCGAACCACTCTCCCAATCAATCCAACAGAAAAGCAATTACAACGTCCATGAGAAAGAAGGGGCCAAAAGACAAGCTGAAACTGCTCCAGTCTGGGGGTCAGGCTTCGCCGTGTGAGATAACCTGGTCACTTTATCTGTGTCCCTTCTGGGCATTCCATTCCGCGCAAGGAGCGGAAGCCGCGCGCTAAGGCTGAGATGCCTCGCCCGCTGATTGCGCCCAAACGCAGCATTGGTAGAGCGCGGCCTTGACGTACTTATTCGCATGGTCTTTCTTTCGCGAATTTTGGCAGTGGGAGTAGAGCGTGCACCGCGGCCAAAGCGCCTTTGATTGCAGTGCAATAAACTGGAACGGCTGCGTTAAGCATCTCAATGCTGAAGATTTGATCCTGAGATCAGACGGGAAAGACTTATTGAACCGGCTCACTCCGAACCCGCAGCTCAAATAGCCAAGGTCGGTGGAAAAGGAATAGTAAAGCTTGTTTGGATAAAGAAAGCATTCATACTCGACCCGCGTCTGGACGCCCCTTTCGGGGGCACCACTTCCTGACAACCCAGCCCACAACAGGAAATGGACAGGCATTGACAAAAGCCGAAGCCTGGGCGCATCGAGCCCGGGTCTAGTCCGTGGGAAATTTCATGCTCAAAATTCGATGAACGATAAAAAAGAATGCAGGTGGGTGGGTCGGTCTAGGGAGAAGGAGTCGGGAAAGAAGACTGGTTAGCAGTAGGGCCTTGGTTCGTTCTTTGGTTAAAAACCGTAACCGGCTAGATCTACAGAAGCTGTTACGGCATTGAGATAGACTGGGAGTTCGAGGATCAGACCTTCGTCCCATCCAGAACTCGATCTACGGCAGAATCCCAACCGTCCATAGGCACTTAAGGCAAGGGCCGTGATCGGCAGAAGGCCCTCTACCTGCTTCCATTGGGACTTCATTCCGCAACCCGGGGGAAGTGGACTGCCATTACGCCTTGTCACGGAAGGCTGAGGATTTCTGGTAACCTATCGGGATGGCCTTGACCTCCTTTTCTCCTGCGCACAAACACACTTTATGCCCAGGCTTCCATACCGATCCGGCCTTCATCATAGGCTAGCATAGCAGACAATCTAGCGAAATCCAGGAAGGGGGAGGGGAATGCTAAATCTTAAGCAAACCGTTAGGCCAGTTCCCGTGGAGTGAGTCTAGTGCTTCCCTTTAACCTAGAAGCACTCAGTGAGCGTTCAACAATGTCCTTCCTGGCCTGTTGTTTGAGTTGACCGAAGGGCGGCGGGTGGAGGGAGATTCACTTACCGAGAGGAATGAATTCGAGTAGTAGCCAGGGCTTTGAAAAAGAATGAAGTAGAGCCGCGAGCAAGAGCTAGAAAGAAGCCCTAGCCCTAGAGCTATAGCAAGAGCTCAGTAACTAATAGCCAAGGGCGGTGGGTGTAGCGGATTTTATCCTCCCCCTGCTCGAAGATCAGACACAGAGCTATGTCACGAACGCCATAGGAGGGGCACTTGGGTTGAGCTGAGCCTAGCACCTGACCAGATGAACTTCCACTGTTGAGCCTAAATCTCTTCCGCAGAAAGGGGGTCGGCAGATCAATCGGAAAGGTTGAACCCACTCCCCTTTTGATATGGATGGAAACTTCCCTGTCAATGTAACCAACCACAAACAAATACCACAAACTAAGCTCCTTCTCTTGGGGGCTCTCCCCTATCACTCGAAATTAGTTGGGGGGGAAGGAACCCTTTCTTTACGTACTATTTTGTTTGCCTATCGACCCGGTTCTGCTTATCGACCCGAATGAATCCGTCGATCCACATTATATAGAAATCTCACTCATGCAGAAGCGTAGGGAACGAACGGAGCGCGGATGCGCGAAGTGAGAACTAGCAATGCACGTTGGGAATTTTTACCCCTCGATGTGGGACCAACCAAATGGAAGAAGGCGAGGGTCTCAAGAGAAGCAATAGCAAGAGCTAACCTAAGTGCGCAAGCACACAGCTTAACAGAGCTAGGCGTACTTGCTCTGTAACTGGTCTAGGCTCTCACGGCTAGAGAAAAATAGCCCTCCTTCGTTGGCTCGAAAGAACCAGCAAAGGGAGCAAGAAAACCGTAGGCTTTAGTTAGCGCAACGGCTTTCGCGTTCCCTTTACGTGAATTGGGCCGTTGCTTGCTCGCTTGCCCTTCCCCACCCACCACCCCCCTAAAGGGGATTCATTAAAGGGATCGGCTCATTCCATTCCAGGCTTCACTTTTTGGTATAGATTTCGTTACGTTAGAAGAGCCCCTTAGCGAATTGACCTTTGGATCGCACTACACCTACTAGTCAAGTCACCCTTCCCCGGGTCGCTGTAAGCTCGTTCATACATACTCTCCTCCAAATGCGGAGGCCCTTTGGGTGGATCATTTCTTGTGAAAAAAGAGATAATGAAGGAAGGACCTAAGGTGACCTCAGTGCAGGAACAGGGAATGGTTCCCCAAGAGGCTTTCCTGGAAGGGATCGACTTTATTTGCATCTATTGCATTTAAATGATGCGGTACAGTACGCGCTTCACTTACCACGAAGAGAGCTTTACCTGGAAGTACCATAAAATCAAAGAGTTGTGTTAGCTCTTGGGAAAGCCATTTTAGTAAAAGGCCGGCTAGCCTTGCTCTTTAGTTGATGGGATCAACCCGAATATAAACTACCGAAAGGGGAAAGAATAGCACTGCATTAAACAAACTTCCTGTAACCTTAATAGGGGTTATAGTAGTAGTTGTTGGAGCCTAGCGAGCGAGAGGAGAGCGTATTATCGGGCATACTGCGCTACGAGCTGAAGCCACGCGCTCAAGCTGTGACTCCTCTACAATAGATTCAGATAGGCGGGATTCACGGATCGCCCGCGCTGACAGAGCACAGAAGCCAGAGCCGATGTTAAGCTGTTGCCAGCCGTCGATTGAACCGGAAAGAAGACCGGAATCGCACACTCATTCCTAAGTCAGAAGAAAGGGAAGAGACTAAGGAACTGGCTTCTTTGGATAAGCCGGAAGCGCGATCCTCAGGCGCACAAGCAAATCAGAATCGGAGCACGCCTGTCAATCTTTGAGCGGGAGTCGTCTGATCTGCCTATGGCCTGGACCAAGGCAAGGCTAGAACACATCGCGACTAATGCCGCTGTCACACTCTACCTGCGTGACGAAGCCTTTTGGACTCAAATCCGCACACAGACCCTCTTCCGCTTGGCGTGCACTCCTTTCGGTTTGTCACGGAAGGCATCAGGAAGATGGTATTAACTATCGGAAGGCCAGGACTTCGTTCTCTCCTATGTCCAGCCGTATAAAGGACTACGGAACGGGCAGAGTAGTACATCCATCGAAAGGCAAAGAGATAGGGATGGTTAATTCTTTTAATCCGATGGTGACTTTTCTTCCTCAGCGAGAAGGAACCCGCAAAGCTCACAACTAGACGAGCACGCGAAAGATTACGCCCTGGCGAGGCTCCCATAGGACTTAGCAATGACCGGATGAAGGTTTGCCGCTCACCTGCCACGGAGGCGGTCGGTAAAGGAAGAAGAGGAGCAGCTTGCATTTAGGGGGGGCCGCTCATGAAGCCACCTAAGCCTGCGGCGCGCAAGACCCTACTAAGGCTAGAGCAAGAGCTAGAAGAGAGCAGGTCAACCTGGCAAACGGATTCTTCTGCGAAGTTCCCCACTCCGGTTTATTTCTATACAACGGACATAGGCTCACCCTTTCATTGTCTTGCAAGGGTTGAGCGTACTCGATGCCCACATGTCGGGGAGTTCGCTCCCTTGCTCCATTCTACCGCAATAGGGATGAAGTCCGTCTTCCCCGCGAGCCACCGTCACCTTTTGTCTTTTCACTCCCTCTCATAGTCTTTCTTTCGAGAGGTTTGGCTGTGGGGCTTAGGAAGGAGCCCACGGTTCAGAGCGGGAATCACCTATCGCCATGGGCAAGAAGAGGAAGAAGGCCCTACACTCGCTCACGACCGTTTATTTAGTTGATATTGATTGTGAAGTACCGACCCGGACCTCGGGAAACTAGCTGCCATCATGCCATTCGGGGATCTCAGTCAGGCCATTCCGCGGAGGCTGCTAGCGGACTGGGAGCGAAGGGAATGAAGCCCTCGAGGGATCTTAGGGCCTCGTACTCCAAAAAGGGAGAGGAACTAAGAGCCCACACAGGATACATGACCGACACTGAGCGCTACCCTGTATGGAGGAGAGGCAGCCGACGGGGTGCAGGGTACGCTTCACTTACCTAGAAGAGCCCTTCACGTGATTGAACCTTATAACCCTGTTTTGGGTTACTCTTGGGAAAGCCGGTCACTAAATTATATGCCTGGCGAGCCTTGCTCGTGGTAGGGTCGGGCGAGCTACCCTTAACAGCAGTAACCCAGCATGATTAAAAACTACTGCGCGCGCTCGTTCAAAAGTACGGAATGCGCTACCGCGCAACGGCTTGAGCGCGTCAGCGCTCAATCCGTTGCTTGTTGCATCCGAGCAAGCGAGAAAACTACAGCGCAACAAGCAACGGATTGAGCGCTAGTGCGGCGCGGTAGCGCAGCCGAGCAAGCGATTCAAAGCCGTTGCTTGTTGCGCTAGCGCGTGCATCCGTTTTGAATCTTGCTGCTCCGGCTTGAGAGCCAGCAAGCATTTATAGTCAAGCCCTTGCGCGCTAGCGCGCGCAGTAGTTTTGAATCATGCTGTTAGCGCAACGGCTTTCGCGCGTCAGCGCTCAAGCATGCGAAAGCCGGAGTGCGCGTTAGCGCACTGTAGTTTTCTCGCTTGTTTCTTCGCTCCTCCGTGTTCAGCAATCAGAACCGTCTCGTCAATGATAGCACTCCCTAGACCTCAGGTCTATAGACCTGGCATTGGTCCCCTTTCTCAATATCTCATTGAATGTCCCGACCTTTTTATGAACGATGTGGCAAAGAACCTAAAGTCTGCTCCGTTCGAGGCAGGGTCCATAGAATGTGGAACCCCCCGCTCCAAGCGGGCAACGTAGGGCTAGGGGGTCAAGTAGTTGTTCGGGCACTGCCGAGAGGAGGGCGATCAGTCTAGTCTAGTAGGCTCTCTCTCACCAAGGGCTTAAGGCCCATTTAGGGTTATGTATTCATTAAGCCTTCAAAACTGCTGCCCAGTTGGGCTTCCTTGTATGGCGTGGGACCCAAACATTGATATACACATCAGCCACATGGGTTCAGTCCAGCCTTTGTTACAAGGCCTGGCCGAATACACTGTTATGGACAGTGCACCCCCTAAAACCCATCAGATGGGCTCTATGGGCCCAACACTTACCCTAAGTGGTCCCTGGGCCAAGCCACATTGTAACACCCAGGGACTGTGGGCAGATGCAAGATTAGCCGATCAGGTATTATCCTCAATAGCCTTACACTTAACCTCTCAGCCCATAATGATCATACACTGCCTGACAAGAGAGGACCTCTCCCTTGGTTGCAAGTAACAGTGTTGCACTCTCTCAAATATGGATCCTGGGAATTAAAACATATTTGCAAACATTTTGAAACCATAATATATATATACTTTTATATCTCATATAAAATATATTTTGCAAAACAAATTTCAACGGTTGAAATCGGTTGCCGGCAGTCTTGGTTTTCATTAGTGAGAGTGCATCCCCGATCATTACCTTTGTCCAATAAAGGGGCTGATCCTGTCACTATGATCACCCACTCAGATGAATTTTCAGACTGTCCCAGCATACTCAGGTTTTGACCCCCGCTAAGGATCTCATTGATTGGTATATCAAAGACAGCCCAATCCTACACCCAGTGCAGTATCATAATCGAGTCTAGGGGTCGGGTGTAATTTTCTAGTTTTTCCCATCAATCTCCAAGGTCTAGGGCAATACTGGAAATCTGGTCCAGTTCAAAGATTCAATTAATCCCACACTGTATGTTCCTAGGGTCTCACCCTAGTAGCTGAGACAAGCCACCCCAACCGACTTGGTGGCACCACAGTGTTAGCCTTGTCAGGATAGGTCTCCCCAGACCAACCCACCGGCTGTGAACATTCTAAAGTAACACGAGTCTCATTAAGTGTCCAGTTTAAGGGTATTACACAAAAACATACCAAGGGAACATGAATCAATTATACACTTTTATTCATTTACAATAAATTCATAAAGTACATCATTTTGATTAAAGCTGAGGGCATACAAAACTGTCTAACACTGACCCTGTCACTATGATCACCCACTCAGATGAATTCTCAGACTATCCCAACATACCCAGATTTTAACTCAGATGAATTAAAGACAGCCCAATCCTACACCCAGTGCAGTATCATAATCGAGTCTAGGGGTCGGGTATAACTTTCCAGTTTTGCCCATCAATCTCCAAGGTCCAGGGCAATATTGGAAATCTGGTCCAGTTCATAGATTCAATTAGTGCTACACTGTATGTGCCTAGGGTCTCACCCTGGCAGCTGAGACAGGCCACCCCAACCTTCTTGGTGGCACCACAGTGTTAGCCTTGTCAGGATAGGTCTGCCTAGACCAACCACTAGCTGTGAACAATCTAAACTAACACGAGTCTTATTAAGTGTCCAGTTTAAGGGTATTACACAGAAACATTCCAAAGGAACATGAATCAAATTTGCACTTTTATTCATTTACAATAAACTCATAAAGTACATCATTCTGATTGAAGCTAAGGGCATACAAAACTGTATAACAGCTCCCACATGCACTTAGGTCCAATCAGGTACAAGCCGGAGTCCCATGCTTTCCACGTGTTTGTTAAACACTTTCTATGATAGTGGTTTTGTGAATGGGTCTGCTACATTTTTCACTAACGCTACCTTCTAAATCAGGACGTACCCTTTATCAACAATCTCCTGCAGTACATGGTACTTTCTCTCGATGTGCTTCGACTTCGAGTGGGCTCATGGCTCCTTAGCCTGAGCAATAGCTCCATTGTTGTCACACAACAATGGGATGGGTGAAGTGCTGGACGGAACTACTTCCAACTCGTGAATGAACTTCTTCATCCACATTGCTTCTTTTGTAGCCTCACTTGCGGCAATGTACTCGACCTCGGTCGTGGAGTCTGTAGTGGACCTCTGTTTGCTTCTTTTCCAACAAACAGCACACGATCCTATAATGAAAATATATCCAGATGTAGACTTTCTATCTTCTGGGTCCGACTTGAAATTGGCATCTGTATAACCTTGGATTTATAGTGAGTTACCATCGAATACGAGACAAAACTCTTTTGTCCTTTGAAGGTACTTAAGTATGTTTTTCACAGTAGTCCAATGCTCTTGCCCTGGATTGGCTTGAAATCTACTTACTACACTCACTACCTGAGCAATGTCAGGACAAGTGCATAGCATGGCATACATGATGCTTCCTATGGCAGAGGCATAGGGAACGTCTTTCATGCCATCAATCTCCTCAGAAGTCTTGGGAGACATCTTCTTGGAGAGAGTGACTCCGTGCCTGAAAGGAACACTTCCCTTCTTAAAGTTTTCCATGCTGTATCTTTTGACTATTTTGTCAATGTAGGCAGATTGGGATAATCCTATTATCCGTTTCGATCTATCTCTATAGAGTCGAAGACCTAGTATATAGGAGGCTTCTCCAAGATCTTTCATGGAGAATTGCTATGAAAGCCATAAATTGACCGTAATCAACATTCCTACATCATTCCCAATGATAAGAATGTCATCTACATACAGAACCAAGAAGGTAACCTTATCTCCACTGTACTTCCTGTAAACACAGGGTTCATCCGGATTCTGCTCGAAGTCAAATGATTTGATAGCAGAGTCAAAACGGATGTTCCAACTTCTAGAAGCTTGCTTAAGTCCATAAATGGATCTATTAAGTTTACATACCATGTTTTCCTGACCTGCAACAATGAAGCCTTGCGGCTGCTGCATATATATATCTTCAATAAGATCTCCATTCAGGAAAGCAATTTTGACATCCATTTGCAACCGATTGCTTTTACCCCAGAGGGTGGATCTACTAGAGTCCAGACTCCATTGGTCTTCATTGAGTCCATCTCTGCTCTCATGGTTTCCACTCACTTCTGGGAATCTATGCCCAACATAGATTCCGCGTAAGTCATGGGATCCTCCTCAGTAGTCAAGGTTTCCACCAGGTAACTATCCTAGACATAACCATAATGGACTGGTGGCCTAGATACCCAAGTGGATCTTCTAGGTTGGTCACTACCTGGAACTTGTGGGACATCTCCCACTGCTCCTGAGCTCTCCTCATCAAGAACAATTTCCGAATGATGGGTATCCAGGATGTAATCGGTTTCCAAAAATTGTGCATTTCGACTGCAGAACACTTTCTGCTCACTTGGGTCATAGAATAGGTAACCTATAGAGCCTTTTGGGTAGCCTACAAATAGGCAACGACTGGTCTTGGATTCCAACTTGTCTGCACTCATTCTTTTAACGTATGCTAGACAACCCCAAATCTTCAAGTGTCTGACAATTGGTTTCTTTCCGGTCCGAAGTTCATATGGAGTGTTCGGAACCGATTTGGTTGGAACCCGATTCAGCACGTAAATTGTAGTCTTTAATGCGTAACCCCAAAAGGATTTGGGTAACTCTGAGTGTATGAGAAGCGACCGGACCATATCCAATAAGGTCCTATTCCTCCTCTCTGAAACACCATTAATTTGTGGTGTAGCAGGGGGAGCTAATTGTGATACTATCCCATTGTCCTTTAAGTAGCCCCTGAATTCGTAAGAGAGATACTCACCACCTTGCAAGAAAGACACTAGGATTCGGTGTTCAAGGTTTCCAGAGGGTTCTTGTGAAGAATCGAGTGTGTAGGACGCACCCTGCTAGTTCCGTTACATCCACAGCTGTGTCATCTTTAGCAGGAGCGGATCTTGGTTACTTCTTTGGGCATGAACACCAACTTTGGGAGATATTATTTCTCCAGATCAGGTATAATCCTTCCTGTTTCCTTTTGGTTCAGATCTGGTTTGTTTATGGTTCAAGTAGGGTCCTTGAATAATGTATTCTAAATTTAGGGAATATGATTCCCAGTTGGAAGAAGGTAGGAAATTTTTTTGAAATTTGTCCCCATTCCTCATCTTTTTTAGCGTCCATTAGATGGATCCTACCATTCTTTCACTAGCATCTCAAGTGATTTATGTGGTCAAATATGACATATTAATTCTGATTGTCAATTAAACAGTCCTTTTATTTCCCATGAGAATGCTAATTTTATCTCTCATGCCGGCAGGTCAAACTACAACCCATATTCAAATACATACAACCTAGGGTGGAGGAATCATCCAAACTATTCATGGAGCAACAATTAGCAAAAGGCACCCATGGAATTCCAACCACAGCTGCCCCCACAAGAAAAAAGTGTAATTTGGAATAGATGATTTCTAAGTTCATCAATGCTACTGAAGCAAGATTCCAAAGACATGAAGCATCGATTAAGAACTTTGAAGTTCAAATGGGGCAAGTTGTGAGCATGTTATCAGAGAGGAAAGAAGGAAGGCTACCCAACAACACAAAAAAGAATCCCAGAGAGCATGTGAACGCCATAGCTATAAGAAGCGGGAAGGTAGTTGGCGAAATCCAAAAAAAGACAAGAAAACTGATGTGGCCAATCTGCAAAAGGAGGATGAGGGAAGTACACCTAAACTGAATTTACATGAAATTAAACTCCCTATTCCCTACCTTGGAAGAATTTTGAAAGCTAACTTAGATAGACAATTTGAGAAATTTTTAGAATTTTTCAAAAAAATACACATTAATCTTCCCCTTCTTGATGTATTGTCACAGATACCGAAATATGCCAAACTCTTGAAGGAGGTGATGTCAAATGAAAGGAAATGGGAAGAATGTGAGATGGTAAATTTGAATGAAGAATGCTCAACCATCCTCCAAAATAAATTGCCCCCAAAGCTTCAGGATCCAAGGAGTTTTTCTATACCTTGCACCATAGGGAGAACTGAATTTGAAAAAGCTTTATGTGATCTTGGTACTAGTATAAATTTAATGCCCTACCCTATTTTTAAAAGGCTAGGATTGCATGAACTAACATCTACCACTATTACCCTACAGTTGGCCGATTGAAGCATTAAATACCCTAGGGGAATAGTGAAAGATGTCTTAGTTAAAGTAGGGAATTTCATCATCCCTGTTGATTTCATTGTGTTGGATATGGAGGAGGATAGATCGATGCCATTAATTTTAGGGAGACCCTTTCTTGCTACTAGTGATGCTTTAATTGATGTGCACAAATGTCTATTTACCCGTAGAATCAATGGTGAAGAAGTGGTGTTCAATGTATTTGAAACCATGGAACATCCCAACACAATTGAACATAAAATTTATGCAATTAATAGCATTGATGTTAGTGCAGCTGAAATTAACACATCTAAATTAGATGACCCCTTTGAAAGCTACATTATTAATTCATGTAAAAACATGCAGGTCATGGAGGAAGAGATAAAGAAAGCGATGAACTATTTAGAGGACAACCAAGAAGGGTTCAAGCCAAGACAAGGTAATGCTCATTATATTCCTAATGAGAAACCGTTACCCTCTACTTTGTAGGCCCCTATCCCAGATCTAAACCCGCCCATGATGGATGAAAGGGGAGCACACCGAAAGCTGCAACCAAGAGAGTTAGATGATCCAATTCATGATAGGGAAGTTTGTTTTTCTTTTTCCTTTTCCTTTTAGGTTATGTTTAGATCGTGCTAACAACAAAAATAAATAAATAAATAAATAAAATAATAAAAAAATAAAAAATAAAAATAAAAATAAAATTTATTTTCTCTTTTGTTACTTATGATTGTGTTTTTTTTCCTTTCTTAAGACCTTAATCATAGATAGCAGGGAAGTCCTCTTAAATCTCTCTCCTTGTTCTTGCTATGCAGATTCCATACATTGAGGACAATGTAAATCTTATGTGTGGGGGAGGATTAAGGGGTTGATAAAATTTTTTTGAACTCTAGTATGCTTTGATTATTACTTTTTAACCTTTCCTTTTGAAATTTCTGCTCCATAGAGACTTGCTTTTGAATAATTGCAAACCACCTTGAATCATGTGCTTAGGCAAGATAGACAAGAAAGGATGCAGGCAAATCTAGTTGAAATTTGTTCCTATGGAAGGTATCTCAATAGTTTGAAATGATCAACGGGCAAGATGCAATACAGAGTTGACCCTTGTGAGCATTTGGTTTATAACGGACAAACAGGGGTTGACTATTCTAGAACTTGTTTTGTTAGGCATATTGAGACCATGATAATGAGTTCATGTATTGGAACATGTTATCCAAAAAAATAAATAAAAAAAAAAACTCGTGTGAGATGGAGCATAAAATGCACTCACACCGAGAGAAAAAAGAGTTAGTGTAAGATGAAGCATAAAATGCACTAACACTAAAAGAATAAAAGGGTGAGATGGAGCATAAAATGCACTCATCTCTAGATCTCAAACCCTAATTCACCTTTTGATGCATTGCACTCATGATAAGTGGTGGAGATGTGATACATGAGCAAGCTTATGGTAATAACATTCCTTGTTTCGTTTTGAAGAATCATGAGAGGGTATTTTTTGAATCTTGCCACATGTGGTTATGAAATCAAAGAGGGCTTAATCTAGCCCTAAATTATTCATGCGAAGAGATGCCTGCTTCCCTTGATTGTCAATCTCACATGGGGACATGAGGATTGGCGATTTAAGATTATTCCTTGACAAGTTAAAAAGAAAAAGAAGTAGATGAATGGGAGGACCATTAATACTAGATCAAGGCATGTGGGAGAACAAATACCCTATTGAGAGGAATCCAAAACAAATCTTTAGTTAATTTGTTCTTGTTTTAAGTTTGTTTTGAGTTTTGTCTTGCCCGAGGATGGGCAAGAGATTAAGTGTGGGGGATTTGATGAGAGTAGAATTTATCATATTTTTATCCCCAATTATTCTATCTTTTATACTAAATTAGCATCTAATTGGACTCATATATCTTGTATTTTGGTCCAAGGTATGAAAGAAGCCATCAAGAGCAAAGAAAGACAAATCGGATGATTTTTCATAATTTTGACATCGTTCAGTGATTTGGGCCTAACTTGCGTCTCCAAACTTCGAATGGGCTGATTCAAGATCTATAGGAAAGACAGGAGAAAAAACCACAATTTTCATGTTTTGGGCTTTCAAAGATTTGGCCTGAATCAAAGTCAAATTTGGGCCTGAAGTCGGGGCAATTTCGTAGGAAGGCCCAATCCGCAGCTAAAGCCCAACTCGTAGAAAAGCCTGGCTGAAGCCCAATTCATATAGGAGGTCTATTACGAATCCAAGAACAAGAAACTAAGAAGAATCCTTCTAGATCTAAATTCTTGATGTAATCTTAGAGTGAAAAAGGGATTGAGTTCAAGAGATAAAGAGATAGGATTAGAATAGGGATAGGACTTTTATTTCTCGTAAAGATCAACTTCAAGAGAAAGTAGGAGACCACTTTCTCCCCTTTAATCTATAAGAAGGAGGGGGCGGACCAGCTTGAGGTATCACTTGATCATTGAATTATTCAATCATTCAACTTCTGATCTGAATCAAGAAGCAATGAGCAATCAGTCAAGAAGGGTTCTAGAAAGGTTCAAGAATTCAAGAAACTTCAAGAAGAGGAGATCTCAGCACCATGGGCGAATTCAAGAGTTCTTTCTTCCCCTTTGTTTGTTTTAATTCTTCCATCATGAACTGATTTGTTTCTTGCTAGGGCTATGGAAAGCCTAACCATGTTAATGAATATATTTTTATCTTCTTGATTTATCCAAGATTGTGATTTCCATATAGTCTATGAATTATTGTGCTTAATGCAATTAAGAGCTTGGCAACCACTTAATTAATTTGGGTTATGTGAATGAATTGAGAGAGGAATTCACATAATTGACAGAATAATTCATAGTGTGAATTGAATGGTATATAGAAATATATATACATGATTCATCTGAATTTAATGGTTTTCTTGGACTTAATGCACTTCCATCTTGAAAGCTCTACTCGAGAGATCGAAGGGTCAACTGATGGGCGTAGGTTTAGTATATCTCGAGAGAGAATATTAAATAAATTTGTGAAAACATCAGCTTATGGGAATAACAATTAGTCTTGGATAATTGGACCCATCAATACTCATTGCATTGGTTAGGTGGACCAAAAGTCCTAGCGAGTCCATCATTTGCATATTCGATTAGTGATCACCATTGTTTTTATTTTCTTTGCTCTAGTTTTTATTTTTAGTAGTTCTTGTTTCCTTAAATCTAAATTTTGACTGTCTAAGTAATTAGGGAAGGTTGTGATTCTAATACTTATTTTGTTAAATCCCCATGGGAATGATATTATTATACTACTTGATAACTAGTAGAACGCCTTCTACCCATTTGCACAGGATTAGATCTGAAACAAATTGGTTCAAGATTTAAACCATTCTGATACCACTAAAGGGATAGGACATCCATCACATAGATGCCCAAATCGTGCGGAATGGACTGGGCGGATTTTCAAAAATTTCTCACATTTTTGCAAGGAATCGAATTCCCTATTTTAGAAAAGCATATTTTTCAATGATCAATCTTGAACCATTAACCAAACCAGATCTGAACCAAAAGGAGTAAGAGGGAGGATGTACTTGATACAGAGAAACAATATCTCCCAATGGAGGTGTTCATGCCCAAGGAATGATCAAAAATCTACTCTCACTGAAGATGGTGCAATGTAGGATGGAGCAGAATCAGCAATGTTCATCCAAAAGAACTTGACCCTTTGCAAGAATCAATAGGATGGTTTGTGAATACAGCTCCAATCAATCTTTTCCCCAAAAGATTGGTATCAATATCAAATCTTGATTACTCCTGTAGAGAGTAGGAGATCGAACTACTGGAGGTGGCGGCTACAGGAAGGAAGCGACAAGAGAGTATTCGCAAGGTGCAGAATTCTCTCTTTTTGTGATTTCAGCTCTGAAGACAAGAGTTTTTGGGTTGCATCTCTAAAGGCTGCCGTCCCCTCCTTCTTTTATAATTTTAAAGGGATCAGCTCCTTATCCCATTAGGAGTTGCTGATCCAAATCATATTTGGATTAGAAGTTCCTTTAAGTGATAAGGGATAACCCTTACCTTATCTGTAGATCAGATCAACCATCTCCTAATCTAATTAGGAGGCTTCCAGATCTAAATCTTATTTAGATCTTGGACTCCCTAAGTGGATAGGGTCTAGGCCCAATCCTATCAGTTGATCCATCTCAGAATTTGCCTCTTTTAATTCACTGATCAAATCAACATAGTTCAAAATGGGCTTAAGGCCCATTTAGGGTTATGTACTCACTTAGCCTTCCAAACTACTGCCCAGTTGGGCTTCCTTGTATGGCATTGGACCCAAACATTGATCTACACATCACCCCCATGGGTTCAGCCTAGCCTTTGTTACAAGGCCTGGCTGAATACACTATTATGGACAGTGCACCCCGAAACCCATCTTATGGGCTCTATGGGCCCAACACTTAACCTAAGTGGTCCCTGGGCCAAGCCACCTTGTAACACCCAAGGACTATGGGCAGATGCAAGATTAGCCCATCAGGTATTATCCTCAATGGTCTTACACTTAACCTCTCAGTCCATAATGATCACTCACTGCCCAACAAGAGAGGACCTCTCCCTCGGCTACAAGGAACAGTGTTCCACTCTCTGCTTATATGGATCCCAGGAATTAAAACTTTTTTGAAAATCATTTCAAAACCATAATATATATACTTTTATATCTCATATAAAATATATTTTGCAAAACAAATCTCAATGATTGAAATTGGCTGCCAGTAATCTTGGTTTCCATCAGTGAGAGTGCATCCCCTCCTATGGTATACCGAACTATTCTCTTGCGAATTACCCTAAACTGGGTTGTCATTTGAGTGACGGGCTGCCTATAGCCGGTTATGCCGAACTACCCGACCCAATGACTTTGTGCCTCGGGGCATCCAGAGAAGAATTGGTGCATTCTTGCTTGGGACTGGCCCGAGGTCCACTGGGAGGAGCTCGAGCCTCAAAAGGGGTCAAGGGGGTCCCTTGGCCATTTTCTTTGCCACAAAGTTGTCGTCATTAGTGTTTGAGCTCGCACCAGGGGTCTCTTAGCTCGGGTCCTCCAAATCATTTTATTCTTCCTATCCGATTGCGTTTCGTTGGTGAGTCCTCCCGAGCTTCCTTTTCCCTTCTTGTTTGCTTCTTTCTTTTAGTTTGGTATGTCGTCTAGTGTGGACAGTCTCATCGACGAGCCCGAGGTAGGTAATTTAGGTCATGGTGACCCTTCCCTGGCTCGACCTACCCGTGAAGCATGGGCAGCTTTGGGTAAGTTGGCGTCCACCTCCCATCGAGGTCGGGTGCCGGACCAGTTCGGTCCCTCTACTCTGACACCGGTGAGGCTTCAAGACCTCATCCAGCAGTTCAACATTCCTTTTGAGTACAACTACAGCCTTCCCACCAGTAACTTCCCTTGGGAGCATGGTCTAGATGAGGTCATGATTTTCAGGGAATAGCTCATCGGCGGGCTTCGTCTCCCTCTTCACCCCCTTATCCCTGAGGTGTTAAGGAGTTTCAATATCATGCTGGATCAGCTCCACCCCAACTCCATTCGGAATTTAGTGGGGACCATTTCTCTTTGCCATGAAAAGTGGTTCTTTTTGGACGCGGACATACTCTGCTCCATATTGCTGATAAAAAAGAGTGCATCTAGCATTCCCCCTGAGCATGGGCAGGTCTACTACTTATCTCCTTGCCTAGGTTTTATGTTACTGCATAAGTTCCCGAGTAAGGTCTCGGCTTGGAAGCGGGACTACTTTGTGGTCCGGGCCAGCACAAGATGGCCCTTCCTTACCAGTTGGAGGGTGGCTACCCAGGCGACCAGCATCACCCTCAACCAGCAGACGTGGGAGGCCTTCCACTCATGGGATCAGGCTGAGCTCGATCATCGGGAATATATCACCGAAGAGAAACTCGCTCAGGCCGGTTTGAGCTCGGGTAGGTCTATTTCTATCTTTTGGCGCTTTGTTTTTATCTGCTTGACGTTTTTGGATTTACTGACACCAACTTTGTTGTAGGCCCCATGGGCGAAGAAGAGAGAATCATGGCCACCCGACTCCTTAACCAAATGAAAGGAGGAAGAAGAGGACCGCGAAGAAGGTCACCAAAAGGGCTCGTGTGGAGTCATCGAGGGCTCCCTCCCCCGAACCCGATCATTCCTGGGCTCCTGCCCCTGAGACCAGACTCAGCAGTGCCCCTCCGGTAATAGATCTGGAGGTTGACCTTCCACCCCAAAGACCTAAGGCTGCAAGGGGGTTGGAGAACGAGCCAGTAGGAGTTACTGTTGAGGCTCTGAGCTCAGTTGGGGCAGCCGCTGAGGCTATAGAGGGGTCGGCTCAGCATACTACAGACGTGGCGGCGTCCAACTCGGGGACCGAAGAGGAGGAGTCCATCTTGGATCCCGAGGTCAGCCTCAATCGAAGCAAGAGGGGTGTCATCAATGCAGAAGTCATGAGCTAGGCTGAACTCTCCCCAGGTCAGCTCGGAGGTCGCGCGACAACCCACATCATAGTGGTAAGTTCATTTTTTTTTTGTCGACTAGTTTCCTTCTGTTAGGTGAACACTTCCATGCACGCCTTAACTTTCCAATCTGATAAACACCTGAGGCGCACTTTGGCTGCTGAGGAGTCATCCCATGTGGCCCATGCCGAGCTGAAGGCAACACAGGACAAGGTCCATCAATTGGAGAGTACTGCCACCGCCGAGAAAGATCTGAACGACACCTTGGCACTAGAGAGGGAGGAGCTGGCCCGGGAATGAGACAGGCTGAAGGCAGAGGTGAACGGGCTCCAAGTTGGTCAGGAAGCCATAAAGCTCAAGGTGGAAAGCCTCAAAATGGCCGAGAAGGCTTCGCAGCTCGAGATGCAGGCCCTCAAGGGAACCAAGGAGGCCCTAGAGCATGAGGTGGAGTCTCTCAAGGCCGATATCGAGGAGAAGACGGAAATCTTTCATGATGCTCTAGAACAGACCAAGGTTCAGTCCATCATCGACTACATCAAGTCCTCGAGGTTTGACAATGTAATGTCAAAGGCCTACCATAGGGGGTTCAATCTTGGTCGATGGTGGATAAGGCATACCTATCTCGATCTAGATATAAGTGCCTTCACTTCTTTCAACATCACAGGTGACATGACACACCAGGCTGCGGATGACCCAGACTCTGAAGACAACGGCGGCAACGGAGAGGTTAACGCCACCGGTCTGACTGATTCTTCCGAGGAAACCCCTGAAAAAACCCCGAGTAAGGCCGATGAGCCTCCCAAGTAGTTAGGCACTCCTTGTATTTTGAGGCTGCGAGCTCGATTTCCCTCTCTTTTGTATTGAGTGTACTTATGTAGTGTAATGGAGCCTATATAATGAAGAACATTTTTCGCCAAATAATTGTGTAATTTTCTTTTACTTGCCGAAGTAGTTGTCTTACTTTGAACTGTTAGGCTACTAGGCTGATTCCCGGAGTGTGGGTTCCTCAACCATCATGGTCCTGAACTGTATTCCGACACTTAGTAGGGGTAGCCTTGTGTACACCAAGGTGAGTGACATAGTAGGGTACATGCCTGACCTATTTGCACTTGGGTTAAGTTGGCATTTGGTTGTCTCTTACGGGTTTAACTTGTTGCATGCCAGGATGGGCTATCCGTCACAGGGTTCCTGGCCAAAGTGTCTGTGCCTTAGGTTTTGCAAGCATTTAGCCTATGACGATGAGAACTAGATATTGTATGCTGCCGATGTCTTTTCATTATCTCAGCATTCTAGCCCTTAGGCTAGAGGAGTGAATCGTGGCCCACTCTCGGAGTCTGCCCATGCCATAGAGGCGGCTGGGTCTTGTTGTGCCGAGGTCATGTCAGCTCGGTGTTCTTTGCCCTTAGGGTCTGAGGGTGACTTATAGTCTATTTTTGAGGTTTGCTCATGCCTCAAAGGCGACTGGGTCTTATTGTGCCGAGGTCATGTAAGTTCGGCATTCTTGCCCTTAGGCTTTGGGAGCGGCTCGTGGCCTACTCGGTTGCTACAGATAGTATTGTCTTAAGTTGACAATATTCCATGCCCGAGGTACTTGTTTCCCTTTGAGGGTCTCAAGCTCGTATGTTCCTTCCCCGAGCACTCACTTCACTGGGTAGGGACCTTCCTAGTTGGACCCGAGCTTGCCATTGCCGGGCTTGGGTACCATAACTTTACGAAGGACTAGGTCACCAACACGGAGGTTCCACCTCTTGACCCTGGCGTTATAGTACCGAGCTACTCTCTGTTGGTAGGCTGCAATCCCTTACTTCATCGAGTAGATCGAGGTTGGTGCATAGCTCATCTTCATTCGTTTGATCACTATATGCTTCTAGTCATAGCGTAGGCACTTCGATCTCTGCAGGGATTACTACTTCGGTGTTGTAGGTGAGATTGAAGGGTGTTTCTCCCATAGTAGTCTTCTCCATGGTCTGGTATGCCCATATAACACTGGGTAGTTCATCTGTCCACAATCCTTTATCTCGGTCCAA
This sequence comes from Nelumbo lutea, assembly GCF_056320005.1. Classification (NCBI taxonomy): domain Eukaryota; kingdom Viridiplantae; phylum Streptophyta; class Magnoliopsida; order Proteales; family Nelumbonaceae; genus Nelumbo; species Nelumbo lutea. The sequence continues at coordinate 72,364,380 of NC_142687.1, forward strand.
CCGTGCCTTTATTCCGTAGAGGATGGCTCTGTTCGTTACTTCTGCCTAACCGTTTGCCTGAGGGTGTGCGACTGAAGTAAAGTTCTGTCGGATTCCCATGTCTTGGCATCGGTCTTGGAATTTGATGTCTTCGAACTGTTTGCAGTTGTCAGAAATCAATACCCGAGGTAATCCGAAGCGGCATACGATGTTTTTCCAAAAGAAGTTATGAACATTTCGGGTTGTTATCATTACGAGGGATTTGGCTTCTACCCACTTGGTAAAAAAGTCCACTTTTACCACTAAGAACTTCCTTCCACCAGTTGCTGGTGGGAATGGCCCGAGTAGATCGATGCCCCACTATGCAAAGGGCCATGGACTGGTGAGATACTTGAGGTCAGTAGCGGGTTGGTGGTGAATATTGGTGTGTCTCTGGCATTTGTCACATTTTCTAACGAGTTCAACGGCATCTGCCTTCATTGTTGGCCAATAATACCATTGTCGAAGCACTTTCTGAAGGGATAGGATATCCATCACATGGACGCCCAAATCTTGCGGAATGGACTGGGTGAGTTTCAAAAATTTCTCCCATCTTTGCAGGGAATTGAATTCCCTATTTTAGAAGAACATATTTTTCAAGGATCAATCTTGAACCATTAACCAAACTAGATCTGAACCAAAAGGAGTAAGAGGGAGGATGTACCTGATACAGAGAAACAGTATCTCCCGATGGAGGTGTTCATGCCCAAGGAAGGATCCAAAATCTGCTCCCACTGAAGATGGCGTAGTGTAGGATGGAGTAGAATCAGCAATGTTCTTCAAAAAGAACTTGATCCTTCGCATGAAACAACAGGATGGCTTGTGAATACAGCTCCAATCAATCTTTTACCAAAAGAATGGTATCAAGATCAAATCTTGATTACTCTTGTAGAGAGAAGGAGATCGAACTACTGGAGGTGGTGGTTGCAGGAAGGAGGTGGCAAGAGAGTATTCATAGGGTGCAGAATTCTTTCTTCTTGTGATTTCAGCTCTGAAGACAAGAGTTTTTGGGTTGCATGTCTCAAGGGTGCCGCCCCCTCCTCCTTTTATAATCTTAAAGGGATCAGCTCCTAATCCCATTAGGAGTTGCTAATCCAAATCATATTTGGATTAGAAGTCCCTTTAAGTGATAAGGGATAACCCTTATCTTATCTGCAGATCAGATCAGCCATCTCTTAATCTAATTAGGAGGCTTCCAAATCTAAATCATATTTAGATCTTGGACTCCCTAAGTGGATAGGGTCTAGGCCTAATCCTATCAGCTGATCCATCTCAGAATTCGCCTCTTTTAATTGACTGATCAAATCAGCCCAGTTCGAAATGGGCTTCCTTGTATGGCGTGGGACCCAAACATTGATTTACACATCAGCCACATGGGTTCAGCCCAGCCTTTGTTACATGGCCTCGCCGAATACATTGTTATGGATAGTGCACCCCTGAAAACCCATCTTATGGGCTCTATGGGCCCAACACTTACCCTAAGTGGTCTTACACTCAACCTCTCAGCCCATAATGATCATACACTGCCCGACAAGAGAAAACCTCTCCCTCGGCTGTAAGGAACAATGTTGCACTCTCTCAAGTATGGATCCCGGGAATTAAAACCTTTTGCAAATCATTTCGAAAACATAATATATATAATTTTATATCTCATATAAAATATATGTTGCAAAACAAATCTCAATGATTGAAATCAGCTGTCGGCAGTCTTGGTTTCCATCAGTGAGAGTGCATCCCCGATCATTACCTTTGTTCGACAAAGGGGCTGATCCTGTCACTATGATCACCCACTCAGATGAATTCTCAGACTGTCCCAACATAGCCAGGTGCTGACCCCCGCTAAGGATCTCACTGATTGGTATATCAAAGGCAACCCAATCCGACACCTAGTGTAGTATCATAATCAAGTCTAGTTGTCGGGTGTAACTTTCCAGTTTTTCCTTTCAATCTCCAAGGTCTAGGGCAATACTGGAAATCTGGTATAGTTCAAAGATTCAATTAATCCTACACTGTATGTGCCTAGGTTCTCATCCTGGTAGTTGAGACAGGCCACCCCAACCGACTTGGTGGCACCACAGTGTCAGCCTTGTCAGGATAGGTCTCCCAGACCGACCCACTGGCTGTGAACGTTCTAAACTAACACGAGTCTCATTAAGTGTCCAATTTATGGGTATTACACAGAAACATACCAAGGGAACATAATTAAATATGCAATTTTATTCATTTACAATAAACTCATAAAGTACATTATCTTGATTGAAGCTAAGGGCATAAAAAAATGTCTAACACTTTCTAGGCAAGAGCTCTGCCCCACAAGTGCTCGCCGCACAACCCCTCATGAGTGTCACGGAGTACGAGTTCAGCTTCGACAGGCCGCAAGCACCACAGATAGAGGAGCGTGTAGGATCTCTTGTATAGCCGCTCGTTTATCATGACATATTTGGCTGCCTGGCGTTGCACCCTTCTGGCTGCATTGCGATCTGCAGAGAGGGTCCCGTGTAGCAAGAAGCTCACGAGCGGTTCAATCCAGCTCGGCTCTGCTTGAACAACGGGAGCAACCTCCTCTGCCCCCCTGAGAATGCTAGGCCAAGACAGGTTCTCTATGTACACGGTTCTCATGGTAATGTCGCTAGTGCTGGCCAACTTGGACAGGGCGTCAGCCTCTGTGTTCTCCAACCTAGGGATCTATCTGATGAAGTGTGACTAGAAGTCGAGTAGGGTCTCTCGCAAGCTTCATACTCATCGGTGACCTAGTTAACCACGAGCTTTGAGTTGCTACAGATAACAATGTGCTTTGCTTTTACTTCTCTGGCTATGGCTAGTCCAGCTATCAATGCCTCATACTCCGCTTCATTGTTAGACACCGCGAAATCGAAGTGTAGCGCGTATTCCAGTTTCGTACCGCTCGAGCCGTGCAGAACTATTCTGGCACCGCTACCCTATTGGTTCGAGGAGCCATCTACGTGCAGAATCCAGGGCTCCTCATCCCAGCTCACGGTTGGTTGAGCTAGGAGAGGTGCCACACTGGCTACTACCTCACGGTGTTCAGGCTCGACCAACTCAGGAGCTTCGGGCTCACCCGAGCTGGGAGCCTTATGCTCAACCGGCCTGGGAACTTCGGAGCTGAATGTGCATTGTCAAGCACTGAATGTGCATTCGACTAGGAGAGCTGAATGTGCATTAGGAGGTTTCTTAATCAAGAAGAAAGAGGAGAAACCCTAACAGAAATATCAGATTTTGAACTAGGGTTTGCATGCAAGATATACCTCCTGCAAATTGAGATTTGATCTCTAACAGACTCCAGAGAGAAGAGACATAGTTCATCCCTCTTCGTCCTTGGATTTCTCCTCCTCCAGCAGCCGCCATTCCCTGTTGCAAGATTGGATCTTTGTAGCAATAGGAAGTCAAGAAATCAGTGCTTGACAATAGTCTTGCAAAAAAGACCAAAAAGATTCAGTGTTCAAGGTTTCTAGAGGATTCTTGCGAAGAATCCAATGTGTAGGATGCACCCTGCTGGTTCCGTTCCATCCACGGCTGTGTCATCTTCAGTAGGAGGAGATCTTGGTTTCTTCTTTGGGCGTGAACACCAACTTTGGGAGATATTATTTCTCTGGATCAGGTATAATCATTCCTATTTCCTTTTGGTTCAGATCTATTTTGATTATGGTTCAAATAGAATCCTTGAATATTGTATTCTAAATTTAGGGAATATGATTCCCAGTTGGAAGAAGGTAGGAAAATTTTTGAAATTCGCCCACCCATTCCGCACCCTTCATGGCGTCCATTAGATGGATGCTACCATTCTTTCACTTGTGACCCAGATAGATGCTATCCTTAATTCTTTGCCACTTCCTTTAATCCGTTCATCAAGAACTATAACATGAACAAGCTGAATGTCAACTTGCAAGAGCTTAGCAACATGTTGCAAAGAGCTGAAGAACTGATTAGAAAGGATGAGCCTGTTGCTATGCTTGTTGAAACTAGCAAGATAGGCAAGAGAAAGAGGAAGGCAAAGATGCCTCAGTAGAAAGCCACTAAGGGTACGAAGCAGAAGAAACACAAAGCATCGGATGCCTATCACACTTGCAAGAAGACCGGCCACTGCAAAAGGAATTGTCCTGCCTATTTGGAATCCAAGAAAGGTAATTTTGAAACTTGTGTTATAGAAACCAATTTGTTGGTAACTTCTGCACCCTGGTGTATTGACTCCGGGACTTCAACTCATGCGTGTAACTCACTACAGGGGTTCAAGGTAAGCAGAAGGCTGAGTGAATGAGAAGTCACTCTCTACTTGTGGACTACTACAACTGTTACAATCGCGGCAATAGGAACCGTGGAGTTAATTTTTAGAGAAAGAAAAATTGTACTGAGAGGTTGTCCTTATGTACAAAATTTAAGGAGAAATTTGATTTCTATCTCAAGATTGTGCGCAGATGGTTATTCTATCTTCTTTAGTAATACGATTACTATTAAAAGAAATAACAGATTCATCGCATACGGTGAACTAGAGAATGGTCTCTATGTTCTACATCCTTCTCTAGAAACTAACATAACCAAGACTACATCGGCTGAAATCCCCAAGAAGTGAGCCTGTGATACAGTTAATCCCACGTGTCTGTGGCATTATCGACTTGGCCACATTGGTGTTGACCGAATCACAAGGTTGGTAAAGGATGGTCCTTTGGATTTTCTAATTATAGAAGATCTTCCCACCTGTGAGCCTTGCCTACAAGGCACGAAAACGAAACGACCATTTAATGGTAAGCCAAAAAGATGTACAGGCACACTTGACCTAATACATACTGATGTATGTGGTCCCCTGAGTGTTAGAACACGAAATCAACGCATGTATTTCATCACCTTCATAGATGATTTCTCACGATATGGTTACATATACCTAATGAGACACAAGTCTAAATCTTTTGAAAAGTTCAAAGAGTTTTGACAAGAGGTCGAGAAACAGTTAGGGAGAGAAATTAAGGCTTTTCGATCAGATCGAGGTGGTGAGTATCTCTCTGACGAATTCAGAGACTACTTAAAGGACAATGGGATAGTATCACAATTAGCTCCCCCTGCTGCACCACAACTTAACGGTGTTTCAGAGAGGAGGAATAGGACCTTATTGGATATGGTCCGATCACTTCTCATACACTTAGAGTTACCCACATCCTTTTGGGGTTACGCATTAGCGACTGCGATTTACATGCTGAATTGGGTTCCAACAAAATCGGTTTTGAATACTCTATATGAACTTTGGATCGGAAAGAAACCAATTGTCAAACACTTGAAAATTTGGGGTTGTCCAGCACACATTAAAAGAATGAGTGCAGACAAGTTGGAATCCAAAACCAGTCGTTGCCTATTTGTAGACTACCCAAAAGGCTCTGTAGGTTACCTATTCTATAACCCAAGTGAGTAGAAAGTGTTTTGCAGTCAAAATGCACAATTTTTGGAGACTGATTAAATCTTGGACACCTATCATTAGGAAATTATTCTTGATGAGGAGAGCTCAGGAGCAGTGAGAGATGTCCCACAAGTTCCAAGTAGTGACCAACCTAGAAGATCCATTCGGGTATGCAGGCCACCAGTCCATTTTGGTTATGACCAGGATAGTTACCTGGTGGAAACCTTAACTAGTGAGGAGGATCCCGTGACTTACGCGGAAGCTATGCTGGACATAGATTCTCAGAAGTGGATGGAGGCCATGAGAACAGAGATGGACTCAATGGAGACCAATGGAGTCTGGACTCTAATAGATCCACCCTCCGGGGTAAAAGCAATTGGATGCAAATGGATTTACAAGAGTGAAGAAGGGCCCCGATGGTAGGGTTGAGACCTTCAAAGCTCATCTGGTGGTGAAAGGGTACACTCAGAAAGAGGGCATCGATTATGAGGAGATTGAGGCAGTGAGTGTTGTAAGCAGATTTCAAGCCAACAAAGGGTAGGAGCACTGGACTACTATGAAAAACATACTTGAGTACCTTCGAAGAATAACAGAGTTTTGTCTAGTATTCGATGGTAGCTCACTATAGATCCAAGGGTATACAGATGTCGATTTCTAGTCGGATCCAGATGATAGAAAGTCTACATCTGGATATGTTTCCATGATAGGATCGTGTGTTGTTTGGTGGAAAAATAGAAAACAAGGGTCCACTATAGACTCTACGACCGAGGCCGAGTACATTGCCGCAAGTGAGGCTGCCAAAGAAGCCGTGTGGATGAAGAAGTTCATTCACGAATTGGGAGTAGTTCCTTTTGGCACATCACCCATCCCATTGTTGTGTGACAACAATGGAGCTATTGCTCAGGCTAAGGAGCCACGAACCCACTCGAAGTCGAAGTACATCGAGAGAAAGTACCATGTACTGCGGGAGATTGTTGGTAGAGGGGACGTCCTGATTTAGAAGGTAGCATCAGCAGAAAATGTAGCAGACCCATTAACAAAGCCACTATCATAGAAAGTGTTTGAGAAACACGTGGAAAGCATAGGACTCCGGCTAGTACCTGATTGGACCTAAGTGCAAGTGGGAGCTGTTAGACAGTTTTGTATGCCCTTAGCTTCAATCAAAATGATGTACTTTATGAGTTTATTGTAAATGAATAAAAGTGCAAATTTGATTCATGTTCCCTTTGTATGTTTCTGTGTAATACCCTTAAACTAGACACTTAATGAGACTCATGTTAGTTTAGAATGTTCACAGCCAGTGGGTCAGACTGGGGAGACCTATCCTGACAAGGCTGACACTGTGTAGGATTAATTGAATCTTTGAACTGGTGGGTTGGGGTGGCCTGGCTTAGCTACCAGGGTGAGACCCTAGGCACATACAGTTTAGGATTAATTGATTCTTTGAACTGGACCAGATTTCTAGTATTGCCCTAGACCTTGGAGATTGATGGGCAAAACTGGAAAGTTACACCCGACCCCTAGACTCGATTATGATACTGCACTTAGTGTCGGATTAGGATGTCTTTGACATACCAATCAGTGAGATCCTTAGCGGGGGTCAAAACCTGGGTATGTTGGGACAGTTTGAGAATTCATCTGTGTAGGTGATCATAGTGACAGGATCAGCCCCTTTGTCGGACAAAGGTAATGATCGAGGAAGCACTCTCTCTAATGGAAACCAAGACTACTGGCAGCTGATTTCAATCATTGAGATTTGTTTTGCAAAATATATTTTATATGAGATATAAAAGTATATATTATGGTTTCTAAAAGGTTTGCAAAAGGTTTAAATTCCCGAAATCCATATTAGTAGAGAGAGTGCAACATTGTTCCTTGCAGCCAAGGGAGAGGTCCTCTCTTGTCGGGCAGTGTATGACCATTATGGGCTGAGAGGTTAAGTGTAAGACCATTGAGGATAATACCTGATGGGCTAATCTTGCATCTGCCTACAGTCCCTAGGTGTTACAAGGTGGCTTGGCCTAGGGACGACTTAGGGTAAGTGTTGGACCCATAGAGCCCATGAGATGGGTTTCAAGGGGTGTACTGTCCTTAACAGTGTATTCGGCCAGACCTTGTAACAATGGCTGGGCCGAACCCATGTGACTGATGTGTAGATCAATGTTAGGGTCCCACGCCATACAATTGGGCAGCAGTTTGGAAGGCTAAATGAATACATAACCTTAAATGGGCCTTAAGCCCATTCGAACTAGGCTGATTTGATTAGCCAATTAAAGGGGCAAATTCTGAGATTGATCAGCTAATAGGATTGGGCCCAGACCCTATCCACTTAGAAAGTCCAAGATTAAATAAGATTTAGATATGGATACCTCCTAATTGGATTAGGAGATGGCTGATCTAATCTACAGATAAGATAAGGGTTATCCCTTATCACTTAAAGGGACTTCTAATCCAAATATGATTTCGATCTCCAACTCCTAATGGGATTAGGAGCTTATCCCTTTATGTCTATAAAAGGAAGAGGCGGTGGGAGCCATTAGACATGCAAGCTACACACTCTTGTCTTCAGAGCTGGAATCACAAGAAGAGAGAATTCTGCACCCTGCAAATACTATTTTGCCGCCTCCTTTTTGTAGCCGCCACCTCTAGTAGTTTGATCTCCAGTTCTTGGGAGAAATCAAGATTTGATCTTGATACCAATCTTTTGGAGTTGTATTCACAAACCATCTACTTGCAAAGGGTCAAGTTCTTTTGGAAGAACACTATTGATTCTGCTCCACCCTGCATTGCGTTATCTTCTGTGGGAGCAGATTATGGATCCTTCCTTGGGCGTGAACAACTCCTTTGGGAGATACTGCTTTTCTGTAACAGGTATAATCCCTCCTTGCTTCTTTTGGTTTAGATCTGGTTCAATTTATGGTTCAAGAATGATCCTTGAAAATATGATTTTCTAAATAGGGAATTTGATTCCCAGTTGAAGGGAGAGAAAAATTTTTGAAATTCGCCCCCTTATTCCACATTCTTTGGGTGTCTATCTGATGGATATCCTATCCCTTCACGCTTGCGGCAATGTACTCGGCCTTGGTCTTGGAGTCTGCAGTGGACCCCTATTTGCTGCTTTTCAAGCAAACAACACACGATCCTGTCATGAAAACATATCTAGATGTAGACTTTCTATCATCTGGATCCGACTAAAATCGGCATCAGTATACCCTTGGATCTGTAGTGAGCTACCAATGAAGAACAGACAAAACTCTTTTGTCCTTCTAAGGTAATTAAGTATATTTTTCACAGCAATCCAGTGCTCCTGCCTTGGGTTGGCCTAAAACCTGCTTACCACACTCACTGCCTGAGCAATGTCAGGTAGAGTGCACAAAATGGCATACATGATGTTCCCTATGGCTGAGGCATAGGGAACATCTTTCATGCCCTCAATCTCCTCAGAGGTCTTTGGAGATATCTTCTTGGAGAGAGTGACTTCGTGCCTGAAAGGAACATTTTCTTTCTTGGAGTTTTTCATGTTGTACCTTTTGGCTATTTTGTCAATGTAAGCATATTAAGATAATCCTATTATCTGCTTCGATCAATTTCTATATAGTCGAAGAGCCAGTAGATAAGAGGCTTCTCCAAGATCTTTCATGGAGAATTATTGTGAAAACCATACTTTCACCGTAGTCAACATTCCTACATCATTCCCAATGAGAAGAATGTCATCTACATACAGAACCAAGAAGGTAACCTTATCCCCACTGTACTTCCTATGGACACAGGGTTCATTTGGATTCTGCTTGAAGTGTTTGATAGTAGAGTCAAAACGGATGTTCCAACTTCTAGAAGCTTGATTAAGTCCATAAATGGATCTATTAAGTTTACATACCATGTATTCCTAACCAGCAGCTATGAAGCCTTGCGGCTGTTGCATTTAGATATCTTCAGTAAAATCTCCATTCAAGAATGCAGTTTTGACATGCATTTGCCAAATCTCATAATCATGGTATGCTGCTACAGCTAGCAGAATCTTAATGGATTTAAGCATGGCCACAGGGAAAAAGGTTTCCTCATAATCGATGCCCTCTTTCTGAGTGTACCCATTCACCACCAGACGAGCTTTCAAGATCTCAACTCTACCATCAGGGCCCTTCTTCCTCTTGTAAATCCATTTGCAACCGATTGCTTTCACCCCGGAGGGCAGATCTACTAGAGTCCAGACTCCATTGGTCTCCATTGAATCCATCTCAGCCCTCATAGCCTCCACCCACTTCTGGGAATCTATGTCCAACATAGCTTCCGCATAAGTCACAGAATCCTCCTCACTAGTCAAGGTTTCCTCCAAGTAATTATCTTGGTCATAAACATAACGGACTGGTGGCCTGGATGCCCGAGTGGATCTTTTAGGTTAGTCACTACCAGGAACTTGTGGGACATCTCCCACTGCTCCTAAGCTCTCCTCATCAAGAACTATTTTCTGATGATGGGTGTCCAAGATGTAATTGGTTTCCAAGAATTGTGCATTTTGGCTGCAGAACACCTTCTGTTCCATTGGGTCATAGAATAGGTAACCCATAGAGCCTTTCGGATAGCCTACAAATAGGAAATGGCTGGTCTTGGATTCCAACTTGTCTGCACTTGTTCTTTTAATGTGTGCTGGACAACCCCAAATCTTCAAGTGTCTGACACTTGGTTTCTTTATGGTCCAAAGTTCATATGGAGTGTTCGGAACCGATTTGGTTGGAACCCGATTCAGCACGTAAATCGTAGTTTCTAATGTGTAGCCCCAAAAGGATGTGGGTAATTCTGAGTGGATGAGAAGTTACCGGACCATATCCAATAAGGTCCTATTCCTCCTCTCTGAAACACCTTTAAGTTGTGGTGTAGCAGGAGGAGCCAATTGTGATACTATCCCATTGTCCTTTAAGTAGTCCCTGAATTCATCAAAGAGATGCTCACCACCTCGATCTGATCAAAGGGCTTTAATTTCTCTCCCTAACTGTTTCTCGACTTTTTGCTTGAACTCCTTGAACTTTTCAAAGGATTCAGACTTGTGTCTCATTAGATACACATAACCATATCGTGAAAAATCTTCTGGGGCTTTCTCTTTGCCTTCCTTTTCTTGTCCGATTTCCTAGCTTCAACAAACATGGCAATGGGCTCATCCTTTTTAATCAATTCTTCAGCACTCTACAACATATTGTTGAGTTCTTGCAAGCTGACGCTCAGCTTGTTCATGTTGTAATTCAAGATGAATGGATTATAGGATGGAGTCAAGGAGTTGAGAATAACATCGATCTGTGTTACTAGATCTAGCCCAGATCCAAGAGCCTCCAATTCATTGATATAACCCATCATCCGAAGACAATGGTCGTGAACTTATTGGCCCTTGGACTGAAGGGATGAGAGATCCATCGTATGGACGCCCAAAGATTGCGGAATAAGGGGGCAAATTTAAAAAATTTTTCTCTCCCTTCAACTGGGAATCGCATTCCCTATTTAGAAAATCATATTTTCAAGGATCATTCTTGAATCATAAACTAAACCAGATCTGAACCAAAAGGAGTAGGAGAGGACTATACCTGATACGGAGAAATTGTATCCCCCAAGGAAGGTGTTCACGCCCAAGGAAGGATCCAAAGACTGCTCCCACTAAAAATGATGTAGTGCAGGATGGAGCAGATTCAGTAGTGTTCTTCTCCAAGAACTCTGTCCTTTGCAAGAAACAACCGGATGGCATATGAGCACAACTTCTTATTGATTCTTTCTCAAAGAACTGATGTCAGGATCGAATCTTGACTTCTCCCACAGCTGGAGATCGAATTGGCAAACAGGGGCGGCAAGAACAGGGAGGCAACAAGAAAGAATTCTGCAGGGATGCTTAATTCTTCCTTCTGTGATTTTAGCACTCAAGAGGATGTGAATATCTCATTCATCTAAAGGCTGCCACCCCCTCCTTCTTTTGTCAACCTAAAGGATCAACTCCTAATGTTAGACAATTTTGTATACCCTTAGCTTCAATCAAGATGGCGTACTTTATGAGTTTTTTGTAAATGAATAAAAGTGCATATTTGATTCATGTTCCCTTGGTATGTTTCTATGTAATACCCTCAAACTGGACCACTTAGGGTAAGTGTTGGGCCCATAAAGCCCATGAGATGGGTTTCAGGGGGTGCACTATCCATAACAGTGTATTTGGCCAAGTCTTGTAACAAAGGCTGGGCCGAACCCATGTGGCTGATGTGTAGATCAATGCTAAGGTCCCACGCCATACAAGGAAGCCCAATTGGGCAGCAGTTTGGAAGGCTAAATGAATACATAACCTAAAATGGGCCTTAAGCCCATTTCAAACTGAGTTAATTTGATTAGTCACTTAAAGGGGTGAATTCTGAGATTGATCGGCTAATAGGATTGGGCCCAGACCCTATCCACATAGAGAGTCCAAGATCTAAATAAGATTTAGATCTGGGAGCCTTCTAATTAGATTAGGAGATGGCTGATTTGATTTGCAGATAAGATAAGGGTTACCCCTTATCACTTAAAGGGATTTCTTATCCAAATATGATTTGGATTAGCAACTCCTAATGGGATTAGGAGTTGATCCCTTTAAGTCTATAAAAGGAGGAGGGGGCGGTAGCCTTTAGACATTTAACACACAACTCCTGTCTTCAAAGCTGAAATCACAAGAAGAGACAATTCTGCACCCTACGAATACTCTCTTGTCGCCTCCTTCCTGTAGCCGCCACCTCCAGCAGTTTGATCTCCTATTCTCTACAATAGTAATCAAGATTCGATCTTGATACCAATCTTTTCGTTAGCTGTATTCACAAGCCACCCAGTTGATTCTTGCGAAGGGTCAAGTTCTTTTGGAAGAACACTATTGATTCAACTCCACCTTGCACTGTGCCATCTTCAGTGGGAGCAGATTTTGGATCCTTCCTTGGGCGTGAATAGCTCCATTGGGAGATACTGAAAGAATGGTAGGATCCATCTAATGGATGCCAAGAAGGGTGTGGAATGGAGGGCGAATTTCAAAAAAAATTTCCTACCTTCTTCCAACTGGGAATCATATTCCCTAAATTTAGAATACATTATTCAAGGATCCTATTTGAACCATAAACAAACCAGATCTGAACCAAAAACAAACAGGAAGGATTATACCTGATCTAGAGAAATAATATCTCCCAAAGTTGGTGTTCACGCCCAAAAAAGTAACCAAGATCCGCTCCTACTGAAGATGACATAGCTGTGGATGGAACGAAACCAGCAGGGTGCGTCCTACACACTGGATTCTTCACAAGAACCCTCTGGAAACCTTGAACACCAAATCCTAGTGTCTTTCTTGTAAGACTATTGTCATTAACTACTTTCTTGACTTCCTGTTGCTGCAAAGATCCAATCTTAGAAGTCCAGGGACGAATAGGGCAGAACTGTCTCTTCTCTCTGGAGTCTGTGAGAGATCAAATCTCAGATTACAGGATGTGTTTCTTGCTTTTTCAAACCCCTAGTTCGAAATCTGATATTTCTACTAGTGTTTTCTCCTCTTTTTCTTGATTAAGAAACCTCCCAATATTTTTGGGAGTTCTCCCAATCCAAATCAGTATTTGGATAGAGGTTAATCTTAATCCTATCTATAGATTAAGTTAGTTAACTCCTAATCTTATCAGGAGGTTACCAGATTCAAATCTAATTTGAATTTGGTCTCTTAGAGTGGATAAAGTCAAAGACCCAATCCTTTTACTAACACTAATCTCAGATTCACCCCATGAACTGGTGATCATATCAGCCCAATTTGAAATGGGCTTTTGGCCCATTAAGTGTTCAGTGTTTAACCAGTTTCCAACCTGCTACCCAGTTGGGCTTCTTTGTATGGCGTAGGACCCAAGCATTGACCTACACACCAGCCACATGGGTTCGGCCCAACCTTTATTACAAGGCCCAGCTGAATTCACTTAAAGACTCAGTGACCCCCTTGAGCCCATCACATGGACCCTATGGGCCCAACACTTACATTAAGTTGTCCCTGGGCCAAGCCATCTTATAAAAACCCAGGGACTGTGGGCAGGTGCAAGATTATCCCATCATGTATTATCCTAAATGGTCTTACACTTAACCTCTCAGCCCTTAATGATCAAGCACTGCCCGACAAGAGAAGAGCTCTCCCTTGGCTGCAAGGAACAGTGTCACACTCTCTACTCACACGGATCCCGGGAATTAAAACCTTTTGCAAATCTTTTTGAAATCGTACATATACATATATATATTAATTTTGCAAAACAAAATTCCAACGATTGAAATCAACTACCGGCAGTTTGGTTTCCATCAGAGATAGTGCATTATCGATCATTACCATTGTCCGACAAAGGGGCTGATCCTGTCACTATGACCACTCACTCAAATGAATTCTCAGACTGCCCCAACATGTCTAGGTTTTGACCCCCACTAAGGATCTCACTGATTGACACATCAAAGACAGCCTGATCCGACACCTAGTGATGTGTCATAATCAAGTCTAGGGGTCAGGTGTAACTTTCCAGTTTTGCCCATCTGTCTCCAAGTTCTAGAGCAACACAGGAAATCTAGTCTGGTTCAAGGGTTCAAGCAATCCCATACTGCATGTGCCTTGGGTCTTACCTTGATGGCCGAAACAAGCCATCCCAACACTTGGTGGCACATCAGTATTAGCCTTGGAAGGATAAATCTCCCTAGACTTATCCAATGGCTGTGAACATTTAAAACTAACACAAGTTTCTATAAGTGTCCAGTTTTAGGGTCTTACACAGAATTATACCAAACAACATGAATCAAATATGCACTTTAATTTATTTCCACCAAATAACAAAAGTACATCAAATCTGATTGAAGCAAAGGGCATACAAGACTATCTAACAGATACTGTTTCTCTATATCATGTATAATCCCTCCCTACTCCTTTTGGTTCAGATCTGGTTTAGTTTATGGTTCAAGAATGATCATTGAAAATATGATTTTCTAAATAGGGAATGTGATTCCCAGTTGAAGGGAGAGAAAAATTTTTGAAATTCGCCCCTTATTCCACAATCTTTGGGTGTCCATGTGATGGATATCCTATCCCTTCACCTAATCCAATTATTTGCTGCTTATCCAAATTATATTTGGATTATCCTTCTCTTTAGGTGATAAGGATAAATCCTTATCTTATCTACAGATTAGATTAGCTCTCTCTTAATCTCATTAGGAGGTTTCTAGATCTGAATCACATTCAGTTCTGGACTCTCCGAGTGGATACGGTCAAGACCCTATCCAATCTGCTAATCTATTTCAGAATTCACCCCATAATTAACTAATATAATAGCCCAGTTCGAAATGGGCTTTAGGCCCATTAAGCATATGTGCTCACTTAACCTTCCTAACTGCTGCCCAGTTGGGCTTTCTTGTATGGCGTGGGACCCAAGTATTGATCTACACATCAGCCACATGGGTTCGGCCCAACCTTTGTTACAAGGCCTAGCCAAATACACTATTATGAATAGTGCACCCCATTAAACCCATCAAATGGGCTCAATGGGCCCAACACTTACCCTAAATTGTCCTTGGGCCAAGCCACCTTGTAACACCTAGGCATTATGGGCAAATACAAGATTAGTGCATCAAGTATTATCCTCAATGGTCTTACACTTAACCTCTCAGCCATAATGATTATACACTGTCTAACAAGAGAGGACTTTTATTCATACCAAGGGAACATGAATCAAATATGCACTTTTATTCATTTACAATAAACTCATAAAGTACATCAATTTTGATTGAAGCTAAGGGCATACAAAACTGTCTAACATTGGTCTCCTTTGAGTCCGTCTCTGCTCTCATGGCCTCTACCCACTTTTGGGAATCTATGTCCAATATAGCTTCCACTTAAGTTACGGGATCCTCCTCACAAGTCAAGGTTTCCACCAGGTAACTATCTTGGTCATAACCATAATGGATTGGTTGTCTGGATACCTGAGTGGATCTTCTAGATTGGTCACTACCTGGAACTTGTGGGACATCTCCCACTGCTTGCTCACTTGGGTGATAGAATAGGTAACCCACAGAGCCTTTCAGGTAGCCTACAAATAGGCAATGACTGGTCTTGGATTCCAAATTGTCTGCACTTGTTCTTTTAATGTGTGCTGGACAACCTCAAATCTTCAAGTGTCAGACACTTGGTTTCTTTCTGGTCCAAAGTTCATAGTGTTCAGAACCAATTTGATTGAAACCCGATTCGGCACGTAAATCGCAGTCTCTAATGCGTAACGCCAAAAGGATGTGGGTAACTCTGAGTGTATGAGAAGTGACTGGACCATATCCAATAAGGTCCTATTCCTCCTCTCTAAAACACCGTTAAGTTGTGGTGTAGTAGGAGGAGCTAATTGTGATACTATCCCATTTTCTTTTAAGTAGTCCCTGAATTCGTCAGAGAGATACTCGCCACCTCGATTTGATCGATGTGCTTTAATTTCTCTCTCTAACTATTTCTCGTCCTCTTGTCTAAACTCTTTGAACTTTTCAAAGCATTCAGACTTGTGTCTCATTAGGTATACGTAACCATATTGTGAAAAATCATCTATGAAGGTGATGAAATACACATGTTGATTCCATGTCCTAACACTCAGGGGACCACATACATCAGTATGTATTAGGTCAAGTGTGCCTGTACATCATTCAGGCTTACCGTTAAATGTTCTCTTCGTCATTTTGCCTTGTACGCAAGGCTCCTAGGTGGGAAGATCTTCTACAGTTAGAAAATCCAAAGAACCATTCTTTACCAACCTTGTGATTCGGTCAACATCGATGTGGTCAAGTCGGTAATGCCATAGACACGTGGGATTAATTGTATCATGGGCTTTCTTCTTAGGAATTTCATCTGACGTAGTTTTGGTTATGTTAGTTTCTAGAGAAGAATGTAGAACATAGAGACCATTCTCCAGTTCCCCATATGCGATGAATCTGTTATTTCTTTAAATAGTAATCATATTACTAAGAAGATAGAATAACCATCTGCACATAGTTTTGAGATAGAAATCAAATTTCTCCTTAAATTTTGTAGATAAAGACAATCTCTCAGTACAATAGTTCATTCTCTAAAAAGTAACTCCACGATTCCTATGGTCGTGGCTGGAACAGTTGCAGTAGTCTCCAAGTAGAGTGTGACTTCTACTTTACTCAGCCTTCTGCTTACTTTGAACCCCTGTAGTGAGTTACACGCATGAGTTGAATCCCCAGAGTCAATACACCAGGACGCAAAAGCTAGCAACAGATTGGTTTCTATAACACAAGTTTCGAAATTACCTTTCTTGTATTCCAGGTAGGTGGGACAGTTTCTTTTCCAGTGGTCAGCCTTCTTGTAGAAGTGACAGACATCCGATGCTTTGTCTTTCTTCTACTTCTTGCCCTTAGTGGCTTTCTTCTGAGGCTTGTTTGCCTTCCTCTTTCTCTTGCCTTTCTTGCTAGCTTCCACAAGCATAGCTACAGGCTCATCCTTTCTAATAAGTTCTTCAGCTCTTTGCAACATATTGCTTAGATCTTGCTATCTGACATTCATCTTGTTCATGTTATATGATGAATGGATTGAAAGAAAGAGGCAAAGAATTAAGGATAGCATATATCTGGGTCCCAAGGTCTAGCCTGGATCCAAGAGCCTCCAATTTTTTGATGTATCCCATCATCCAAAGACAATGGTTGTGAAGTTGTTGGCCCTTGGTCATTTGTGCGGTCATGAACTGTTTCAAGATCTTCTATCGAGTAGAACGATTCTGCTCTTCATAAATCATCCTAAGACTGTCCAATATGTCCTTGGCAAGTTCGATCTGATCGAACTACCTCTGTATTGGGTTGTCCAGGGAGGAAATGATGTAACACCAGGCAAGGGAGTTTTTCTCCTCCCATTCCTGATAATCTCTCCTTCAAGCCTCAGAAGCCCTATTACCCAGACGCTCCGGGGCAAGATTCTTTGCCACTTTGTCTAGCTTTTCAGAAGCTAGGACTAGCAAAAAATTCTTGTACCAGTCCACATAATTTGGGCCCCTCAACTTGTTGTCATCATGCAATTTTGCAAATGATCCGTTTGCCATTTTTTGATGAAAGAGCAAACATCAGTCCACAACCATATTTGATTCATGTTCATTTCATAGATATGGATTTTAATCTATGTTCCATTTCCATTTATTCATCTCTAAGATTTCCCTCCTTTCTCAGTGACAGAGACTACGGGTTGTCTTTGGAAATGTGGGAAATCACATAGGGTGCATGGAGCCAACTGTTTCAACTGCATGACCTCACCACCGTTATGTGAAGGATCATAACCACTCATCATATGAGTTCTCCCTTTTGGCCTCTGTCACACAAGGCTCAGAGCCATTTTTAGATAAACCTTTCTGTCCAATGAGTGCTTACCCATCATATTCATGAACATCAAGGTACCGTGAGAGAGTTCCCATTTTTTGGTGAAGCCCCTCCCACATCGGTCTATGACGCCCCTATCATCTTATGAAACACTCTAATAGATCCAACAGCAAATGGATACCCCAATTTTACGGTGTTTTTTCTCATTACTGATGGACCCATCATTGTGCTAATGGTGGAAGGCCTTTAGAGAGTCCATCATATGAATCTCCCTATCACATGCATTCATATTTGCTGGAGGGAACAAAATTACGCCCTACTTCTAATTTAGGTCAAACCAAAGTGGCTCCCACTGACTTTCATAAAGTCAGATTTCCGGTGGGCTTTAATTGGCTAGGGGTTCCATACGCATCACTTTTCAGGGTTGTGGGGCCCGCCAAGTAGAGAGGGGGTCATCCAATGACCTTAAGGGACACCATGGCAATGATGTGCATTCAGCCATGGTGTGCGCAAGAGCCACTAACGATTCAACATGGGCCAAGTGCTTATGGCCCATGGTTGCAACACATCAAACATTCAAACATCGCATGTAAAGGAGGAATTGATCCAATCAATTAACTGCTGTAAAGCCCATTGAATAGCCCATTTAAAAACCTAAGCATTAGCAATTAATGTCTACTAGGTGTAAGGGATGAATTGCAGTTAGCAGTTCGGCCCATACAACTTTTCTCACAATAATGGGCTTTTGCAGTTTTAACCCTTTAAAACTGGGCTTTACAGGTGGGCCGAATTAATCCCTGTAATTGAACATCAGATTCCGAACAACAAGTGTGAGAAATATGGACTGAAAAATAGACCCTTTCAAACCCCAGATTTGGTCCAAACAGTTTTGGTCCAATCTAGTCCGAAATGGTCCAAAACTGATTTTCAATTCAAGAATTAATTCATGAAAGATCTGAAATTAATAATCTTGATTTTAAACAATCACAAATCAACATGGACTATTCGCACCACCTGCAAAATAGAGGTTAATCACAAATGTTACAGTTTCATAAACTGTAAATCGCAGGAAGCGATTTCTCCATCTGCAAATCTCCAGTGCTGCCATCTTCTTCCTTCTTCTTTAAACAAGAAAATGAATAACAGAAATCCTATTTTTATTAATTAATTACATTCTTGATCAAATCCTATACATTCAGTCTAGAAAAAAAATTATTTACAGACCGAATTGAATAAAATAAATGAAAAGGCTGCAAAGACCATCTGCACCAAAATTGCACTGTGATCTCCAGGTTTGAACAGTCCATTAAATAAAAAATAAATAAAGAACAATTCTAAATAAATTTTGGATTTAACAAAAATTAATTTCAGATCAATCGCCCTTACCAAGAAACCATTTCTTGAAAAAAAAGAAAGCAATCTACACAGATCTTGGCAGAACATCTTTTGTCCATCTACGCAGGGTCAGATCTGATTTTCTTTTGGTTCAAGATTTGAACCTGTGGCTCTGATACCACTGAAAGAATGGTAGGATCCATCTAATGGACGCTAGGAAGGGTGCGGAATGGGTGGGCGAATTTCAAAAATTTCCTACCTTCTTCCAACTAGGAATCATATTCCCTAAATTTAGAATATAATATTCAAGGATTCTACTTGAATCATAATCAAACCAGATCTGAACCAAAAGGAAATAGGAAGGTTTATACCTGTTCCAGAGAAACAATATCTCCCAAAGTTGGTGTTCACGCCCAAAGAAAAAACCAAGATTCGCTCCTGCTGAAGATGACACAACTGTGGATGGAACAGAACCAGCAGGGTGCGTCCTACATACTGGATTCTTCGCAAAAATCCTCTAGAAACCTTGAACACTGAACCTTTTGGTCTTTCTTGCAAGACTGTTGTCAAGAACTGATTTCTTGACTTCCTAATGCTGCAAAGATCCAATCTTGCAACAGGGAATGGCGGCTGCTTGAGGAGGAGAAATCCAGGGACGAAGAGGACTGAACTGTGTCTCTTCTCTCTAGAGTCTGTGATAGATCAAATCTCAATTCGCAGGAGGTATCTCTTGCATACAAACCCTAGTTCAAAATCTGATATTTCTGATAGGGTTTTCTCCTCCTAATTTTTTGGGAATTATCCCAATCCAAATCAGTATTTGGATAGGGGATAATCTTAATCCTATCTGCAAATTAAGTTAACTGACTCCTGATCTTATCAGAAGGTTACCAGATTCAAATCTAATTTGAATTTGGTCTCTTAGAGTGGATAAGGTTAAAGACCCAATCCTTTTACTAACATTAATATCAGATTCGCCCCATTAATAGGTTATCATATCAACCCAGTTCGAAATGGGCTTTTCAACCATTAAGGGTTCAGTGTTTAACTAGTTTCTAATATGCTGCCTAGTTGGGCTTCTTTGTAATGCGTGGGTCCCAAGCATTGATCTACACACCAGCCACATGGGTTCGGCCCAGCCTTTATTACAATGCCCAGCCGAATTCACTGAAAGACTCAGTGACCCGCTTGATCCCATCACATGGACCCTATGGGCCCAACACTTACATTAAGTTGTCCCTGGGCCAAGCCATCTTATAAAAACCTAGGGACTGTGGGTAGGTGCAAGATTATCCCATCAGGTATTGTCCTAAATAGTCTTACACTTAACTTCTTAGTCCTTAATGATCAAGCACTGCCCGACAAGAGAAGACCTCTCCCTCGGCTGCAAGGAACAGTGCCATACTCTCTACTCACATGGATCTCGGGAATTAAAACCTTTTGCAAATCTTTTGAAACCGTACATATACATATATATATATATATATATATATATATTAATTTTGCAAAACAAAATTCCAACGACTGAACTCAACTGCCGGCAGTTTGGTTTCCATCAGAGAGAGTGCATTCCCGATCATTACCATTGTCTAACAAAGGGGCTGATCCTGTCACTATGATCACTCACTTAGATGAATTCTCGACTGCCCCAACATGTCCAGGTTTTGACCCCCACTAAGGATCCCACTGATTGAAACATCAAAGACAGCCCGATTCTACACCTAGTGATGTGTCATAATTGAGTCTAGGGGTCAGGTGTAACTTTCTAGTTTTGCCCATCTGTCTCCAAGGTCTAGGGCAATACTGGAAATCTGGTCCGGTTCAAGGGTTCAAGCAATCCCGTACTGCATGTGCCTTAGGTCTTACCGTGATGGCCGAAACAAGCCATCCCTACACTTGGTGGCACATCAGTATCAGCCTTGGGAAGATAAATCTCCCCAGACTAATCCAATGGCTATGAACATTTAAAACTAACACAAGTTTCTATAAGTATCCAGTTTTAGGGTCTTACACAGAATTAAACCAAACAACATGAATCAAACATGTACTTTATTTATTTACACTAAATGTCAAAAGTACATCAAAATGGATTGAAGCTAAGGACATACAAAACTGTCTAACAGGAACTACTCCTAACTCATGAACGAACTTCTTCATCCACATGGCTTCTTTGGCAGCCTTTAGACATTACAAGCAAGCAATAGACATTCTTGTCTCCAGAGATGAAATCACAAGAAGAGAGAATCTGCACCCTGCAAATACTCTCTTGTCGCCTCCTTCCTGCAGCCGCCACCTACAGCAGTTCGATCTCCAGTTCTTGGGAGAAATCAAGATTGGATCTTGATTCCAATCTTGTGGAGAAAAGATTGGTGGGAGTTGTATTCACAAGCCGTCCAGGTGATTCTTGAGAAGGATCAAGTTCTTTTGGAAGAACACTACTGATTCTGCTCCACCCTACACTGCGCCATTTTCAGTGGGAGCAGATTTTGGATCCTTCCTTAAGCGTGAACACCTCCATTGGGAGATACTACTTCTTTGTATCAGGTATTATCTCTCCCTACTCCTTTTGGTTAAGATCTGGTTCAGTTTATGGTTCAAGAATGATCCTTGAAAATATGATTTTTTAAATGGGGAATTCGATTCCCAGTTGAAGGGAGAGAAAAATTTTTGAAATTCGCCCCCTTAATCCACAATCTCTAGGCATCCATGTGATGGATTTCCAATCCCTTCAATGGGCTCATCCTTTTTAATCAATTGTTCAGCTCTTTGCAACATATTGTTGAGCTCTTGCAAGCTGACATTCAGCTTGTTCATGTTGTAGTTCATGATGAATGGATTAAAGGATGGAGGCAGAGAGTTGAGAATAGCATCGATCTGTGTTACCAGATCCAACCTAGATACAAGAGCCTCCAGTTCATTGATATAACCCATCATTCGGAGACAATGATCGTGAACTTGTTGGTTCTTGGACATCTACGTGGTCATGAACTATTTCAAGACCTTTTGCCAAGTAGAATGATTCTGCTCTTCGTACATTGTCTTAAGACTATCCAATATGTCCTTGGCAAGTTCGATTTGATCGAACTGCCTCTGAATTGGATTGTCCAAAGAGGCAATGATATAGCAGCGGGCAAGGGAGTTTTTCTCCTCCCATTCTTTGTATTCTCATCTACGGGCCTTAGAAGCCCTATCTCCTGGACGATCCGGGGTAGGATTCTTGGCTATCTTATCTAACTTTTTAGATGTTAAGACCAACATAAGGTTCCTGTACCAGTCGGCATAGTTTGAGCTCTTAAGCTTGTTGTTGTCAAGAAGCTTTGCAAATGATCCGTTTGCCATTTTCTGATAAAAGAGCAAACATCAGTCCACAGCCTAATTTGATTCATGTTCATTTCATAGATATGGATTTTAATCTACGTTCCATTTCCATTTATTCATCTCTGAGATTTCCCTCCTTTCTCAGTGATGGATACTACGGGTTGTCTCTGGAAATGTGGGAAATCACATAGGGTGCATGGAGCCAACTGTTTCAGCTGCATAACCCCACCACCTTTCTGTGAAGGATCATATCCACTCATCATATGAGTTTTTCCTTTGGCCTCTGTCAGACAAGGTTCAGAGCCATTTTCAGGTAAACCTTTCTGTCTAGTGAGTGCTCACCCATCATATTCGTGAATGCCAAGGTACCGTGAGAGAGTTCCCATGGCAAAGATGTGCATTCAGCCATGGTGTATGTAAGAGCCACTTTCGAATAAGCATGGGCCAAGTACTTATGGATCATGTACGCAACACATCACACATCCAAACATCTCATGCAAGGATAAATTGATCCAATCAATTAATTATCTTTAAGGCCCATTGGAAGCCCGTCAAAAATCCATAATATTAACCATTAATATTATCTAGGTATATGGGCTGAATTAGGGTTACCCAGTTCGGCCCATATAGTTTTATCCTTTGAAGTTGGCTTTTAGTAGTTTTAACTATTTAAAACTGGGCCTTTATAGGTTGGGCCAAATTAACCATTTAATTAAATATCAATCCTCAGGCCCATTAGTGGGAAAAAATAGGGCTGACTTTCATCCTTGATTAAACCCTGGATATGGTCCAAACAGTTTGAACCAATCTTGGTTCAAATGGGTCTAGGGTTTGATCTTTAATTAAAACCTTAATTCGAGAAAATAATCTAAAATTAAATAACTGATAAAAGAAAATAAAAAATCAGTTAATCAAGGCAGTTCGCACGCTCCATCCTGCAAAACAGAGGTTACATCACAGATTACAATTTCACAAACTGCAAATCGCAGATAGCGAATATCCCATCTGCGAAATTTCCTTCTCTGCGCTGCCATCTTCGATCCAAAATAAAATTAAATAGAAATCCTATTTCTATTAATAATTACATCAGATCGAATGCCTATACATTGTGTCTAAAATAAAAAAAAAATATTTACAGACCAAATGTAATAAATAAATTCAAGAAACTGCAAATCTTGTAGTTCTCCTGCGCAAACCAAGAATTCGATCTCCTCTTGTACAAATAGCCCATAAATCAAGAAAATCATATAGAACTATTCTAAATAATAACCAAATTTATATAAAATTAATTTCAGATTATTTGCCCATCAGTTTTGGGAACAAATTTCCCAAAACCCATATCTGCGCAAATTGGGTAGAACGCCTTCTCCCTGTTTGCGTAGGTTCAGATCTGAAATAGAATGGTTCAAGATTTGAACTATGGCTCTGATACCACTAAAGGGATAGAAAATCCATCACATGGATGCCCAAAGATTGTGGAATAAGGGGGCAAATTTCAAAAAATTTTTCTCTCCCTTCAATTGGGAATCGAATGCCCTATTTAGAAAATCATATTTTCAATGATCATTCTTGAACCATAAACTGAACTAGATCTGAACCAAAAGGAGTAGGGAGAGATAATACCTGATACAGAGAAGTAGTATCTCCCAATGGAGGTGTTCACGCCCTAGGAAGGATCCAAAATCTACTCCCACTGAAGATGGCACAGTGTAGGGTGGAGCAGAATCAGCAGTGTTCTTCCGAAAGAACTTGAACCTTCTCAAGAATCACCTGGATGGCTTGTGAATACAACTCTCACCAAACTTTTCTCCAAAAGATTGGTATCAAGATCCAATCTTGATATCTCCCAAGAACTGGAGATCGAACTGCTGTAGGCGGCGGCTGTAGGAAGGAGGCAGCAAGTGAGTATTTGTAGGGTGCAGATTCTCTCTTCTTGTGATTTCAGCTCTAAAGACAAGAATGTCTGTATTGCTTGTTTGTCATGTCTAAAGGCTGCCGCCCCCTCTTCCTTTTATAGACTTAAAGAGATCAGCTTCTAATCCCATTAGGGGTTGCTTATCCAAATCATATTTGGATTAGAAGTCCCTTTAAGTGATAAGGGATAACCCTTATCTTATTTGCAGATTAGATCAGCCATCTCCTAATCTAATTAAGAAGTTTCCAGATCTAAATCTTATTTAGATCTTGGACTCTCTAAGTGGGTAGGGTGTGGGCCCAATCCTATCAGCTGATCCATCTCAGAATTCGTCCCTTAAGTGACTAATCAAATTGGCCTAGTTCGAAATGGGCTTCAGACCCATTTAAGGTTATGTATTCATTTAGCCTTCCAAACTGCTGCCCAGTTGGGCTTCCTTGTATGGCGTGGGACCCAAACATTGATCTACACATCAGCCACTTGAGTTCGGCCCAGCCTTTGTTACAAGGCCTAGCCGAATACACTGTTATGGACAGTGCACCCCCTGAAACCCATCAGTCTATGGGCCCAACACTTACCCTAAGTGGTCCTTGGGCCAAGCCACCTTCTAACACCAGGGACTATGGGCAGATGCAAGATTAGCCCATCAGGTATTATCCTCATTGGTCTTAAACTTAACCTCTCAGCCCATAATGGTCATATACTGCCCGACAAGAGAGGACCTCTCCTTGGCTACAAGGAACAGTGTTGCACTCTCTGCTTATATGGATCCCGGGAATTAAAACCTATTTGCAAACATTTTGAAACCATAATATATATATTTTTATATCTCATATAAAATATATTTTGCAGTAACAAATCTCAATGATTGAAATTGGCTACCGGCAGTCTTAGTTTCCATCAGTGAGAGGGCATCCCCGATCATTACCTTTGTCCGACAAAGGGGCTGATCCTGTCACTATGATCACCCACTCAGATGAATTCTCAGACCATCCCAACATACCTAGGTTTTGACCCCCGCTAAGGATCTCACTGATTGGTACATCAAAGACAACCTAATCCGACACCCAGTGCAGTATCATAATCGAGTCTAGGGGTCGGTTGCAACTTTCTAGTTTTGCCCATCAATCTCCAAGGTCTAGGGCAATACTGAAAATCGGGTCCAGTTCAAAGATTCAATTAATCCTACACTGTAAGTGCCTAGGGTCTCACCCCGGTAGCTAAGACAAGCTACCCCAACCGACTTGGTGGTACCACAGTGTCGGCCTTCTCAGGATAGGTCTCCCCAGACCGACCCACTGGCTGTGAACATTCTAAAATAACACGAGTCTCATTAAGTGTCCAGTTTAAGGGTATTACGCAGAAACATACCAAGGGAACATGAATCAAATATGCACTTTTATTCATTTACAATAAACTCATAAAGTACATCATTTTGATTGAAGCTAAGGGCATAAAAAACTGTCTAACGGCCTATACATTCAGTCTAAAAAAAAAATTACAGACCAAATGTAACAAAATGCCTCCAATTTCCATTTACTGTGATAATGACGCAACTCTGTCAAGAGCCTACTGTGGTACCTACAATTGTAAGTCCAGACATATAAGTCTGAGACATGATTTTGTTAGGCAGCTGATTCAAGATGTAGTCATCACTATAACCTATGTGAGGTCAAGTAAAAACTTGGTTGATCCTCTTACCAAGTGCTTGGCCAGATAATTGGTAAGAATGACAACCAAAGAGATGAGATTAAAACTCTTTACTTAGTCACCTGTAATGGTAACCCAACCTGAACTGAAAAACCATAAGTATTGTGTTTAATGGGTAACAACAAGTTACAACAATGTGACTGTTAGCCCTGACATTGAGAAATTTCCCATCACAACATAAACAATGTTGTCTGTTATGATGAGAGGTTGAGTTAAACTCTTAATGAAGTTCTGAAATGTGTTAAATAACAGAACACATAGTGGAACTTCACCTATGTGAACATAGAAGTGGTGCCGCTTCTCATGAGAGTTTGGGTTTGCTCTCATGATTGTTCATGAAACCAGGAAAGAAGCACATGGCCATAATAGTGCTAAACAAAACTTGAAGCTCTTGTAGAGACTGAACATTTTTGTGTGTATAGGTGTCTCCGGTCTGTCTTGAGAGTAATTGGTTTAAGGTCTTACCACCAATAACTTTAACAAGGCTCTGAGATATCTATACTAATAAAAGGTTTAAGTTGATAAACACCTTTTGTATGCATAACTGTGTCATAGTAGTTTGGATTGAGAGAGAAATATGTCATTGATCAATCAATGTGGGGGATTGTTGGATTTTAATCTCATAAGAGATTAAATCCAATGGTTTTGATTGGTTAATTACATGAGAAATTGCACCTGCACACTTGATTGAAAAATTAGCTTTTCTCTTACAAAACCTAGTTTTAAACATGTCCCACATTGGAAAGTTATAAGCTTTGTTTTTAATATTTTAATAGGAGATGATTTACACTCCTTAGAAATAGTAGAGGAGAGTATGGGGGTTTGATACCGTGCAATGCGCGTGCACGCATGTGTGTGGCGCAATGAGGCGCTTTAGAGGTGCACTTTGCTCGCACTTCGCATGCATTCGTGTGGCTCGCGAAGGGTGGCTTTGGTCTTGGTGCGATGCTAACCGTTGATCACCGTTGATGAGATCAACAATGGTCATGATTTGATTGGGTGTGATCAAGAGGCACAATTGAAAGTAAACAGTCATTAACTGTTAACTACTTTTTAACATTGTGACTGTTCAAGGTGCCTTCTCTAAACCAGCACCTACCTTTTCTTCATACCTCTTCATAAACTATTTAAGGAGCATGAATCAGACTTCAAAAACACACATTTTTGAAATCCAATTTTTCTCTCTCTCTCTCTCTCAGTCCGGTCTGCTATAGTCTCATAGAAGGTTTCTCTAGAGACCTTCAACTTTGCTAGTTGCAGATTCTCGCCCAAGGCTCTGTTGTATCCCGGGAACGGATTTGCCTGTAACCCAATAGCAAACTCAGTGAAACTGAGTGGGGGCAAATAATGTTCTAAAGACAGTGTCTTCAGACATGCCTCAGAGCTTCTCCTCCAAAGTTACGGTAACCCCATTTTCCAACATGTAGTAGCATTATTTTAATTATAAAGAACTATTTTCAGAAGTTATCTAGTTTCCTAGATGGGTTTCCCATCAGGGTAGAGACTTTACTTCCAATCATTGGTCCTATCCTCGACCAGGTATCCTAGTTATTCCTTATCCCCATCCTTGGCTGTTAGACAGTTTATGTATGCCCTTAACTTCAATATGATTTGATGTACTTTTGTTATTTAGTGGAAATAAATAAAGTGCATGTTTGATTCATGTTGTTTGGTTTAATTCTATGTAAAACCCAAAAACTGGACATTTATAGAGACTCGTGTTAGTTTTTAAATGTTCACAGCCGTTGGATAAGTCTGGGTAGATTTATCCTACCAAGGCTGATACTGGTGTGCCACCAAGTGTTGGGATGGCCTGTCTCAGCCACCAGGGTAAGACCCGAGGCACATGCAGTATGGGATTACTTGAATCCTTGAACTGGACCAGATTTCCAGTATTGCCTTGGACCTTGGAGATAGATGGGCAAAACTGGAAAGTTACACCTGACCCCTAGACTCGATTATGACACTTCACTAGGTGTTGGATCAGGCTTCCTTTGATATGCCAATCAGTGAGATCCTTAGCGGGGATAAAAACCTGGGTATGTTGGGGCGGTTTGAGAATTCATCTGAGTGGGTGATCATAGTGATAGAATCAGCCACTTTGTCGGACAAAGGGTAATGATCGGGAATGCACTCTCTCTGATGGAAACCAAACTGACGGCAGTTGATTTCAATCGTTGGAATTTTGTTTTTGCAAAATTAATATATTTATATATATATATATATATGTACGGTTTCAAAATGTTTGCAAATGGTTTTAATTCCCGGGATCCATGTGAGAGGAGAGTGCGGCACTATTCCTTGCAGCCGAGGGAGAGGTCCTCTCTTGTCAAGCAGTGCTTGATCATTAAGGGCTGAGAGGTTAAGTGTAAGACCATTGAGGATAATACCTGATGGGCTAATCTTGCACCTGCCCACAGTCCCTGGGTTTTTATAAGATGGCTTGGCCCAGGGACCACTTAATGTAAGTGTTGGGCCCATAGGGTCCATATGATGGACTCTAGGGGTTCATTGAGTTTTTTAGTGAATTCGGCTAGGCCTTGTATTAAAGGCTGGGCCGAACCCATGTGGCTGGTGTGTAGATCAATGCTTGGGTCCCACGCCATACAAAGAAGCCCAACTGGGCAGCAGATTGGAAAGTAATTAGACACTGAACACTTAATGGGCCAGAAGCCCATTTCGAGGTGGGCTGATATGATCACCCATCCTTGGGGCGAATCTGAGATTAATGTTAGTAAAAGGATTGGGCCTTTAGCCTTATCCACTCTTGGAGACCAAATTCAAATTAGATTTGAATCTGGTAACCTCCTGATAAGATCAGGAGTAAGCTAACTTTATCTGCAGATAGGATTAAGATTATCCCCTATCCAAATACTGATTTGGATTGGGATAACTCCTAATTAGGAGGATTCTTAATCAAGAAGAAAGGAGGAGAAACCCTAACCAAAAAGGAGAGAAATACAACAGATTTCGAACCAAGAAAATCGCAAGAAAGGTTCTTGCAAATTGAGATCAGATCTCATACTCCAGAAAAAGAAAGACTGAAAAAGATTCAGTGTTTAGTACTTCCAGAGGATTCTTGTGAAGGATCTAGTGTGTAGGACACACCCTGCTGGTTCTGTTCCATCCACAACTGTGTCATCTTCAGCAGGAATGGATCTTGGAGCATTCTTTGGGCGTGAACACCAACTTTGGGAGATAGTGCTTCTCCGGATCAGGTATATTCCTCCCATTTGTCTTTTGGTACAGATCTGGTTTGATTATGGTTCAAGTAGGATCCTTGAATATTGTATTCTAAATTTAGGGAATATGATTCCCAGTTGGGAGAAGGTAGGAAAATTTTTGAAATTCGCCCACCCATTCCGCAACCTTTATGGCGTCCATTAGATGGATCCTACCATTCTTTCATTGGCCCCACTAGAGTAATCATGTTCAAGACCCAATTAAGTCGGGAAGGCAAGATATGAGGTGGGTATCTAATTAACAAAATTAACTTGTGTTATGTTTACTAATTAAGTTAGTTTGGCATTTGTAAGATAGTTTAATTTAATTCATAAAATTTATTTAAGAATAATTAATAAAAGCAAGGGAATTGATTGATAATAGAGAGAGAAATTTCTGTATAAATTATTAAAGAATAAATAATATCAGAGAAAGAGAGAGTTATAGTAAAAATAGTTAGGATTAAATTAAGAAGAAGATATTTCCGGAATACTTCTAGGTAACTAGTTGGGAATGGTTTTAGATGAGTTTACATGTGTCACACATTACAACACAAAAATAAAAATTCAAAAGAAAGCCGAAAATTGGGAGGGGGAGTGAACAAGGAGAGGCCACCAAACGTGGATGGAATTTCTTTTAGTAAATAACAAAGATTCTTTCTAAAATGTTGAAGCGTGTGTGATGTGTCATATATCATCAACCATGTTACCTAAAAGCATTTCTAAAATCACTTTCTCATAAAACATCTTCCACCAGACGTGGAAGTATACTTTATGAAGCATAAGTAGTGAAAAATAAATGGACTCTAACATCATTGATTGAGATTAGAATTAACATAAAACCGAGATATTAGTGAGTGAAAAAAAAAAGGCTCATTATTAAGCATTGACTAATTTCAAAATTAACATAGTTCGGATAGACTTCCCTCCAAACTCCCAAAAAGGGAACATCCCTGGAAGAAATTAATCACTTCCTACTAAAAAAGTGAAAAAAAAAATAAAAACAATAATACATTGTACGATTCTCACTTGCTGTCTCATTATTTGTACATTTATGTGTTAATACAGGATGTGGGACGTCTTATGTCTCATATTCTCTTCTATTGTGCTGCCTATTGTCAAGTAATTGCTTCATGGCTTAATGGCTCAACCCAAGGGTGACAGGTATTCCAGTTTCTGGCAACCACTCGTTCCCTTGAAGGAGTGGTCCAGCAGTGAAAGGAAGAGCCTCGTCTCTATTGGTGATGACCTTGAAACCCTTCCATTTGACCCTCTGGTTGGTGTTAGCACCTGGGCCAACGTTGTTATACTCGGCATAGAACAAAGTATCGAGTGCAAAGTTGCCTGCCCATGGCAACCACCCTTCAGGTCTGATTACATCACCAATTGTTGATTCCATGATAACCGTCACTGCATATTCTTTCCATGGGCGGCCCAAGTATGAAGGGATCTTCAACCTTTCTGGAACAAGCTTCGGTTCTGGCTCGATCTTGCAGTTCTGGAGAACCAAAGCAGAGCTCTCACCCTTCAATTTCTTTCCTTGTGCGGTCACTGTGTTTTGCTGGTTGTCCAGAGGCCTCCTAATGATGATCGTACTATCTTGAATCAATGTGATCGAGTCACCAAATATGAAGTCGATGGTACCAGAATGGCACAGTTTTTATAGAATTGACGATGGGCCTTAACATACAAGGTGTCTTGGTATCCATCCATTCTACAATTGAAGAAGGCCGCCCTATCGGCTTGGACACGAAGAGCCACTGCCTGATGCCCTTCTGGACCGGCTGTGTTTTCAAATCCAATCGACTTGCCGATGAATCCATCTCCAATAACAGCTACGAGAGGAATAGAAATTTATGAAAAACAAACTTGTTAGAATCAAGAAAATAGGAACTAAAGGAGAAAGGAATATTAAGTTGATTGGATCCTGCTTAAAGAACGAGGCAGTCTGAAATGTTGTGATGCCATCACGGTTGCTCTTGTGTCCAGTGATGATTGTAGTGGTTGGCCCATCTCCATACATCAAGATATTAGTCTTCTCTTTTGTGATTGTAATGCACTCGTCGTAGGTCCCGGCTTTCACATATATAACATATCTAGAAGCACTATTCTTGGGGTACGCGGCAATTGCTTCAGCAATTGTCTTGTACTGCCCACTACCATCTTTGGCCACCACTGCACTAGGCGCCAGTCGTCCATTGTCTTGCAAAGCTAAAAGCTTACGGTCCGATGGTGCAAACCAAGTAGGGTAGCCATCTGCATTTAAATGTCTATGGTGTCCGTGCTGTCCGTGATGTTGGTGCCGAGGCTTGATGTTGAAGCCAACGTCGATATTTAAGGCTTCGAGTATTGAAGACATCTCACCGATGATGGTGAGGGCGTTGCTGGTAAGCTGAGTGGCATTGAGGAGTCCATTTCTCATTGATCTCTTCACCTCTCGGTGCTGGAATCCATCAATGCATGACTCTTGATAAGACACAACAACGCTCAACCAATTCTTGAGCTCTGCAGTCAGATCAGCTGCTTTGTGCCTTTCATGGTGACCCACCATGGATATGGCTGATTGGAGCTCGTCGATGGCAAATTGCAACAACTCCTTGCAATCCTCGACTGCCATCTTGTCAATGGAGCCGTGGGCATCTTTAGCAATGACCCCTGACTTTTCCAATACAATTTGCACCTCTCGGGCGGTGACCTCAAAGGCGGCCTTGAGGTAATCATGAGGGGTAGCACTTGCATTGTTGGCTACGGGGGTAAGGGTTTTAATGCAAGAATCCTTGAAATCAGTGAAGGCACAGATTGCGTAGACTCTTTTCATTGTCGCTGACATAGCTTTATTGGCAATGTCTTCGACAGAGAATCCATGATGGCCGACGGCAGTATCGATGGTGGTACCAGAAATAAGGAGGAGCGAGATACCAAAGGCTATCAACTTGTCCATTTCTTTAATTGCCCACATTCTCTTTCACGCTCCTTTAAACTGACAAATTAAGGTTGAGGCTGAGGTGTTTGTGTGCGTGCGAGGGGTTCATAACATGCATGGTTAATCCCAGTTTAGCATAACTGCTTAATCAACTAACACCATCAAAGCCCCGTTAAATGTGGGGTCATTGACTGAGCACCACTTGTCTTTAACGAAAAGGTCGTGGGAGACACTTTCAAATTTCTTATTCAAATTGATTTTAATTTAGATTGTGTTGAACATAAACTTGGTCTGGCTTTGTTGGTTCAAAATATCGATATGATATACCCGGTGTGACCTCGTTCAAGGGGTAGACCAGCCTTAAATCGACCCCTTTGAACTAGCTTTAAAAAAAAAAAAAAGGAGAACAAGCTTCGATACAAGACGATATGCCTCTACAGATATTTTATATTTTGTCAATGGGCCTGACGGAGACAAGTTCCCTCATGTAGGACCCAAATCTCGAATTCACATCTGCACCCCATGAGGGGCCACCCCACAATGGGCCTGATGGAGACAAGTTCCCTCATGTAGGACCCAAATCTCGATATCACATCTGCACCCCATGAGGGGCCACCCCACAATGCCCCATAGCAGATCTCCACCTTGTATTGTGGAGCGCCCACTTGTGGGGCGCAGATGTGAGTTCTCCAATCTCTGAGTTCTTTTTTTTTAATTAAAAGCTATATTTGGGAAAAATATTTACTTAAATTATAGAAAAATATTATAATTTAAATTGGATAATCATTTATCAATTGCCCTATATATGTAGTGGCACTATTGTAATTATAAAGAACTATTTTCAAAAGTTATCTAATTTACTAGATGGGTTTCCTATCAGGGTAGAGACTTCCCATTGCTGGTCCTATCCTCGATCGGGTATCTAGTTATTCCTTACCCCCATCGTTGGCCCCACTAGATACTATGTGGGTATCTCAATTAACTAAATTAACTTGTGTTATGTTTACAAAGTTAGTTTGGTCTTTGTAAGTTAATTTAATTTGATTAAGTGATATAGTACAGGAGAAGGCCGATAAGTTTTTTGTAAGTTGGGACCATTCCAAGACACATAAGAAACAGAGATGATGTCACTGACCCAGCTTAGTAAATATTTACCGAGATAGCATCGACACAAGATTTCTATCTTAGTTCGTTTTTATCAAGTTAGCATTATTTCAAATTTATATTCAATTAGGACTTTCCTTTTGAATGATTTTAGTAGGATTCTATTTTGGATTGTTTTCTTAGATTAGGATTCTGATGTAGCACAATCCGGTCACTCCTAACAGGCGCTCGCATGGCTCCTGAGAGGTACCTGAGACAAGAGGAAAGAGGAAGAACTCCCAAGGGGTTTCCCGATGGAAACGCTCCGATGCTTAAGTTAGTATTGAGTGCAAGAAGAGAAAGGAGAACGAAAGCTAAGAGTGCAGGTTATACAAGTGATTCAAAGATACCTTGTTCCTTGAGAATAAGCCCCTTATAACTGAATTCCGTTGCTTCAGGCCCTCTGACCTCTGACAGGGCAGGTATAACCACCACTATCAGTCTGCCACAGCCGTTATAGGCAGGGCTGAGGTGGCACGCGCGGGACCGTCATGCAGGGTACGTGCTTGTCAGGTGTGGGACGCCTTTCTAAAGGTGGCAGGCATAGCGAGGGGGACATGCCTGCTGTCCACAGGTTTGTTGGGCATGGCGGTCGTGAAGGGATAGGATATCCATCACATGGACGCCCAAATCCTACAGACTGGACTGGGCAAATTTTCAAAAATTTCTCCCATCTTTGCAGGGAATCGTATTCCCTATTTTAGAAAAACATATTTTTCAAAGATCAATCTTGAACCCTTAACCAAACCAGATATGAACCAAAAGGAGTAAGAGGGAGGATGTACCTGATACAAAGAAATAGTATCTCCCAATGGAGGTATTCACGCCCAAGGAAGGATCCAAAATCTGCTCCCACTGAAGATGGCGCAGTGTAGGATGGAGTAGAATTAGCAATGTTCTTCCAAAAGAACTTGACCCTTCTCAATAATCAACAGGATGGCTTGTGAATACAGTTCCAATCAATCTTTTCCCCAAAAGATTGGTATCAAGATCAAATCATTTTTACTCCTATAGAGAGTAGGAAATCGAACTACTGGAGGTGGCAGCTGCAGGAAGGAGGTGGCAAGAGAGTATTCGCAGGGTGCAGAATTCTCTCTTCTTGTGATTTCAACTCTGAAGACAAGAGTTTTTGGGTTGCATCTCTAAAGGCTGCTGCCCTGTCCTTCTTTTATAATCTTAAAGGGATCAGCTCCTTATCCCATTAGGAGTTTTTGATCCAAATCATATTTAGATTAGAAGTTCCTTTAAGTGATAAGGGATAACCCTTATCTTATCTGCAGATCAGATCAATCATCTCCTAATCTAATTTGGAGGCTTCTAGATCTAAATCTTATTTAGATTTTGGACTCTCTAAGTGGATAGGGTCTAGGTCCAATCCTATTAGCTGATCCATCTCAGAATTCGCCCATTTTAATTCACTGATCAAATCAGCATAGTTCAAAATGGGCTTAAGGCCCATTTAAGGTTATGTACTCACTTAGCCTTCCAAACTGCTACCCAGTTGGGCTTCCTTGTATGGCGTGGGACCCAAACATTGATCTACACATCAGCCACATGGGTTTAGCCTTGCCTTTGTTACAAGGCCTGGCCGAATACACTGTTATGGACAGTGCACCCCGAAACCCATCTTATGGACTCCATGGGCCCAATACTTAACCTAAGTGGTCATTGGGCCAAACCACCTTGTAACACCCAGGGACTGTCGGCAGATGCAAGATTAGCCCTTCAGGTATTATCCTCAATGGTCTTACACTTAACCTCTCAGCCCATAATGATCACTCACTGCCAGACAAGAAAGGACCTCTCCCTCGGCTACAAGGAACAGTGTTGCACTCTCTATTTATATGGACACTGGGAATTAAAACCTTTTACAAATAATTTTGAAACCATAATATATAAACTTTTATATCTCATATAAAATATATTTTTCAAAACAAATCTCAATGATTGAAATTGGTTGCCAGCAGTCTTGGTTTCCATCAGTGAGAGTGCATCCCCGATCATTACCTTTGTCCGACAAAGGGGCTGATCCTGTCACTATGATCAACCACTCAAATGAATTCTCAAACTGTCCCAACATACCCAGGTGGAGGGATAGGATATCCATCACATGGACGCCCAAAGATTGCGGAATAAGGGGGCGAACTTCAAAAATTTTTCTCTCCCTTCAACTGGGAATCAAATTCCCTATTTAGAAAATCATATTTTCAAGGATCATTGGGGGGTGCCGAACCCAACCAAAGATAAATATTCTTGCTCTGGGTTAATAATTTGCAGATAGTGATGAGCAAGGTCGTTCTCCACAGGGATTGGGTGGATTTATTTCCGAGTAGATGGATTAAGGGGGGTTGTAAAGCTAACGAAAATTAGAAAATAGCAAAAAATAATAGAAAACAAAGATTAAATCGATGGGAGATGGTTTCCGGTTGAAGGGACAAGTTCAGCTTTGATTCGTAGCATTGATCCTTGATGCAAAGATAGATTCATAAGTTTATGAATAAATTGGTTATAGCTATTAACAAGCTCTAATAGCCAGCTTCTACTCTTATTATTAGACAACCAAAACAAGCTCTTTGATTGCTTCCCTTATTAATAGGCAGTCCTAAACAAGCTCTTACGATTTAACCTATTAATAGCATTAAGAGGGGAGAGACCTAATTCTGGTCAGCGATCTCACAAGCTCGGATCATTTAAACCAGATCATATATTTTTCTAACATAGATCAAAAATTTTTTTGCAATCAATTTATGTTAGTTGCCACCATGATCGAACCTACCAATCATATACGAAACTGGAGGTTCAATCGGCCATAGATTATTTCCATTGAATGAGCAAGGGGCCCTTCTTGCTTAATCAACAAAAATAATCATCACAGTTAATTAGCAGAAAACATATGAATACCCATAAACAATGAATTAAAATAAAAAAAAATCAATTAGATCTCACAATATTACAAAATCAATGAGAAATAAAAACTTACAGACACTTCATGATGAAAACGCAGCTTCTAGATGAGAAAGGGGGGCGAACTCTTGCTTCTTCCTCCTTGGTTGCTGATTTCCCTCTCTAAAGACTGAAGCTCTCCTGGAGGAATTGATGCCTTGGGTGCTGGTCCGCCCCCCCTTTATATGGATTTGGGGAGAGGGCTGCTCTCCAACTCCGTTAAGGAGATTATCCTCAAATTGGAAAGTCTTAGTCTAATTTGAACTTATCCTATCTAACTCTTATCTCTTATCTTTATAGGATTACAATTTGAGAATTTAAATCTGGTAAAACTCTTTTATTGAGATTACATTCAACTTCTATTCTAATGGGACACTTGGATCTTGAATTCGAATTGGGCTTCTTTAACAATTCGGGTTTGCTTCAAGACTCTCTGCGAAATGGGCTTCAGCTTGTGAAATGGGCCTTGCTACGAAATTGCTCTGATTTTGGGCCCGAATTCGTCTTTGATGCGGACCGATTCTGCAAAAACCCAAAACATAAAAGTTGTGGGCATTTTCCTTATCTTTCCAGTGCTTCCTGAAATATCCAAATCGGAGTCCGGAATTGAGAGTTAGGCCCATATCACTGATCGGTGCCGAAACTGTACAAAAACATCCGATTAGCCTTGTTTTCTTCCAATCGCCTTCTTGCTTGCCCTGAATTGAAATACAAGAGTAATAAGTCCAATTAGGTACCAATTAAGTGTAAAATACTGAATATTGAGGGATAAACATATGACAAATTTTATTCTTATCAATCACTATTGAACCATAAACTGAACCAGATCTGAATCAAAAGGAGTAGGGAGGGATTATACATGATACAGAGAAGCAGTATCTCCCAATGGAGGTGTTCACAAGCCATCCAGTTGATTTTTGTGAAGATTGGTATAAAGATCAAATCTTGATTTCTCCCAAGAACTGGAGATTGAACTGCTAGAGGCGGCGGCTACAGGAAGGAGGTGGCAAGAGGGTATTTGCAGGGTGTAGAATTCTCTCTTCTAGTGATTTCAGCTCTGAAGACAGGATTATGTTGCTTGGATGTCTAAAGGCTGCCGCCCCCTCCTCCTTTTATAATCTCAAAAGGATCAGCTCCTAATCCCATTAGGAGTTGCTAACCCAAATCATATTTGGATTAGAAGTCCCTTCAAGTGATAAAGGATAACCCTTATCTTATCTGCAGATTAGATCATCCATCTCCTAATCTAATTAGGAGGCTTCCAGATCTAAATCTTATTTAGATCTTGGACACTCTAAGTGGATAGGGTCTGGGCCAAATCCTATCAGCTGATCCATCTCAGAATTCGCCCCTTTAAGTGACTAATCAAATCAGCCCAGTTCGAAATGTGCTTAAGGCCCATTTAAGATTATGTATTCACTTAGCCTTCCAAACTGCTGCCCAGTTGGGCTTCCTTGTATGGCGTGGGACCCTAACATTGATCGACACATCAGCCACATGGGTTCAGCCCAGCCTTTGTTACAAGGCCTGGCCGAATACACTGTTATGGACAGTGCACCCCCTGAAAACCATCTCATGGTCTCTATAGGCCCAACACTTACCCTAAGTGGTCCCTAGGCCAAGCCACCTTGTAACACCCAAGGACTGTGGGCAAATGCAAGATTAGCCCATTAGGTATTGTCCTCAATGGTCTTACACTTAACCTCTGACGGGTTTGTCGAAGCCCTCAAAATTAGTACTAGTCCCACAATAAAGTATTTGCAGTAAAAGTGGTTCTAGGTCAAATCCCACAGGGAGCAAATCAATAATCTCTTAGCCGAATGGGTAAAGTAATTGTGTGGAAAAATTAAATAACTAAAATTAAAAGAATAACAAACTAAACAAACAAGAGAAAATCAGTCTTACCGAATTCTGGTTCAAGGGTTCGGGTTGAATCGATTGGCCATCGATCCTAGGTACAATTTAGCATTCTTGCAATTCAAGCATTTAACCTTAGATTTATTAGGATAGCCATAATAAACCTTGTGTTTTCCTAATTCAGTTGACCAAACCCAGCATTCGATCAACACTTATCACCACTCAACTGGGTACGATAGCGTTCCTTGTTAAACAATGATAGCATTAAGATTTGTGAAAACAGTTAAACCAAATTAACAATAATTGAGATAGCTGCAATTACTGAATTTTGTTCCATCGATTCTTTTAGGTTGAATCATGTTAAAACATTGGTCAAAGGCTGTCACGAACAATTGACCCAAAAAGATATCAACCTAATTGCTACTTGTACCATTATTCGTGACAATTACGGATCACCGAAATCATGGATAGCAGTAGGAAAATCAACATTAATTCAGTTTGTCAGACTAATTAACATTAACATCCAAAATAAATGTCCACAAGAACCAATGAATACTTGAATTAAAAAGAAAGAAAATAAAGTAACTACAGAACCTCACAATGACACAATCGAACCTCCCCCCTTGAACCAGAAAAAGAAGCTTAGCTACTCATGATCTGCGCAATCTCCATGCTCTTCTTCTCCATAGCCGAACTGCCTTCTTGCTTCTTGGTCTTCTTGATGATCTCTTGGATCTTGGAATGAGTGATTGCTAGATCTGGTTCGCCCCCCTCTTTGTATAGCCAAAGGAGATGGCTGTTTTCCAACTCCTTCTAGAGATCATCTTATCCTTAGGGTGTTTTGATCTTATCTTGAACTAATCCTATCCTATCTCTTATCTAATGCTCTAATCTCAATCTTCTTATCTCTATAGGATTACATTCAAGACTTTAGATCTGATAAAACTCTCTCCTTGGAGATTACATTCGAAATTCGGACTCTTAACTCTTGAATTCGAGTTGGGCTACTTCAAGGTACTTCTGCGAGTTGGGCTTAAGTTGTGAAATGGGCCTGGCTGCGAACTTGCTCCAACTTTGGGCTCGTTTTCGTGCTGGATGCGGGTCGAATCTGTTAAAACCCAAAACATAAAAGTTGTGGGCCTTCCTTTTATCTTTCCAATGCTTCTTGAATTGTCCACTTCGGTGTCCGGAATTGAGAGTTAGGCCCAGATTACTGACTATCGCCGAAACTGTGCAAAATCACCCGATTTGCCCTATTTTCTTCCAATTGCCTTCTTTATTGCCCTGAATCGAAATACAAGAGTAATGAGTCCATTTAAGTGCTAAATAAACATAAAAGAGTGAATATTAGGGGATAAAATTAGGGTTCATTTTGGTCTCATCAAATCCCCCCACACTTAAACTTTGCCCGTCCTCGGGCAAGGCAAAAACTCAAGTAACACAAGAGAGACTAACTATTGATTTTCAATCTTTCTTTTTCTCTACATGAGGCCTGGTTCATTTCATACTTTAGTTCAGACTTGGTAACCTTTCCCTTTTCATCTCTTTCTCCCCTTTTTCTTGTCCAAGATTGATCGCAAATCACCATTCCTCATGGTCCCAAGTTAAATCGATAATCAAGGAGACAAGTCTTCCAGGGCGGTAACTCCTTGAACTGCACGGGTGCTCATTGCTTCTAACAAACCAATTCAGCCAAATGCAATTACTTTCCTTTGAATCAAAACAAGGTGTGCTTATTGCCATAAGCTTGCTATGTATCACATCTTCACCACTTAGTGTGAATTCTTAGGATCTGAAGGTGAGAATGGGGTTGGGGTTCTAGGGTGAGTGCATCTTATGCTCCATCTCACCCTTGCCTTATTTTCAAAATGTGAGTGCATTTTATGCTCCATCTCACACTTGCTTTCATTTCTAGATGTGAGTGCATTTTATGCTCCATCTCACACTTGTTTTTTGTTTCTAGATGTGAGTGCATTTTATACTCCATCTCACATTAGTCACGATTTTAGTTTCAAACTCCCTCTTTTTTTTTTTTTTCACAAGAATGACAGGGTTTCACTGCCTGATCCATGAATTCATTGATCGTGGTCTCTATATGCCTAACACAGCATGTTCTAGAATAATCAACCCATGTTTGATAGATAATTATGTGAAAATCAATCAAACCCTTATGCATCTTGCCTATTGATCGATTAAAATCATGAGGTACCATATGCAGCCAAGAAAGATTCAGTTAGTCATGCTTGCATCCTATCTTATCTATTCAGCCTAAGCACATGATTCCTGATAAGTTGAAATCGTTCAAGGATAAGTTTCCGGGAGTAGAAATTTGAAAAGGTAAGGTATCCCAAATTTCCATCAGATTTTCCTAATCCCCCCACACTTAAGTTATATATTGTCCCCAATGTATGTGATTATGCATAAAGTAGAAGGATTTGGGGGTACTTCCCTGTTTGTCTTGTTGGGTTCCTACTAAACACAAAAATCAAAACCAAACAAAATAACAAAATTAACTAAACACAATGGGTTGCCTCCCACAAGCACAATTGTTTAACGTCGTTATGCTCGACGTCCTCCTTTGCTACTTTAGCTCTCGAGCTTTCAGCTTTCGGTGTGCTCTCCTTCCATCCATCATGGGCGGGTTCAAATCTGGAATAGGGGCCTTCGTATCCAATTGTGCACTCGATTCTAGCTCCTCATTCATATTTTTTTCAATAAATTCCTGCATAGTTGGATCAATAGTGTCAACTGAATGGTCTTCATTTGGGGACTTCATAGCTTCAAAAAGATTAAATTTAATAGTCTCCCCGCCGATTTCAACGGAGAGGGTACCCTCATCCACATTTATTTTGGTCTTGGCCATTTTCATAAATGGCCTGCCTAATAGAAGTGGGGCTGAACTTTCGATCGTGTCCTCCTTCATCTTCAGAATGTAAAAATCAGCTGGGAAAATTAAATCGTTAACCTGCACCATTACATTCTCAACAATCCCTTCTGGGAAGGCGTTAGAACGATCAACTAATTGGATAACAACTTTAGTTTCCCTTAAAGGACCTAATCTCAAAGCATAGTAAATTGAGTATGGCATGACGTTGATAGATGCACCTAAGTCTAGCATGGCATACTCGATTTGCTTATTGCCAATCACACAAGGGAGGGTGAACATACCTAGATCAGCATGTTTTTCTGGTAAGGTCCTCTTGATCATGGCTGAAACGTTCTCTCTAACTCTTGAGTCCTGCACCTTGTCTTCTTCTTGTCTTTTATCCACCTTCCTTGGTTAGGTAGGTTCTAGCTGCAGTTCCTTCCCACTTCTCAGCACCACTGCACTTACATTCTCCTTGGGGTTGACTACCGTTTGTGATGGTAGTTTCCCGGAGCTCTGCACCTCCAACTTGCTAACGGCAGTGGCAAGTTGGCTGATTTGGTTCCCCAAATTCTGAATACTAGCTCTTGTTTCCTGTTGAAATTGCTGAGTATTTGTAGCTAGAGCCTTAACTATATCTTCTAATGACGTACCTGAATTCGAGGGTTGGCTTTGCGCTGTGATGGGTGTTGAAAACTGGGGCTGTCGACTGAAAAAATGGGGCTGGTATTGCTGCTGTCCTCCTTGGTTTCCG
This sequence comes from Nelumbo lutea, assembly GCF_056320005.1. Lineage (NCBI taxonomy): Eukaryota > Viridiplantae > Streptophyta > Magnoliopsida > Proteales > Nelumbonaceae > Nelumbo > Nelumbo lutea. The sequence continues at coordinate 72,406,138 of NC_142687.1, forward strand.
TAGCTTAGGTTTGGGTGATCTCTCCACCCCAGATTGTAATAATTGGAGTAGGGATCATACTTTCGTTGGGGCTGGCCTGGGAATCCTCCTACGGCATTGACTTGCTGCATCAAACCATCTTGCAATGATGGACACATGTCCATAAGATGGTCAGGAATCGAACAGATACCACACACCCTGGCAGTTTGTACTTGTCCTGCAGCGAGTTGTCTTACCAAAGTAGTTAGATCAGAAATCTGATTTTCTAAATATTCATGGCTTACCTCATTAACCCGTCTAATGGTACCGTCTAGCCTAGCATCGAACTATTGTGAATTTTCCGCCATGTTGGAGATTAACTCCCTGGCCGCTTCGGGTGTCTTGTTCACCAAGGCTCCTCCACTGGCTGCATCGACCATACTTCTATCCATGGGCTGCAGCCCTTCATAGAAGTATTGGATTAACAGTTGTTCGGGTATTTGGTGATGTGGACAGCTAGCAACAAGTTGTTTAAATCTTTCCCAATATTCGTATAGTGTCTCACCACCAAATTGCCGAACTCCACATATTTCTTTTCTTATATTTGTAGCCTGGGATGTAGGAAAATATTTATCTAAAAATATCTTGTTCATCTCGTCCCATGTGCGTACTGAACCGGGAGGAAGAATATACAACCAATCCTTTGCTTTATCTCTTAAAGTAAATGGAAAGGCTATGAGTTTTACCTGGTCCTCGGTCATACCATGGGGTTTCATGCTTGAACAGACGACATGAAATTCCTTAAGATGTTTGTGAGGGTCCTCACCTGGGAAACCATGAAATAGAGGTAATAATTGAATCAAACCAGATTTGAGTTCAAAGGCTACCTCAAGAGTGGGGTACGTGATGCATAAAGGCTGTTGGTTTATAATTGGGGCAGCCAACTCCCTTAATGTCCTCTCTCTGTCTGCCATTCCTTCTACTTCTTCGAAGATGGGAAGATCACAATCTGAATTCACCTTCTTTGGTGAACGATCCTTCCTTTGCTTCGCCTCCTTTCTTAAACGACGGGTGGTCCTCTCAATTTCAAGATTGTACTCGAGTTCACCTCGTTGAGAATCACGAGTCATAAAATAAAAGAGGTTAACAAGAGGAAGGTAATAGCTAAGAAATTAAAGTTGCTCCCCGGCAACGGCACCAAAATTTTGATGGGTTTGTCGAAGCCCTCAAAATTAGTACTTGCACATTACGACTGCAGAACACTTTCTGCTCACTTGGGTCATAGAATAGGTAACCTACAGAGCCTTTTGGGTAGCCTACAAATAGGCAACGACTGGTCTTGGATTCCAACTTGTCTGCACTCGTTCTTTTAACGTGTGTTGGACAACCCCAAATCTTCAAGTGTTTGACACTTGGTTTCTTTCCGGTCCAAAGTTCATATGGAGTATTCGGAACTAATTTGGTTGGAACCCGATTTAGCACATAAATCGCAGTCTCTAATGCGTAACCCCAAAAGGATGTAGGCAACTCTGAGTGTATGAGAAGCGACTGGACCATATTCAATAAGGTCCTATTCCTCCTCTCCGAAACACCGTTAAGTTGTGGTGTAGCAGGAGGAGCTAATTGTGATACTATCCAATTGTCCTTTGAGTAGTCCCTGAATTTGTCAGAGAGATACTCGCCACCTCGATCTGATCGAAGGGCCTTAATTTCTCTCCCTAACTGTTTCTCGACCTCTTGTCTGAACTCTTTGAACTTTTCAAAGGATTCAGACTTGTGTCTCATTAGGTACACGTAACCGTATCGTGAAAAATCATTTGTGAAGGTGATGAAATACACGTGTTGATTTCATGTCCTAACACTAAGGGGACCACATACATCAGTATGTATTAGGTCAACTGTGCCCGTACATCTTTCAGGCTTACCGTTAAATGGTCGTTTTGTCATCTTGCCTTGTAGGCAAAGCTCACAAGTGGGAAGATCTTCTACAGTTAGAAAATCCAAAGGACCATCCTTTACCAACCTTGTGATTTGGTCAACACCGTTGTAGGCAAGTCGATAATGCCACAAACATGTGGGATTAACTGTATCACGAGCTCTCTTCTTAGGGATTTCAGCCGACATAGTTTCGGTTATGTTAGTTTCTAGAGAAGGATGTAGAACATAGAGACCGTTCTCCAGTTCCCCGTATGCGATGAATCTGTTGTTTCTTTTAATAGTAATCATATTACTAAAGAAGACAGAATAACCATCTGCACATAGTTTTGAGACAGAAATCAAATTTCTCCTTAAATTTTGCACATAAAGGCAGTCTTTCAGTACAATTGTTCATTCTCTAAAAATTAATTCCACGGTTCCTATGGCCGCGGCTGCAATAGTTGCAGTAGTCCCCAAGAAGAGTGTGACTTCTCCTTCACTCAGCCTTCTGCTTACCTTGAACCCTTGCAGTGAGTTACAAGCATGAGTTGAAGCCCCGGAGACAATACACCAGGATGCAGAAGCTACGAACAAATTGGTTTCTATAACACAAGTTTCGAAGTTACCTTTCTTGGATTCCAGGTGGGCAGGACGGTTCCTTTTGTAGTGGTCGGTCTTCTTGCAGAAGTGATAGGCATCCGATGCTTTGTCTTTCTTCTGCTTCTTGCTCTTAGCGGCTTTCTTCTGAGGATTCTTTGCCTTCCTCTTTCTCTTGCTTGTCTTGCTAGCTTCAACAAGCTTGGCTACAGGCTCATCCTTTCTAATCAGTTCTTCAGCTCTTTGCAACATATTGCTAAGCTCTTGTAAGCTAACATTCAGCTTGTTCATGTTATAGTTCATGATGAACGGATTGAAGGGAGGCAAAGAGTTAAGGATAGCATCTATCTGGGTTGCAAGGTCCAGCCCGGATCCAAAGGCCTCCAGTTCGTTGACGTATCCCATCATCCGAAGACAATGGTCATGAACTTGTTGACCCTTGGACATTTGAGCGGTCATGAACTGTTTCAAGACCTTTTGTCGAGTAGAACGATTCTGCTCTTCATACATTGTCCTGAGACTATCCAATATGTCTTTGGCAAGTTCGATCTGGTCGAATTGCCTCTATATCGGGTTGTCTAAGGAGGCAATGATGTAACACCGGGCAAGGGAGTTTTTCTCCTCCAATTCTTGATAGTCTCTCCTTCGGGCCTCAGAAGCCCTATCACCCGGACGCTCCGAGGCAGGATTCTTTGCCACTTTGTCCAGCTTTTCAGAAGCTAGGATCAGCATAAGATTCCTCTACCAGTCAGCATAGTTTGGGTCCTTCAACTTGTTGTCATCAAGCAGTTTTGCGAAAGATCCGTTTGCCATTTTCTGATAAAAGAGCAAACATCAGTCCACAACCTAATTTGATTCATGTTCATTTCATAGATATGGATTTTAATCTACGATCCATTTCCATTTATTCGTCTCTGAGATTTCCCTCCTCTCTCAGTGACGGAGACTACGGGTTGTCTCTGGAAATGTGGGAAATCACATAGGGTGCATGGAGCCAACTGTTTTAGCTGCATAACCCCACCACATTTCTGTGAAGGATCACATCCACTCATCATATGAGTTTTCCCTTTGGCCTCTGTCAGACAAGGTTCAGAGCGATTTTCAGGTAAACCTTTCTGTCTAGTGAGATCCAAGAATTCATCTGTGTGGGTGATCATAGTGATAGCCCCTTTGTCGGACAAAGGTAATGGTCGGGGATGCACTCTCTCTGATGGAAACCAAAGTTGTTGGCAGCCGATTTCAACCGTTGAAATTTGTTTTTGCAAAATAAATTTATATAGAGATATACATATATATATTATGGTTTCAAAATGTTTGCAAAAGGTTTTAATTCCCAGGATCCATATGAGTAGAGAGTGCAGCACTGTTCCTTGTAGCCGAGGGAGAGGTCCTCTCTTGTCGGGCAATGTTTGATCATTAAGGACTGAGAGGTTAAGTGTAAGACCATTGAGGGTAATGTCTGATTGGCTAATCTTGCATCTGCCCATAGTCCTTGTGTTTTTATAAGGTGGCTTGACCCAAGGACCACTTAGTGTAAGTGTTGGGCCCATTAAAAGCCCATGGTGATGGGCTCAGGGGTTCATTGTCTTTTACAGTGAATTCGGCCAGCCCTTGTAACAGAGACTGGGCTGAACCCATGTGGCTGATGTGTAGATCAATGTTTGGGTCCCACGCCAAACAAGGATATCCAACTGGGTAGTAGTTTGGAGGCTGAATGAGCACATGGACTTAATGGGTCTAAAGCCCAATTTGAACTGGTTTAATTTGATTAAATAAAGAGGGGCGGTTCTGGGATTCAGATTAGCAGATAGGATAGGGAGTAATCATATCCACTCAGAGATTCTAGATCCAAATAGATATTTGGATCGGGAAACTCCTAATGAGATTAGGAGAGCCGATCTTGATCTATAGATAAGATAAGTGAAGGGATGAGAGATCCATCATATGGATAGCCGAACCATGTTGGTACATAGGGCAAAATTTCAAAAATTTCTCTCTCTCCGATGTGGGAATCGCATTCCCTGTTTTAGAAAATCTGCATTTTCAAAGATCAATCTTGAACATATACCGAACCAGATCTGAAACCAAAAGGTAGGAGAGGGATATATTTGATACGGAGTAGCAGTAACTCTGAATGAAGGTGTTCACGCCCAAGGAAAACTCCAAAGACTGCTCCCACTAAAGGTGATATAGTGTTGGTGGGCCCAACACTTACATTAAGTGGTCCTTGGGCCAAGCCATCTTATAAAAACCCAGGGACTGTGGGCAGGTGCAAGATTAGCCCATCAGGCATTATCCTCAATGGTCTTACACTTAACCTCTCAGCCTTTAATGATCAAGCACTGCCCGACAAGAGAGGACCTCTCCCTCGGCTGCAAGGAACAGTGCCGCACTCTCCTCTCACATGGATCCTGGGAATTAAAACCATTTGCAAACAATTTGAAACCGTACATATATATATATAAATATATTAATTTTGTAAAACAAAATTCCAACGATTGAAATCAACTGCCGGCAGTTTGGTTTCCATCAGAGAGAGTGCATTCCCGATCATTACCCTTTGTCCGACAAAGTGGCTGATTCTGTCACTATGATCACCCACTTAGATGAATTCTCAAACTGCCCCAACATACCCAGGTTTTGATCCCCACTAAGGATCTCATTGAATGGCATATCAAAGGCAGCCTGATCCAACGCCTAGTGAAATGTCATAATCGAGTCCAGGGGTCAGGTGTAACTTTCCAGTTTTGTCCATCTATCTCTAAGGTCCAGGGCAATACTGGAAATCTGGTCCAGTTCAAGGATTCAAGTAATCCCATACTGCAGGTGCCTCGGGTCTTACCCTGATGGCTGAGACAGGCCATCCCAACACTTGGTGGCACACCAGCATCAGCCTTGGTAGGATAAATCTCCCTAGACTTATCCAACGGCTGTGAACATTTAAAACTAACATGAGTCTCTATAAATGTCCAGTTTTAGGGTTTTACACAGAATTAAACCAAACAACATGAATCAAACATGCACTTTATTTATTTCCACTAAATAACAAAAGCACATCAAATCAGATTGAAGCTAAGGGCATACAAAAACTATCTAACACAAGTAACAGTGTTGTACTCTTTGCTCATATGGATCTCGGGAATTAAAACCATTCGCAAACATATTGAAATTGTACATATCTATATATCATATATATAAATTGTGCTGCAAAGAGTGCAACACTGTTCCTTGTAGCCGAGAGAGAGGTCCTCTCTTGTCGGGTAGAGTATGATCATTATGGGTTGAGAGGTTAAGTGTATGACCATTAAGGATAATACCCGATGGGCTAATATTGCATCTGCCCACAGTCCCTGGGTGTTACAAGGTGGCTTGGCCCAGGGGCCACTAAGGGTACATGTTGGTCCCATAGAGACCATGAGATGGTTTTTCAGGGGGTGCGCTGTCCATAAAAATGTATTCGGCCAGGCCTTGTAACAAAGGCTGGGTCGAAACCATGTGGCTGATGTGAAGATCAATGTTTGGGTCCCACGCCATACAAGGAAGCCCAACTGGGCAGCAGTTTGAAAGGCTAAGTGAATACACAACCTTTAATGGGCCTTAAGCCCATTTCGAACTTGGCTAATTTGATTAGTCACTTAAGGGGTGAATTCTGAGATGGATCAGCTGATAGGATTGGGCCCAGACCCTATCCACTTAGAGAGTCCAAGATCTAAATAAGATTTAGATCTAGAAACCTCCTAATTAGATTAGGAGATGGCCGATCTGATCTGTAGATAAGATAAGGGTTATCACTTATAACTTAAAGGGACTTCTTATCCAGATATGATTTGGATTAGTAACTCCTAATGGGATTAGGAGCTGATCCCTTTAAGTCTATAAAAGGAAAAGGGGACGGCAGCCTTTAGACATGCAACACACAACTCCTGTCTTCAAAGCTGAAATCACAAGAAGAGAGAATTTTGCACCCTGCAAATACTCTCTTGCCGCCTCCTTCCTGCAGCCGCCGCCTCCAGCAGTTCGATCTCCAATTCTTGGGAGAAATCAAGACTTGATCTTGATAACAATCTATTGGAGAAAATATTGGTTGGAGCTGTATTCACAAGCCACCCAGTTGATTCTTGTGAAGGGTCAAGTTCTTTTGGAAGAACACTATAGATTCTGCTCCACCCTGTACTGCGCCATCTTCAATGGGAGTAGATTTTGGATCCTTCCTTGGGCATGAACACCTCCATTGGGAGATACTATTTCTCTGTATCAGGTATAATCCCTCCCTACTCCTTTTGGTTCAGATCTTGTTCAGTTTAAGGTTCAAGAATGGTCCTTGAAAATATGATTTTCTAAATAGGGAATTTGATTCCTAGTTGAAGGTAGAGAAAATTTTTTTGAAATTCGCCCTCCTTATTCTGCAATCTTTGGGCATCCATGTGATGGATATCCTATTCCTTTAGTGGTATCAGAGCCAGGTTCAAATCTTGAACCATTCTGTTTAAGATCTGATCCTGTGCAAATGGGCAGAAGGTGTTCTACTCGATTTGCGCAGATATGGGTTTTGGGAAATTTGTTCCCAAAATTGATGGGCAAATAATCTAAAATTAATTTTATATAAATCTGATTATTATTTAGAACTATTCTTTATGTTTTTCTTGATTTATGGGCTGTTCATACAAGAGGAGATCGAATTCTTGATTTGCACAGGGAGAACTACAAGATTTGTAGTTTCCTGATTTATTTAGTACATTTGGTCTGTAAATAATTTTGTTTTTTTTTTATTTTTAGACTCAATGTATAGGCATTCGATTTGATGTAATTATTAATAGAAATAGTATTTTTATTTTTTTTAATTTTGGATCGAAGATGGTGGCGCAGAAAGGGAGATTTCACAGAGAAGGAGATTCCGTAGATGGGAAATTCCCTATCTATGGTTTGCAGTTTGTGAAACTACAAATTGTGATCTAACCTCTATTTTGTAGGATGGATTGTGTGAACATCCCTGTTTAACTAACTCTTGATTTTCTTTTATCAGTTCTTTAATTACAGATTTTTTTCTTGAATTAAAGATTTAATTAAAGATCAAACCCTAGACCCATTCGAACCAAGATTGGTTCAAACTATTTGGACCAAATCTAGGGTTTAATTAAGGCTGAAAGTCAACCCTAATTTTCCCACTAATGGGCTTGAGGATTGATATTTAATTAAACGGTTAATTCGGCCCAACCTGTAAAGGCCCGGTTTTAAATAGTTAAAACTACCAAAAGCCCACTGTAAAGGATAAAGCTATATGGGCCGAACTGGGTACTAATTCAGCCCATATACCTAGTTAATATTATGAATTTTAATGGATTTCCAATGGGCCTTACAGATAATTAATTGATTGGATCAATTTATCCCTACATGAGATGTTTGGATGTGTGTGATGTGCTGCGTACATGGGCCATAAGTGCTTGGCCCATGCTCATTCGACAGTGGCTCTTGCGCACACAATGGCTACATGAAATCATTGCCATGGTGTCCCTTTTGGTCATCAGATGACCTCCTTCAGTGGTGGGCCTCACACCTCATCAAGAGGTTACGTGTAGAACCCTAGCCGATTAAGGCCCACCGAAATCTGGCTTTATGAAAGTCAGTGGAAGCCACATTGGTTTGACCTAAATCAAACTAGGGCGTAATTAATTGTTCCCTCCAACTAATATGAGTGCATGTGATAGGGAGATTTATATGATGAACTCTCTAAAGGCCTTCCATCATTAGCATGAGGATGGGTCCTTCAGTAATGAGGAAACGCACCAGAAAATGGGCTATCCATTTGCTATTGGGCTTGTCTGAGTGTTTCATAAGATTATAGGGGCGTCATAGACCAATGTGGGAGGGGCTTCACCAGAAAATGGGAACTCTCTCATGGTACCTTGGCGTTCACGAACATGATGGGTAAGCACTCACTAGACAGAAAGGTTTACCTAAAAACAGCTCTGAACCTTGTCTGACAGAGGCCAAAGGGAAAACTCATATGATGAGTGGATATGATCCTTCACAGAAAGGTGGTGGGGTTATGCAGCTGAAACAATTGGCTCCATGCACCCTATGTGATTTTTCACATTTCTAAAGACAACCTATAATCTCCGTCACAGAGAAAGGAGGGAAATCTCAGAGATGAATAAATGGAAATGGATCGTAGATTAAAATCCATATCAATTAAATGAACATGAATCAAAAAAGGTTGTGGACTGATATTTGCTATTTTACCAGAAAATGGCAAATGGACAATTTGCAAAGCTTCTTGATGACAACAAGCTGAAGGGCCCATACTATGCCAACTGGTACAAGAACCTTATGTTGGTCTTGTTAGATAGTTTTGTATGCCCTTAGCTTCAATCAAAATGATGTACTTTATGATTTTATTGTAAATGAATAAAAGTGCATATTTGATTCATGTTCCCTTGGTATGTTTCTATGTAATACCCTTAGACCAGATTTCCAATTTTGCCCTGGACCTTGGAGATTGATGGGAAAAACTGGAAAGTTACACCCGACCCCTAGACTCGATTATGATACTGCACTAGGTGTCAGATTGGGCTGTCTTCGATGTACCAATCAGTGAGATCCTTCGTGGGGTCAAAACCTGGGTATGTTGGGACAGTTTGAGAATTCATCTGAGTGGGAGATCATAGTGATAGGATCAGTCCCTTTGTCGGACAATGGTAATGATCGGGGATGCACTCTCACTGATGGAAACCAAGACTGCTGGCAGCCGATTTCAATCATTGAGATTTGTTTTGCAAAATATATTTTATATGAGATATAGAAGTATATACATTATGGTTTCAAAATTATTTGCAAAAGGTTTTAATTCCCAGGATCCATACTTGAGAGATTGCAACACTGTTCCCTGCAGCCAAGTGAGAGGTCCTCTCTTGTTGGGTAATGTATGATCATTATGGGCTGAGAGGTTAAGTGTAAGATCATTGAGGATAATACCTGATGGGCTAATCTTGCATCTGCCCACAGTCCCTGGGTGTTACAAGGTGGCTTGGCCCAGGGACCACTTAGGGTAAGTGTTGGGTCCATAGAGGCCATCTGATGGATTTCAGGGGGTGTACTGTCCATAACAGTGTATTCGGCTAGGCCTTGTAACAAAGGCTGGGTTGAACCCATGTGGCTGATGTGTAGATCAATGTTTGTGTCCCACGCCATACAAGGAAGCCCAACTGGGCAATAGTTCAGAAGGCTAAATGAATACATAACCCTAAATGGGCCTTAAGCCCATTTTGAACTGGGCTAATTTGATTAGTCACTTAAGGGGTGAATTCTGAGATAAGATCAGCTGATAGGATTGGGCCCACACCCTATCCACTTAGAGAGTTCAAGATCTGAATAAGATTTAGATCTGAAAACTTCCTAATAAGATTAGGAGATGGCTGATCTAATCTGTAGATAAGATAAGGGTTATCCCTTATCTTAAAGGGACTTCTAATCTAGATATGATTTGGGTTAGCAACCATAATGGGATTAGGAGCTGATCCCTTTAAGTCTATAAAAGGAAGAGGGGGCGGCAGCCTTTAGACACATCACAACAGTTAACCACCAGCAATAGTCTTGTCTTCAGAGCTGAAATCACAGAAGAGAGAATTCTGCACCCTGCGAACACTCTCTTGCCACCTCCTTCCTATAGCCGCCGCCTACAACAGTTCGATCTCCATTCCTTGGGAGAAATCAAGATTGGATATTGATTCCAATCTTTTGGAGGAAAGATTGGTGGGAGTTGTATTCACAAGCCGTCCAGGTGATTTTTGAGAAGGATCAGATCTGGTTTTATGGTTCAAGAAAGATCATTGAAAATATGATTTTCTAAATAGGGAATTCGATTCCCAATTGAAGGGAGAGAAATTTTTTTTTTGAAATTCGCCCCCTTTATTCTGCAATCTTTTGGCGTCCATGTGATGGATTTCCTATCCCTTCAGGTCTTAACCTTTGAAAAGTTGGATAAGGTAGCCAAGAATCCTGCCCCGGATCGTCCGGGAGATAGGGCTTCTGAGGCCTGTAGAAGAGAATACCAAGAATGGGAGGAGAAAAACTCCCTTGCTCGTTACTATATTATTGCCTCTTTGGACAATCCAATTCAGAGGCAGTTCGATCAGATCAAACATGCCAAGGACGTATTGGATAGTCTCAAGACAATGTATGAAGAGTAGAATCGTTCTACGCAATAGAAGGTCTAGAAATAGTTCATGACCGCACAAATGTCCAAGACCAACAAGTTCACGACCATTGTCTCCGGATGATGGGTTATATCAACGAATTGGAGGCACTTGGATCCAGGGTAGATCTGGTAACACAGATCGATGCTATTCTCAATTCTCTGCATCCATCCTATAATCCATTCATCATGAACTACAACATGAACTAGCTGAATGTCAGCTTACAGGAACTTAGCAATATGTTGCAGAGGGCCGAAGAATTGATTAAAAAGAATGAGCCCATTGCCATTCTTGTTGAAACTAGCAAATCAGGAAAAAAAGGAAGGCGAAGAGAAAGCCCTAGAAGAAGGCTGCCAGACCCAAGAAGTAGAAGAAAGACAAAGCATCAGATGCCTGTCACTTCTACAAGAAGACTGGCCACTGGAAAAGGAACTATCTACCTATCTGGAATCCAAGAAAGGTAATCTCAAAACTTGTGTTATAGAAACCAATTTATTGGTAGCTTCTGCGTCCTGGTGTATTGACTCCGGGCCTTCAACCCATGCGTGTAACTCACTGCAGGGGTTCAAGGTAAGTAGAAGGCTGATGAAGGAGAAGCCATACTCTACTTGGGGACTACTGCAACTGTTGCAGCCGCGGCCATAGGAACCGTGGAGTTACTTTTTAGAGAAGGTACCATTGTATTGAAAAATTGTCTTTATGCACAAAATTTAAGGAGAATTTTGATTTCTGTCTCAAAACTGTGTGCAGATGGTTATTCTATCTTCTTTCGTAATATGATTACTATTAAAAGAAATAACAGATTCATAGCATACGGGGAACTAGAGAATGGTCTCTATATTCTACATCATTCTATAGAAACTAACATAACCAAAACTACATCGGCTGAAATCCCCAAGAAGAGAGTCCGTGAATAGGCCCTTCAATCAGATCAAGGTGGCGAGTATCTCTCTGATGAATTCAGGGAGTTTTAAAGGACAATGGGATAGTATCACAATTAGCTCCTCCTGCTACACCACAACTTAATGGTGTTTCAGAGAGGAGGAATAGGACCTTATTGGATATGGTCTAGTCGCTTCTGATACACTCAGAGTTACCTATATCATTTTTGGGGTTATGCATTAGAGACTGCGATTTACGTGCTGAATCGGGTTCAACTAAATCAGTTCTGAATACTCTATATGAACTTTGGATCAGAAAGAAACCAAGTGTTAGACACTTGAAGATTTGGGGTTATCCAGCACACGTTAAAGGAACAAGTGTAGACAAGTTGGAATCCAAAACCAGTCATTGCCTATTTGTAGGCTACCCAAAAGGCTCTGTAGGTTACCTATTCTATGACCCAAGTGAGTAGAAAGTGTTCTGTAGTCAAAATGCACAATTCTTAGAGACTGATTACATCTTGGACACCCATCGTCAGGAAATTATTCTTGATGGGGAGAGCTTAGGAGCAGTGGGAGATGTCCCACAAGTTCCAGGTAGTGACCAACCTAGAAGATCCACTCGGGTATCTAGGCCACCAGTCTATTTTGGTTATGACTAGGATAGTTACCTGGTGGAAACCTTGACTAGTGAGGAGGATCCCGTGACTTACGCAGAAGCTATGTTGGACATAGATTCCCAAAAGTGGGTGGAGGCCATGAGAGCAGAGATGGAGTCAATGGAGACCAATGGAGTCTGGACTCTAGAAGACCTGTTAGATAGTTTTGTATGCCCTTAGCTTCAATCAAAATGATGTACTTTATGAATTTATTGTAAATGAATAAAAGTGCATATTTTATTCATGTTCCCTTGGTATGTTTCTATGTAATACCCTTAAACTGGACACTTAATGAGTCTTGTGTTAGTTTAGAATGTTCATAGCTAGTGGTTCGGTCTAGGGAGACCTATCCTGACAAGGCTGACACTGTGGTGCCACCAAGTCGGTTGGGGTGGCTTGTCTCAGCTACCAGGGTGAGACCCTAGGCACATACAGTGTGGGATTAATTAAATCTTTGAACTGGACCAGATTTCCAGTATTACCCTGGACCTTGGAGATTGATGGGCAAAACTAGAAAGCTACACCCGACCCCTAGACTCAATTATGATACTGCACTAGGTGTCATATTGGGCTATCTTTGATGTACCAATCAGTGAGATCTTTAGCGGGGGTCAAAACCTGGATATGTTGGGTCAGTCTGAGAATTCATCTGAGTGGGTGATCATAGTGACAAGATCAGCCCCTTTGTTGGACAAAGGTAATGATCGGGGAAGCATTCTAACTGATGGGCCCCTTTGTTGGACAAAGGTAACTTGGGTCCCACACTATACAAGGAAGCCCAACTGGGCAGCAGTTAGGAAGGTTAAGTGAGCACATAAGCTTGATGGGCCTAAAGCCCATTTCGAGCTGGGCTATTTATTTAGTTAATTAAAGGGGCGAATTCTGAGATGGGCCCATAGAGCCCATCTGATGGTTTACAGGGGGTGCGCTGTCCTTAACAGTGTATTCGGCTAGGCCTTGTAACAAAGGATGGGCTGAACCCATGTGGCTAATGTGTAGATCAATGTTTGGGTCCCACGCCATACAAGGATGGGCTGAACCCATGTGGCCTTAAGCCCATTTCGAACTGGGCTAATTTGATTAGTCTTTAATGGGCGAATTCTGAGATAAGATCTACTGATAGGATTGGGCCCACACTCTATCCACTCAGAGTGTCCAAGATCTAAATGAGATTTAGATTTGGAAACTTCCTAATTAGATTAGGAACTGGCTGATCTAATCTACAGATAAGATAAGGATTATCCCTTATCTTAAAGGGACTTCTAATCCAGATATGATTTGGGTTAGCAACTCCTAATGGGATTAGGAGATGATCCCTTTAAGCCTATAAAAGGAAGAGGGGGCAGCAGCCTTTAGACATCCAAAACAACATCCAACAGACTCAAGTCTTATCTTCAGAGCTGAGATCACAAAGGAGAGAATTCTGCAACCTGCAAATTCTTTCTAGCTGCGTCCTTCCTGCGGCCGCCGCCTATTGAAGTTCGATCTCCATTCCTTGGGAGAAATCAAGATTGGATATTGATTCCAATATTTTGGAGAAAAGATTGGTAGGAGTTGTATTCACAAGCCGTCCAGGTGATTCTTAGGAAGAATCAAGTTCTTAGGAAGGACACTGTTGATTCTGCTCCACCTTGCACTGTGCCATCTTCAGTGGGAGTAGATTTTGGTTTCTACCTTGGGCGTGAACACCTCCATTGAGAGATACTATTTCTTTGTATCAGGTATTATCTCTCTCTCCTCCTTTTGGTTCAGATCTGGTTCAGTTTATGGTTCGAGAATGATCCTTGAAAATATGATTTTCTAAATAGGGAATTCGATTCCTAGTTGAAGGGAGACAAAAATCTTTGAAAATCGCCCCCTTTATTCCACAATCTTGGGCGTCCATATGATGGATTTCCTATCCCTTCAGTGATATCAGAGCCATGGTTCAAATCTTGAACCATTCTGTTTCAGATCTGAACCTGCGCAAATAGGGAGAAGGCATTCTACGCAATTTGCGCAGATATGGGTTTTGGGAAATTTGTTCCCAAAACAAATGGGCTAATAATCTAAAATTAATTTTAAAAAAATCTGATTGTTATTTAGAATAGTTCTTTATAATTTTCTTGATTTATGGGTTGTTCGTACAAGAGGAGATCGAAATCTTGGTTTGCGCAGGGAGAACTGCAAGATTTACAGTTTATTGAATTTATTTATTACATTTGGTCTGTAAATAATTTTTTTTTTTACTTTTAGACTCAATGTATAGGCATTCGATCTGATGTAATAATTAATAGAAATAGGATTTCTATTTAATTTTAATTCTGGATGGAAGATGGCGGCGTAGAGAAGGAGATTTCACAGATGGGAGATTTGCTATCTGCGATTTACAGTTTAAGAAACTGCAATCTGTGATCTAACCTCTGTTTTGCAGGATGGAGTGTGCGAGCAGCCCTAATTAACTGATTATTGTTTTTCTTTTATCAGTTATTTAATTTCATATTATTTTCTTGAATTAAGGATTTAATTAAAAATCAAACCCTAGACCCATTCAAACCAAGATTGGTTCAAACTGTTTGGACCAATTTTAGGGTTTAATCAAGGCTGAAAGTCAGCCCTAATTTTCCCACTAATGGGCCTGAGGATTGATATTTAATTAAATGGTTAATTCAGCCCAGCCTGTAAAGGCCTAGTTTTAAATAGTTAAAACTGCAAAATCCCATTTTAAAGGATAAAGCTATATGGGCCGAACTGGGTAACCCTAATTCAGCCCTTATACCTAGATAATATTAATGGTTAATATTATGGAATTTTAACGGGCTTCCAACGGGCCTTACAGATAATTAATTGATTTGATCAATTTATCACTACATGAGATGTATGGATGTGTGATATGCTGCGTACATGGGACATAAGTACTTGGCCCATGCTCATTCAACAGTGGCTCTTGCGCACACCATGGCTGAATGCACATCATTGCCATGGTGTCCCTTTTGGTCATTGGATGACCTCCCTTAGTGCTGGGCCCCACACCTCATCGAGAGGTTACGTATGGAACCCTAGCCGATTTAAGGCCCACCGAAATCTGGCTTTATGAAAGTCAGTGGGAGCCACTTTGGTTTGACCTAAATCAAACTAGGGCGTAATTTTTGTTCCCTCCAACTAATATGAGTGCATGTAAAAGGGAGATTCATATGATGTACTCTCTAAAGGCCTTCCATCATTAAGCCAGTGGGAGCCACTTTGGTTTGACCTAAATCAAACTAGGGCGTAATTTTTGGTCCCTCCAACTAATATGAGTGCACGTAAAAGGGAGATTCATATGATGAACTCTCTAAAGGCCTTCCATCATTAGCATGAGGATGGGTCCTTCAGTAATAAGGAGACGCACCAGAAAATGGGCTATCCATTTGCTGTTGAGCTTGTTTGAGTGTTTCATAAGATGATAGGGGCGTCATAGACCGATGTGAGAGGGGCTTCACCAGAAAATGTGAACTCTCTCACGGTACTTTGACGTTCACAAATATGATGGGTAAGCACTCACTGGATAGAAAGGTTTACCTGAAAATGGCTTTGAACCTTGTTTGACAGAAGCCAAAGGGAAAACTCATATGATGAGTGGATATGATCCTTCACAGAAAGGTGGTGGGGTTATGCAGCTGAAACAGTTGGCTCCATGCACCCTATGTGATTTCCCACATTTCCAAAGACAACCCGTAGTCTCCATCACTGAGAAAGGAGGGAAATCTCAGAGATGAATAAATGGAAATGGATCATAGATTAAAAGCCATATCTATGAAATGAACATGAATCAAATTAGGTTGTGGATTGATGTTTGCTCTTTTATCAGAAAATGGCAAACGGATCTTTTGCGAAGCATCTTGATGACAACAAGCTTAAGGGCCCAAACTATGCCGACTGGTACAGAAACCTTATGCTGGTCGTAGCTTCAGAAAAGCTGGACAAAGTGGCAAAGAATCCTGCCCCGGAGCGTTCGGGAGACAGGGCTTCTGAGGCCCGAAGGAGAGACTATCAGGAATGGGAGGAAAAAAACACCCTAGCCCGGTGTTACATCATCTCCTCCTTGGACAACCCAATACAAAGGCAGTTTGATCAGATCGAACTTGCCAATGACATATTGGATAGCCTGAGGACAATGTATGAAGAGCATAATCATTCTACTTGGCAAAAGGTCTTGAAACAGTTCACGACCACTCAAATGTCCAAGGGCCAACAAGTTCACGACCATTGTCTTCGGATGATGGGTTACATCAACGAACTGGAGGCTCTTGGATCCGGGCTGGACCTCGCAACCCAGATAGATGCTATCCTTAATTCTTTGCCTCCTTCCTTTATTTCGTTCATCATGAACTATAACATGAACAAGCTGAATGTCAGCTTATAAGAGCTCAGCAATATGTTGCAAAGAGCTAAAGAAATGATTAAAAAGGATGAGCCTGTAGCTATGCTTGTTGAAGCTAGCAAAATGGGCAAGAGAAAGAGGAAGGCAAAGAAGCCTCAGAAGAAAGCCACTAAGGGCAAAAGGTAGAAGAAAGACAAAGCATCGGTTGCCTGTCACTTCTACAAGAAGACCAGCCACTGAAAATGGAATTGTCTTGCCTACCTGGAATCCAAGAAAGGTAATTTCGAAACTTGTGTTATAACAACCAATTTATTGGTAGCTTCTACATCCTGGTGTATTGACTCCGGGGCTTCAACTCATGTGTGTAACTCACTGTAGGGGTTCAAGGTAAGTAGAAGGCTGAGTGAAGGAGAAGTCACTCTCTACTTGGGGAGTACTGCAACTGTTGCAGCCGCGGCTATAGGAACTGTAGAGTTAATTTTTAGAGAAGGAAAAATTGTACTCAAAGATTGTCTTTATGTACAAAACTTAAGAAGAAATTTGATTTCTGTTTCAAAACTGTGTGCGGATGGTTATTCTGTCTTCTTTATTAATACGATTACTATTAAAAGAAACAACAGATTCATCGCATATGGGGAACTGGAGAACAGTCTATATGTTCTACATCCTTCTCTAAAAACTAACATAACTGAAACTACATCAGCTGTGAGCCTTGCCTACAAGGCAAGATGATGAAACGACCATTTAACGGTAAGCCTGAAAGATGTATAGGCACACTTGACCTCATACATAGTGATGTATGTGGTCCCCTGAGTGTTAGGACATGAAATCAACACGTGTATTTCATCACCTTCACAGATGATTTTTCACGATATGAGTACGTGTACCTAATGAGACACAAGTCTGAATCCTTTGAAAAGTTCAAAGAGTTTAGACAAGAGGTCAAGAAACAATTGGGGACAGAAATTAAAGCCCTTCGATCTGATCGAGGTGGCGAGTATCTCTCTGACGAGTTCAGGGACTACTTAAAGGACAATGGGATTGTATCACAATTAGCTCCTCCTGCTACACCACAACTTAACGGTGTTTCTGAGAGGAGGAATAGGACCTTATTGGATATGGTCCGGTCACTTCTCATACACTCAGAGTTACCCACATCCTTTTTGGGTTATGCATTAGAGATTGCGATTTACGTGCTAAATCGGGTTCCAACCAAATCGGTTCCAAACACTCCATATGAACTTTGGACTGAAAAGAAACCAAGTGTCAGACACTTAAAGATTTGGGGTTGTCCAGCACACGTTA
Source organism: Nelumbo lutea (assembly GCF_056320005.1). Lineage (NCBI taxonomy): Eukaryota > Viridiplantae > Streptophyta > Magnoliopsida > Proteales > Nelumbonaceae > Nelumbo > Nelumbo lutea. Next base: position 72,423,989 of record NC_142687.1, read on the forward strand.
AAAGAACAAGTGTAGACAAGTTGGAATCCAAGACCAGCCGTTGCCTATTTGTAGGCTACCCAAAAGGCTCTGTAGGTTACCTTTTCTATGACCCAAGTGAGCAGAAAGTGTTCGGCAATCGAAATGACCAGTTCTTGGAGACCAATTATATCCTGGACACCCATCGTTAGGAAATTGTTCTTGATGAGGAGAGCTCAGGACCAGTGGGAGATGTCCCACAAGTTCTAGGTAGTGACCAACCGAGAAGATCCACTCGGGTACCCAGGCCACCAGTCCGTTATGGTTAGGACCAGGATAGTTATCTGGTGGAAACCATGACTAGTGAGGAGGATCCCGTGACTTATGCGGAAGATATGTTGGACAAAGATTCCCAGAAGTGGGTGGAGGCCATGAGAGCAGAGATAGACTCAATGGAGACCAATGGACTCTAGACTCTAGTAGAACCGCCCTCTGGGGTAAAAGCAATTGGTTGCAAATGGATTTACAAGAGGAAGAAGGGCCCCAATGGTAGGGTTGAGACCTTCAAAGCTCGCCTGGTGCCGAAAGGGTACACTCAGAAAGATCGCATCGATTATGAGGAAACGTTTTCGCCTGTGGCCATGCTTAAATCCATTAGGATCCTGCTAGCTATAGCAGCATACCATGATTATGAGATTTGGCAAATGGATGTTAAAAATGCATTCTTGAATGGAGATCATACTGAAGATATCTATATGCAGCAGCCGCAATGCTTCATAGCTGTCGGTCAGGAAAACATGGTATGTAAACTTAATAGATCCATTTATGGACATAAGCAATCTTCTAGAAGTTGGAACATCCGTTTTGACTCTACTGTCAAATCGTTTGACTTCGAGCAGAATCCGGATGAACCCTGTGTTTACAGAAAGTATAGTGGAGATAAGGTTACCTTTTTGGTTCTGTATGTAGATGACATTCTACTCATTGGGAATGATGTAGGAATGTTGACTATGGTGAAAGTATGGTTTTCACAGCAATTCTCCATGAAAGATCTTGGAGGGGCCTCCTATATACTGGGTCTTTGACTCTATAGAGATAGATCGAAATGGATAATAGGATTATCCCAATCTGCCTACATTGACAAAATAGTCAAATGATACAGCATGAAAAACTCCAAGAAAGGAAATGTTCCTTTCAGGCACGGAGTCACTATCTCCAAGAAGATGTCTCCCAAGACTTCTGAGGAGATAGATGGCATGAAAGACATTCCCTATGCCTTTGCCGTAGGGAGCATCATGTATGCCATGCTGTGCACTCGCCCTGACAGTGCTCAGGCAATGAGTGTAGAAAGCAAATTTCAGGCGAACCCAGGGCAGGAGCATTGGACTGCTATGAAAAACATACTTAAGTACCTTCGAAGGACAAAAGAGTTTTGTCTAGTATTCGATGGTAGTTCACTACAGATCCAAGGGTATACAGATGCCAATTTCCTATCGCATCTAGATGATAGAAAGTCTACATCTGGATATGTTTTCACGATAGGATTGTGTGTTGTTTGCTGGAAAAGCAGCAAACAGGGGTCCACTACAGACTCCACGACGAGGCCAAGTACATTGCCGCAAGTGATGCTGCGAAAGAAGCTGTGTGGATGAAGAAGTTCATTCATGAGTTGGGAGTAGTTCCATCCAGCACATCACCCATCCCATTGTTGTGTGACAACAATGGAGCTATTGCTCAGGCTAAGGAGCCACAAGCCCACTCGAAGTCGAAGCACATCGAGAGGAATTACCATGTACTGAGGGAGATTGTTGGTAGAGGGGATGTCTTGATTCAGAAGGTAGCGTCAGCGGAAAATGTAGTAGACTCATTGACAAAGCCATTATCACATAAAGTGTTTGAGAAAAACATGGAAAGCATGGGACTCCGACTAGTACCTGATTGGACCTAAGTACAAGTGGGAGCTGTTAGACAGTTTTGTATGCCCTTAGCTTCAATCAAAATGATGTACTTTATGAATTTAATGTAAATGAATAAAAGTGCATATTTGATTCATGTTCCCTTGGTATGTTTCTATGTAATACCCTTAAACTGGACACTTAATGAGACTCGTGTTAGTTTAGAATGTTCACAGCCAGTGGGTCGGTCTAGGGAGACCTATCCTAACAAGGCTGACACTGTGGTGCCACCAAGTCGGTTGGAGTGGCTTGTCTCAGCTACCAGGGTGAGACCCTAGGCACATACAGAGTGGGATTAATTGATTCTTTGAACTGAACCAGATTTCCAGTATTGCCCAGGACCTTGGAGATTGATGGGCAAAACTGGAAAGTTACACCCGACCCCTAGACTCGATTATGATGCTGCACTAGGTGTCAGATTGGGCTGTCTTTGATGTACCAATCAGTGAGATCCTTAGCGGGGGTCAAAACCTGGGTATGTTGGGACAATCTGAGAATTCATCTGAGTGGGTGATCATAGTGACAGGATCAGCCCCTTTGTCGGACAAAGGTATTGATCGGGGATGCACTCTCACTGATGGAAACCAAAAGTGCCGGCAACCGATTTCAATCGTTGAGACTTGTTTCGCAAAATATATTTTATATGAGATATAAAAGTATATATATTATGGTTTCGAAATGTTTGCAAAATGATGGATCTCTCATCCCTTCAACTGGGAATCGCATTCCCTATTTAGAAAATCATATTTTCAAAGATCATTCTTGAACCATAAACTAAACTAGATCTGAACAAAAGCAGTAGGAGAGGATTATACCTGATATGGAGAAGAAATATCTCCCAATGGAGGTTTTCACGCCCAAGGAAAGATCCAAAGACTGCTCCCATTGAAGATGGTGCATTGTAGGATGGAGCAGAATCAACAGTATTCTTCTTCAAGAACCTATTCCTTCACAAGAAATAGTAGGATGGCACGTGAGCATAGCTTCCTATCAGTCCTTTTACAAAGAACTGATATCAAGATCAAATGTTGACTTCTCCCACTGAACTAGAGATCGAACTGGCAAGGTAGGCGACAAGAAGAAGGAGGTGGCAAGAAAGAATTTTGCAGGGTTGCTTAATTCTTTCTTCAATGATTTCAGCTCTAACGAGGATGTGAATATCTATCTTCTAAAGGCTGCCGCCCCTTCCTTCTTTTGTAAACCTAAAGGATCAGCTCCTAATCCAATTAGGAGTTGCTGATCCAAATCATATTTCGATCAGACATCCCTTTAGGTGATAAGGATAAACCCTTATCTTATCTACAGAATAGATCAGCCTTCTCCTAACCTCATTAGGAGGTTTCTAAATCTGAATCACATTCAGATCTGGACTCTCTGAGTGGATAGGGTTAAGACTATATCCTATCTGCTGATCCATCTCAGAATTTGCCCCATGTTTAACTAACTAAAACAGTCCAGTTCGAAATGGGCTTTAGGCCCATTAAGGTCATGTGCTCACTTAGCCTTCCTAACTGCTGCCTAATTGGGCTTCCCTGCATGGCATGGGATCCAAGCATTGATCTACATATCAGCCACATGGGTTCAGCCCAGCCTTTGTTACAAGGCCTGGCCAAATACATTGTTATGGATAGTGCACCCCCTAAAACCCATCAAATGGGCTCTACGGGCCCAACATTTACCCTAAGTGGTCATTGGGGCAAGCCACCTTGTAACACCTAGGGACTATGGGCAGATGCAAGATTAGCCTATCAAGTATTATCCTCAATGGTCTTATACTCAACCTTTCAGCCCATAATGTTCAAACATTGCCTGACAAGAGAGGACCTCTCCCTCAGCTGCAAGGAACAGTGTTGCACCCTTTGCTTATATGGATCCCGAGAATTAAAACCTTCTGCAAACATTTTAGAAACCATAATGTATATATACTTTTATATCTCATATAAAATATATTTTGCAAGACAATTCTCAACGATTGAAATCGGCTACCGGTAGTCTTGGTTTCCATCAGAGAGAGTGCATCCCCGATCATTACCTTTGTCCGACAGAGGGGCTGATCTTGTCACTATGATCACCAACTTAGATGAATTCTCAGTGTCCCAACATACCCAGGTTTTGACCCCCGCTAAGGATCTCACTGATTGGTACATCAGAGACATCCCAATCCGACACCTAGTGCAGTATCATAATCAAGTCTAGGGGTTAGGTGTAACTTTTCAGTTTTGCCCATTAATCTCCAAGGTCCAGGGCAGTACTGGAAATCTGGTTCAGTTCAAAGATTCAATTAATCCTACACTGCATGTGCCTAGAGTCTCACCCTGGCAGCTGAGACAAGCCACCCCAACTGACTTGGTGGCACATCAGTGTTATGTATTCATTAAACCTTCCAAACTGCTGCCTAGTTGGGCTTCCTTGTATGGCGTGGGACCAAAACATTGATCTACACATCAGCCACATGGGTTCAGCCCAGCTTTTGTTACAAGGCCTGGCCGAATACACTGTTATGGACAGTGCACCCCTTGAAAAACATCAGATGGGCTCTATGGGCCCAACACTTACCCTAAGTGGTCCCTGGGCCAAACCACCTTGTAACACCCAGGGACTGTGGGCAGATGCAAGATTAGCCCATCAGGTATTATCCTCAATGGCCTTACACTTAACCTCTCAGCCCATAATGATCATATACTGCCCAACAAAAGAGGACCTCTCCCTCGGCTACAAGGAACAGTGTTGCACTCTCTCAAAAATGGATCCCGGGAATTAAAACCTTTTGCAAATATTTCAAAAGCATAATATATATATACTCTTATATCTCATAAAAATTATATTTTGCAAAAACAAATCTCAACGATTGAAATCGGCTACCGGCAGTCTTGGTTTACATCAGTGAGAGTGCATCCCCGATCATTACCTTTGTCCGACAAAGGGGCTGATCCTGTCACTATGATCACCCACTCAGATGAATTCTCAGACTGTCCCAACATACCCAGGTTTTGAGCCCCACTAAGGATTTCACTGATTGGTACATCAAAGACAGACCAATCCGACACCTAGTGCAGTATCATAATCGAGTCTAGGGGTCGGGTGAAACTTTCCAGTTTTGCCCATCAATCTCCAAGGTCCAGGGAAATACTGGAAATCTAGTCCAGTTCAAAGATTCAATTAATCCCACATTATATGTGCTTAGGGTCTCACCCCGGTTGCTGAGACAAGCCACCCCAACCGACTTGGTGGCACCACAGTGTCAGCCTTGTCAGGATTGGTCTCCCCAGACCAACCCACTGGCTGTGAACATTCTAAACTAACACGAGTCTCATTAAGTGTCCAATTTAAGGGTATTACACAGAAACATACTAAGGGAACAAGAATCAAATATGCACTTTTATTCATTTACAAAAAACTCATAAAGTACATCATTTTTATTGAAGCTAAGGGCATACAAAACTGTCTAACGAAGGGAACATGAACCAAATATGTACTTTTATTCATTTACAATAAACTCAAAATGTACATCATTCTGATTGAAGCTAAGGGCATAAAAAACTATCTAACAGCTCTCACTTGCACTTAGGTCCAATCAGGTACAAGCCAGAGTCCCATTCTTTCCACGTGTTTCTCAAACACTTTTTGTGATAGTGGCTTTGTCAATGGGTCTGCTACATTTTTCGATGATGCTACCTTCTGAATCAAGATGTCCCCTCTACCAACAATCTCCTGCAGTACGTGGTACTTCCTCTCGATGTGCTTTGACTTCGAGTGGGATCGTGTCCCCTTAGCCTGAGCAATGGCTCCAATGTTGTCACATAATAATGGGATGGTTGATGTGTTGGACGGAACTACTCCAATTCGTGAATGAACTTCTTCATCCACACGACTTCTTTGGCAGCCTCTATTTGTTAGACAGTTTTGTATGCCCTTAGCTTCAATCAAAATGATGTACTTTATGAGTGTATTGTTAATGAATAAAAGTGCATATTTTATTCATGTTCCCTTGGTACGTTTCTGTGTAATACCCTTAAATTGGACACTTAATGAGACTCATGTTAGTTTAGAATGTACACAGCCAGTGTGTCGGTCTGGGGAGACCTATCCTGACAAGGCTGACACTGTGGTGCCACCAAGTCGGTTGTGGTGGCCTGTCTCATCTGCCAGGGTGAGACCCTAGGCACATATAGTGTAGCACTAATTGAATCTTTGAACTAGACCAGATTTCCAGTATTGCCCTGGACCTTGGAGATTGATGGGCAAAACTGAAAAGTTACACCCGACCCCTAAACTCGATTATGATACTACACTAGGTGTCGGAATAGGCTGTTTTTGATGTACCAATCAGTGAGATCCTTAGCGGGGGTCAAAACGTAGGTATGTTGGGACAGTCTGAGAATTCATCTATGTGGGTGATCATAGTGACAGGATCAGCCCCTTTGTCGGACAAACGTAATGATTGGGGAAGCACTCTCACAAATGGAAACCAAGACTGTTGACAATCGATTTCAATCATTGAGATTTGTTTTGCAAAATATATTTTATATGAGATATAAAAGTATATATTATGGTTTCTAAAAGATTTGCAAAAGGTTTTAATTCCCATGATTCATATTAGTAGAGAGAGTGCAACACTATTCCTTGCAACCGAGGGAGAGGTCCTCTCTTGTCGGGCAGTGTATGATCGTTATGAGCTGAGAGGTTAAGTGTAAGACCATTGAGGATAATACCTGATAGGCTAATCATGCATCTGCCAATAGTCCCTAGGTGTTACAAGGTGGCTTGGCCCAGGGACAACTTAGGCTAAGTGTTGGACCCATAGAGCCCATGAGATGGGTTTCAAGGGGTGCCCTGTCCTTAAAAGTGTATTCGGCCTGGCTTTGTAAGAAAGGCTGGCCGAACCCATGTGGCTAATGTGTAGAACAATGTTAGGGTCCCACGCCATACAAGGAAGCACAACTGGGCAGCAGTTTGGAAGGCTAAATGAATACATAACCTTAATTGGGCCTTAAGCCCATTCGAACTGGGCTGATTTGATTAGCCAATTAAAGGGGCGAATTCTGAGATTGATCAGCTAATAGGATTGGGTCCAGACCCTATCCACTTAGAGAGTCCAAGATCTAAATAAGATTTAGATATGGAAACCTCCTAATTAGATTTGGAGATGGCTGATCTAATCTATAGAAAAGATAAGGGTTATCCCTTATCACATAAAGTGACTTCTAATCCAAATATGATTTGGATCTCCAACTCCTAATGTGATTAGGAGCTGATCCCTTTAAGTCAATAAAAGGAAGAGGGGGCAGCAGCCTTTAGACATGCAAGCTACACACTCCTGTCTTCAGAGCTGAAATCACAAGAAGAGAGAATTATACACCCTGCAAATACTCTCTTGCCGCCTCCTTCCTACAGCCGTCGCCTCCAGCAGTTCGATCTCCAGTTCTTGGGAGAAATCAAGATTTGATCTTGATTGGAGTTGAATTCACAAGCCATCCAGTTGATTCTTGCGAAGCATCAAGTTCTTTTGGAAGAACACTGCTGATTCTGCTCCACCCTGCATTGCGCCATCTTTAGTGGGAGCAGATTTTGGATCCTTCCTTGGGCGTGAACACCTCCATTGTGAGATACTTCTTCTCTGTATCAGGTATAATTCCACCCTCCTCTTTTTGGTTCAGATCTGGTTCAATTTATGGTTCAAGAATGATCATTGAAAATATGATTTTCTATACAGGGAATTCGATTCCCAGTCGAAGGGAGAGAAAAATTTTTGAAATTCGCCCCCTTATTCGACAATCTTTGGGTGTCCATTTGATGGATATCCTATCCCTTCAGTGGTATCAGAGCCATGGTTCAAATCTTGAACCATTCTGTTTCAGATCTGAACCTGCGCAAATAGGCAGAAGGCGTTCTACCCAATCTGAACCTGGGTTTTGGGAAATTTGTTCCCAAAATTAATGGGAAAATAATTTTACATAAATTTGATTATTGTTTAGAATAGTTCTTTATGATTTTCTTGATTTATGGACTGTTCGTACAAGAGGAGATCGAATTCTTGGTTTGCGTAGGGAGAACTACAAGATTTGTAGTTTCTTGTTTTATTTATTACATTTGGTCTATAAATAATTTCTTTTTTAGATTCAATGTATAGGTATTCGATCTGATGTAATTATTCATAGAAATAGGATTTCTATTTATTTTTAATTTTGGATCGAAGATGGCGGCGCACAAAGGGAGGTTTCATAGAGAAGGAGATTTCGCAGATAGAGGACATAGCATCTACGATTTGCAGTTTGTGAAACTGTAATCTGTGATCTAACCTCTATTTTGCAAGATGGATTGTGTGAACCCTGATTAACTGATTCTTGATTTTCTTTTATCAGTTATTTAATTTCTGATTATTTTCTTGAATTAAAGATTTAATTAAAGATCAAACCCTAGACCCATTCGAACCAAGATTGGTTCAAAACTGTTTAGACCAAATCTAGGGTTTAATCAAGGCTGAAAGTCAGCCCTAATTTTCCCACTAATGGGCCTGAGGATTGATATTTAATTAAATGGATTAATTTGGCCCAACCTGTAAATACCCAGTTTTAAATAGTTAAAACTGGTAAAAGCCCACTTTAAAGGATAAAATCTATATGGGCTGGACTGGGTAACCCTACTTCAGCCCATATACCTAGATAATATTAATGGTTAATATTATGGATTTAAAATGGGCTTCCAATGGGCCTTATAGATAATCAATTGATTGGATCAATTTATCCCTACATGAGATATCTGGATGTTTGATCTGCTTGCGTACATGGGCCATAAGTGCTTGGCCCATGCTCATTCGATAGTGGCTCTTACGTACACCATGGCAGAATGCACATCATTGCCATGGTGTCACTTTTTGGTCATTGGATGACCTCCCTCAATGGTGGGCCCCACACCTCATCAAGAGGTGTGGTGCGGAACCCTTGCACTTTGGTTTGACCTAAATCAAACTAGGCGTAATTATTTGTTCCCCCCAGCTAATATGAGTGCAAGTGATAGGGAGGTTCATATGATGAACTCTCTAAAGGCCTTCCATCATTAGCATGAGGATGGGTCCTTCAGCAATGAGGAAATGCACCAGAAAATGGGTTATCCATTTGCTGTTGGGCATGTCTAAGTGTTTCATAAGATGATAGGGGCGTCATAGACCGATGTGGGAGGGGATTTACTAGAAAATGGGAAATCTCTCACGGTACCTTGGTATTCACGAATATAATGGGTAAGCACTCACTAGAGAGAAAGGTTTACCTAAAAATGGCTCTGAACCTTGTCTGACAAAGACCAAAGGGAAAACTCATATGATGAGTGGATATGATCCTTCACAGAAAGGTGGTGGGGTTATGCAGCTGAAATAGTTGGCTCCATGCACCCTAGGTGATTTCCCAAATTTCCAGAGACAACCCGTAGTCTCTATCACTGAGAAAGGAGGGAAATCTCAAAGATGAATAAATGGAAATGGATTGTAGATTAATATCCATATCTATGAAATGTACATAAATCAAATTAGGTTGTGGACTGAAGTTAGCTCTTTTATCAAAAAATGGCAAATGGATCTTTTGCAAAGCTTCTTGACGACAACAAACTTAAGGGCCCAAACTATGCCGACTAGTATAGGAACCTTATGCTGGTCATAGCTTCTGAAAAGCTAGACAAAGTGGCAAAGAATCCTACCCTGGAGCATCCGGGTGACAGGGCTTCTGAGGCCTGAAGGAGAGACTATCAGGAATGGGTGGAGAAAAACTCCCTTGCCTCGTGTTACATCATTGCCTCCTTGGACAACCCAATACAGAGGCAGTTCGATCAGATTGAACTTGCCAATGACATATTGGACAATCTCAGGATGATGTATGAAGAGCAGAATCATTCTACTCGACAAAAGGTCTTGAAACAGTTCATGACCGCACAAATGACCAAGGCCCAACAAGTTTATGACCATTGCCATCAGATGATGGAATACATTAATGAATTGGAGGCTCTTGAATCTAGGCTGGACCTTGCTATTAGACAGTTTTGCATGTCCTTAGCTTCAATCCATTTTGATGTACTTTTGACATTTAGTGTAAATAAATAAAGTACATGTTTGATTCATGTTGTTTGGTATAATTCTGTGTAAGACCCTAAAACTGGATACTTATAGAAACTTGTGTTAGTTTTAAATGTTCACAGCCATTGGATAACATTGGGGAGATTTATCCTGCCAAGTCTGATACTGATATGACACCAAGTGTTGGGATGGCTTGTTTCGGCCATCAGGGTAAGACCCAAGGCACATGCAGTATGGGATTGTTTGAACCCTTGAACCGGACTAGATTTTCAGTATTGCCCTAGACCTTGGAGACAGATGGGAAAAATAGGAAAGTTACACCTGACCCCTAGACTCGATTATGACACATCACTAGGTGTCGGATCGGGCTGTCTTTGATGTGTCAATCAGTGAGATCCTTAGTGGGGTCAAAACCTGGACATGTTGGGGCAGCCTGAGAATCTCTGGTGGAAACCAAACTGTCGGCAGTTGATTTCAGTCGTTGGAATTTTGTTTTGCAAAATTAATATATATAATATATATATATATATATATATATATATATATATATATATATGTATATGTATGATTTCAAAAGGATTGCAAAAGGTTTTAATTCCCGGGATCCATGTGAGTAGAGAGTGAGGCACTGTTCCTTGTAGCTGAGGGAGAGGTCTTCTCTTGTCGGGAAATGCTTCATCATTAAGGGCTGAGAGGTTAAGTATAAGACCATTTAGCATAATACCTGATGGGCTAATCTTGCACCTGCCCACAGTCCCTGGGTTTTATAAGATGGTTTGGCCCTGGGACCACTTAATGTAAGTGTTGGGCCCATAGGGTCCATATGATGGGCTCAAGGGGGTCACTGAGTTTGTAATAAAGGCTGGGCCAAACCCATGTGGCTGGTGTGTAGATCAATGCTTGGGTCCCACGCCATACAAAGAAGCCCAACTGGGCAGCAGATTGGATCGAACTGGGCTGATATGATCACCTATTCATGGGGCGAATCTGAGATTAATGTTAGTAAAAGGATTGGTCTTTAACCTTATCCACTCTAAGAGACCAACTTCAAATTAGATTTGAGTCTGGTAGCTTCCTGATAAGATTAGGAGTCAGCTAACTTAATCTGTAGATAGGATTAAGATTATCCCCTATCCAAATACTGATCCTACCATTCTTTCTTGTTAAGGGCGATTGATCTGAAATTAATTTTTGTTAAATCCAAAATTTATTTAGAATTTTTCTTTATTTATTTTTTATTTAATGGACTGTTTGAACCTGGAGATCGCAGTGCAGTTTTGGCGCAAGTTGTCTGCGCACCCATTTTCATTTATTTTATTCAATTCGGTCTATAAATAATTTTCTTTTATTTTTCTAGACTGAATGTATAGGATTTGATCAAGAATGTAATTAATTAATAGAAATAGGATTTCTGTTATTTATTTTCTTCATTAAAGAAGAAGGAAAAAGATGGCGGCGCTGGAGATTTGTAGATGGAGAAATCGCTTCCTGCGATTTACAGTTTATGAAACTGTAACATTAATGATTAACCTCTGTTTTGCAGGTGGTGCAAACAGTCAATAGTTGATTTGTGTTTGTTTAAAATCAAGATTATTAATTTCAGATCTTTAATGAATTAATTCTTGAATTGAAAATCTGTTTTGGACCATTTCGGACTAGATTGGACCAAAATTGTTTGGACCAAATCTGGGGTTCAAAGGGGATGTTTTTCAGTCCATATGTCTCACACTTGTTGTTCCAAATCTGATGTTCAATTACAGGGATTAATTCGGCCCACCTGTAAAGCCCAATTTTAAAGGGTTAAAACTGCAAAAGCCCATTATTGTGAGAAAAGTTGTATGGGCCGAACTAGTAACTGCAATTCAGCCCACACACCTAGTAGACATTAATTGTTAAAGCTATGGGTTTTTAAATGATCTATTCGATGGACTTTACAGTAGTTACTTGATTGGATCAATTCCTCCTTTACATGTGATGTTTGGATGTTTGATGTGTTGTGACCATGGGCCATAAGCACTTGGCTCATGATGAATCGTTAGTGGCTCTTGCGCACACCATGGTTGAATGCACATCATTTCCATGGTGTCCATTGGATGACCGCTTTTTGCTTGGTGGGCCCCACAACACTAAAAAGGGATGCGTATGGAACCCCTAGCCGATTAAGGCCCACCAGAAATCTGATTTCATGAAAGTCAGTGGGAGCTACTTTGGTTTGACCTAAATTAGAACTAGGGCATAATTTTGTTCCCTCTAGCAAATATGAATGTATGTGATAGGGAGATCCATTTGATGGACTCTCTAAAGGCCTTCCGTCATTAGCATAATGATGGGTCCATCAGTAATGAGGAAACACACCATAAAATTGGGCTATCCATTTGCTATTGGATCTGTTAGAGTGTTTCATAAGATGATAGGGGCGTCATAGATCGATGTGGGAGGGGCTTCACCAGAAAATGGGAACTCTCTCATGATACCTTGGCGTAACCTGAATATGATGGGTGTGCACTCACTGGATAGAAGGGTTTACCTGAAAGCGGCTCTGAACCTTGTTTGATAGAGGCCAAAGGGATACTCATTTGATAAGTGGATATGATCCGTTACAGAAAGGTGGTGGGGTTTTGCAACTGAAACAGTTGGCTTCACGCACCCTATGTGATTTCCCACATTTCCAGAGACATTTCGTCATCTCCGTCACTGAGAAAGGAGGGAAATCTCAGAGATGAACAAATGAGAATGGAACATAGATTAAAAACCATATCTATGTAGGTAACATGAATCAAACTAAGGTTGAGGAGTAACGTCTTTGCTGTTTTATCAGAAATTGTCAAACAGTCAATTTGCCAAGCTTCTAGATGATAACAAGCTTAAGGGCCCAAACTATGCTGACTGGTACATAAATCTTATGCTGGTCCTAACTTCCGAAAAGTTAGACAAGGTGGTGAAAAATCCTATCCCGGAACGTCCGGGTGATAGGGCTTCTAGGCCCGTAGGAGGATTACCAAGATTGGGAGGATAAGAACTCCCTAGCCTGCTACTTTGTCATTGCCTCAATAGACAACTCAATACAGAGGCAGTTCGATCAGATATAACTAGCCAAGTACATATTGGAAAGTCTAAGAACAATGTATGAAGAGCAAAACCGTTCTACTCGATAGAAGGTCCTGAAATTGTTCATGACCGCGTAGATGACCAAAGGGCAGAAAGTTCATGACCATTGTCTTCGGATGATGGGATACATTAATGAACTCGAAGCTATTGGATCCGGGCTAGATCTTGGCATGCAAGTGGATGCCATCCTCTATTCTTTGCCCACTTCCTTCAATGCATTCACAATGAACTACAATATGAATAAGCTGAATGTCAGTGTCCAGGAACTCAGCAATATGTTATAGAGGGCCGAGGATCTACTCAAGAAGGATGAGCCTGTGGTTATGCTTGCTGAAGCTAACAAATCGAGCAAGAAAAAGAGAAAGGCAAAGAAGCCCCCAGAAGAAAGCTGCCAAACCCAAGAAGCAGAAGAAGAACAAGGCATCTGATGTCTGTCACTTCTGCAAGCAAACTAGCCACTGGAAGAGGAATTGTCCTACCTACCTGGAATCTAAGAAAGGTAACATTGAAACTTGTGTCATAGAAACTAATATGTTAGTTACTTCTGTGTCCTGGTGTGTTGACTACAGGGCTTCAACTCATGCATGTAACTCACTACAGGGGTTCAAAGTTAGCAGAAGATTGAGTGAAGGTGAAGTGACACTATTTTTGTGAACAACTGCAAGTGTTGCAGCTGTGGCAATAGGAATCGTAGAATTCATTTTTAGAGTAGGACTCCTTGTACTTAAAGATTGTCTTTATGTACAGAACTTGAGAAGAAATTTAATTTCTGTTTCTAAATTGTGTGCTGATGGATATATTGTTTATTTTAGTAATACGATTACTGTTAAACAGAATAACAAATTCATCGCATACGGGGAACTGGAGAACGGTCTCTATGTTCCACATCCTTCTCTGAAACTAACCTAACTGAAACTACGTCGGTCGAAAATCCCAAGAAAAGGAATCATGATACGGTAAATCCCACGTGCCTCTGGCATTACCGACTTGGCCATATTGGTGTTGACCGAATAATAAGGCTAGTAAAGGATGGTCCTTTGGATTTTCTAACCGTAGAAAATCTTCCCACTTGTGAGCCTTGCCTTCAAGGTAAGATGACTAAGCGGCCAATTGATGGTACGCCTGAAAGATCTGGAGGTACACTTGACCTAATACAAACTGATGTATGTGGTCCCCTGAGTGTTAGGACACAAAATCAACACGTGTATTTCATCACCTTTACGGATGATTTTTCACGATATGGTTATGTGTACCTAATGAGACACAAGTCTGAATCCTTTGAAAAGTTCAAAGAGTTCAGACAGAAAGTCAAGAAATAGTTAGGGAGAGAAGTTAAAGCCCTTCGATCGGATCGATGCGACAAGTATCTCTCTAGTGAATTCAGGGACTACTTAAAGGACAATGGGATGTGTCACAACTAGCTCCTCCTGCTACACCTTAACTCAACGGTGTTTCAGAGAGGAGGAAAAGGACCTTGTTGGACATGGTCCGGTCACTTCTCGTATGCTCAGACTTACTCACATCCTTTTGGGGATATGCATTAGAGACTGATATCTACGTGGTGAGTCGGGTTCCAACCAAATCAGTTCCAAAAATGGTAATTTACAGAGAAATAATATCTCTCAATGGAGGTGTTCACGCCCAAGGTAGGATGCAAAATCTACTCCCACTGAAGATGGCACAGTGCAGGGTGGAACTTTTGTAAGTGCTCAACTCTTATTCTTGTAAATTACCATTTAAGATATGTATCAAATCCAAGGAAAGGAGAATATGAATTTCATCATAGTCTACCCTTCACTCCTAATTCATATATAAATCAGCTCCTTAATTGTCAAGGTTAATAATCAAATTTCACTAAGTTTCACATCTGTAACTAAATCTCAATGAGAGTTCAACTTTAGAGTGCCCCTTTGAACCTCGGTTGTCACCACAATTACTTATTTCTAAGGGTGAGTGCATCTTATGCTCCATCTCACCCTTTTCTTCTTCTTTTTTTTTTTCTCGGTGTGAGAGCATTTTATGCTCCATCTAACACTGGTCACTTGCTTGAGGTAGGTAAATAGGACTCATGTTCTAAGCTGCTAGTTTTACTATTCAGCTCAGAATAGCGGAGTCAATTTGGGCTTTTGTCCTTCTTTGCAATTATTGAACCTCAAGAATCAGCACTTCAGATGTGCACTAGCTCTCTTGACCATTAACCATGAAATCAAGGGCTTCCATACACATGAAGATAGTTAGGGCTAGTCATGCTGAAAAGCATATTCAGCTCCCCTTTTCTCATGCATATATCAAATTGGGTCATTCACAAGAATAAAAACTTAACAAGTACATCAGTCTCCCTCAACTCATTGAATTCCTTCTTAAAAAAAATCATCAAATAAATAGTAATGAACTTGAGGGGTTCCAGTCTTTTTTTGGTTATGTCATTGCCTGCATATGTGTGTTGGGGTGCATGGTTTCAACCCCCATACCCTAGCCTCGGGCTCACTCCCCCACACTTAAGATGAACATTGTCCTCAATGTTCCTACTGTTAGGGGATCACAATAAAACCAACAAGAGAAATACAAAGTAAAGAGAAGGGTAAAGAGGATTTCCTGAAGATTAATTTCCAGATATGCAAGAGTTCTTTTGGTGGGAGCCTCTTCTGCTAGAATTTACTTGCAACAGAGATCAGAAGCTTTGTTCTAACTAAAAATAATTTAAACCAAATAATAAAAAAGATTACTATTCACAATTCAAAAGAATGTAAGTAATCCTAATCTACTATCTATACAAGAAAAATTTACAAAGCCAAGTAATTAATAAGACAAACCAAAGTCATTTGCTTCACTCTTTTTCTCTCTCTCTCTCTCTCTCTTTTTTTTTTTTTATAAACAAGAAAAACAGAGCTCCATTACTGAAACCAGCATTCAAGTGTGAAGTAGATCATTAATGAAAAAGAAAGCTAGCTAAATTAGCAATAGATATTATTACACACTATTCTAGACTAAATAGAAGTAAACATATCTAACATCTACTATAATCAGATCTAAAATCAATTGCTGAATTTAGTATCTTTAGGCTGCTCTTCAGGCTCTTAATAGAATCAGACCTGAAGTCTTAGCTTTTGAGAATAGTCTTACAAAAAAAAACCTAACATCAATAAGTCTGAATTATGATGCAATTAGGTTTGAAATAAGTCCGAACTCAAGAGTTTAAGACTTCTTATTTCAAGTCCCAACTTATATGTCTTGTATGCGTCAATAAATTGCAGAGACTTGAAATTAGATCTGCAAACTTACCTACTGAGAACAGTCACCTTTGGATCTGAGTTCAGATCTGAAATTACAGTAGTCATTTATACTGAAATCAGTGGTTACTAGCATTCAAATAACCATTGATTTTAGATCATAAATGATTTTGATTATTAAAAAGGGAATCCAAACCAACAATCTTATTTACATTCCTTAATTATAGCATCTAAATTCAGATACAATTTATCTGAGTTCAAATATACAATTAACAAACCATAAAAATTGGAGTCTGAATTGAATATACTTATTGAAACTATTGCACATCACCATTTACATCTGCTATACTGTGGGCTGCTATTCAGAGCTGAATTGTCAATGTGCCTTCAGAGGGCTTAAATTGGGCTACAACCAGACCTGAGCCAGGTTTGGATTCAGGTTTGTAAGCTATGCAAGTGTATGGCTTCATAATCTTGAAGACTTCTGTGACCTGAAATCAGGTCTGCAATGCATACAACCCGTAAATTCAGCCCACAGTTAGTTCAGCCCATGTTTTGTTTCAGATCTCATATCAGCCTCTATCAGTCCATATCAGCCCAAATCTGTTTATCTCAAATATATTAAGCTGTTCAGTCCACAAATTTACAGAAACCTGAAATCAGGTCTGCAGTGTTTGGCATTGTTACTGCTACAATTTAGCAGTGTTGCAGAACAGAACTGAGTCCAATTTCAGATCAGATCTCAAAGCAATCAGAGCTGGTCATCTAAAACTTTGATTTTACTAATGGACATCCAAGACTATGTGCAAGAGGTTTAAAACAGAAACCTGAAATCATGATGGCTCAAATTAAGTAGTTGCAGAAACCTAAAATCAGGTCTGCTAACTATATACTATAAGCAGCCCTGAATGCCAGTATATTACACTCATCCAGTTCAGATCTGGTGCAAGTGGTTTAAAGCTAGTAAAATCAGTCCACATATATGATTATCAGCCCACAGATTTAACACAAACATCAGTCCACAGACAAACAATCAATCAGATCGGATGAAAGTAATTTAAAGGATAAAAACATCAGTCCACATATTGCCTCATGTCATCAGTCAGTCCACAGTAGAAATCAAGTGCACTCTGATATCATCACACATTGCTACTATTTCATCAATGATGCAGATCTGATTTTTACACATTTTTGGTATACTGCTACAAGTCCACATCAATGAAGCATCAATGAAATATACTGCAATCATAAATCAGATCTGATGCATCAGATTGCAATGTGACATATTGCAATTTTTGGTACTGTTAATAACTGAATTCAGATCTGAGTTCTGATCTCAATTGCCCTTCTTTGCTATCCAACTATTTTTGGGGGCTGGAAGATGTATAATAGGGTGAATTGGGGTGATTATGGCTCCCAATTCACCTCATGATTGCATCTCAGTTCAGGTCTGTGTTCTGATGAACTCAGATCTGAAATGTTGCAGATCTGCAATATCAGAAGAGAAGTCTGAAATAGAGAATTGTGTGGAGGTGCTGCATCGCATTAAAACTATTGAGGCATCAAAAAAAAAAAATCTCAAAATAAACAAACTTTTCCTCAACCAAATCAGCCCAGATAGATCATAGTACAAGTTATTTAATACAGCAAAGTCTGCCCTGTATCCTGCTCTGTTCACAACCCCAGTTCAGATCTAGGTGATTGCAGATCTGAATTTCTTTACCCAATGCTATCCAATTGTTTTTGGGAGATAGCAGATTTTTTGTATGGTGTATTGGGGTGACGATAACCCCCAATTATCCTTTAAATTTACATCAGTTCAGGTCTGAGTTCAAGAGAACTCAGATCTGAACTGTTGCAGATCTGCTACAGCAGAACTCAGATCTGAACACAAATCTGAGTTCTGATCCGAATCCTTGGTTTCCATTCTTTTGGTTATATGGTTCTATCTCTCTTTTTTTTTTCAATTTCTATATATATATATATTTTTCTTTTTTTTGTGATGAAAAAAAAAGAAGATAAAGGGCTGAAACATAAACAGATTTTCTCAGCTGAGTGCTGCAGTTCTGCTATAGTAGATCTGAGTGCCGAATGCAACTAAGATCTGCAACATTCAGCTTTTTTAATTTTTTTTAATTTTTTTTTCTTTTAGAAGACAATAACTTCAAGATAGAAAGGAAAACAGATCTCCCTTTATTAAAAATAAACTGAAACAGGGAAGAGAAAGTAATCTACTAAAACACAATTACAGTAGTACAGCAGTTGCAGTCCAAGCTGAAATGAAAAAGTTAGCAAATTAACCCAACTATGAATGCAATGCTGAATGAGATCAGATTAAGAATGCTCAATGTTTCCTAATATTGTTTCCCTAAATCCCCGGCAACGGCGCCAAAAACTTGATGTGTGGCTCATTGTGAGACTAGCAAGTGCACTAGCCGTTCAAGTAATAAAGTAGTGAGTGAAGTATCGTTCCCACGAGGATTTAGGAAACAATTACCAATACTAAATTGAGTACTTCTTATCTGATCAACAAATAATCAAAACTTTAATGAAAGCTAAAAAAAAATCCTAAATTAAAATCTATCTAAATCATTGGCCCAATTGCCTTCAAATCAGGTTAGAAGAGTAAGCAGTAAATGTCAATCTCAGAATTCAGCAATCTATCAATTTGGATCATTCGAATAAATCATGATTGAGCCTTGGTTTGGTGAAACCCCAAGGTCATGAACAGCCTCTCTCAAGCGCATGTTCATCCTATGCATGAGTGACGGTTCTTCTATCTCTAGCAAGAATCTAATCCCCATGCATGCATTTCTTCAAACACTTCTAAGGCATCAATTCAAATCTGAATTGATCACCAACTGAATTGTGCAAGTTATCTCTAACCATGCACTCAATTCAGTTCTTGAATAGTAGATCTGAATTCCTAGAGTCTCTCTCAAGCACTCTAGGAATTCCAAGCTGTAGATTAATTCGACCAATATGAAAATTGCAGATCTGAATTCTCTTTCAAGCAATTCAGATCTCGCAATCTCAGATCTGAGAATTTAGATCTGAGTTTTGAAGGTTAGTTGGCCGAATTACTCTACAATAACACCCTTATTCAAGAAACTTCAAGTACAATTCATGACCATTTGAATGAATAAAAAAGAATTAGATTGCTGAACTGAAATTTTACAAGCTGAAATACATCAAGGAAGAATGGAAACAAGGAGAAAGAAGAAAGAAAATATAACAAAGAAACTGAATTCAAATCAAAAGAGAATGAAACTACAAATGATTTATTACAAAAGATTTTTGAATCACAAACCCTAAATTCGAACTCACCTTCTTCTTCTAGCTTGCTTGTCTTGAACTTCCTTCAGCCCTTCTTCTTCTTCTTCCTTGCGCGTAGCCTTCTTCTCTTCTCTTCTCTCAAGGTGGCCGAACCTCTAAGAGTGGGAGAGCCTTCCTCTCAAGCAATTGAACACCTCTCCCCCCTCCTAGAGGCCTCCTTATATAGTTTTTCAAGGGGGCTCTTGCCCCTTCTTGAAGCCTCTAGAATGGGGTGTATTACACCCCTTTCTTGAACTTTCTAGAGTTCTCTTGAAAGCCTCCTAAGGGCTGCTATTTGGGCTGCACTTAGGCTCTCTCTTAGCACATGATAGCTACACATTGAGCTGCTCTTTTGGGCTGAGAATGGGCCTTCCTTGCTGGGCTGAATTCTACTCATAGCTAGGCTTTCTTTTCTTGGGTTTTCTCAACAAATTCACTTGCTCTTCTTGGGCCGAAGTGCTCTCTCTTGCTTCCTCGACCGGGCTGGACTGAAATTGGTCTTTTTGAACCTTCTTTTCTTGCCTTTTTCTTTCCTTTTCTTGGATTAATTATCCTTGAACTTATTCTTAGCATTAAGCTGAATTAAGGCAAAAATTAATAAAACCGGCATAAAAATCGATCCTAAAGTCCTAAAAAATTATAGATAAATTGTAAGTTCATCAACGCCCAAGGTAGGATGCAAAATCTGCTCCCACTGAAGATGGCACAGTGTAGGGTGGAGCAGAATCTGTAGTGTTCTTCCAAAAAAACCTGATCCTTCTCAAGAATCACCTAGAAGGCTTGTGAATACGACTCCCACCAATCTTTTCTCCAAAAAATTGGAATCAAGATCCAATCTTGATTTCTCCCAAGCAATGGAGATCGAACTGCTGTAGGCACCGGCTACAGGAAGGAGGTGGCTAGAGAGTATTTGCAGGGTGTAGAATTCTCTCTTCTGTGATCTCAGCTCTGAAGACAAGACTATTGCTGATGGTTGTCTGTTGTAGAGTCTAAAGGCTGCCACTCCTTCTTCCTTTTATAGACTAAGGGAGCAGCTCCTAATCCCATTAGGAGTTGCTAACCCAAATCATATATGGATTAGAAGTCCCTTTAAGATAAGGGATAATCCTTATCTTATCTGCAGATTAGATCAGTCATCTCCTAATCTAATTAGTAAGCTTCCAGATCTAAATCTCATTTAGATCTCGGACTCTCTGAGTGGATAGGGTGTGGGCCCAATCCTATCAGCTCATCTTATCTTAGAATTCGCCCCTTAAGTGACTAATCAAATTAGCCTAGTTTGAAATGGGCTTAAGGCCCATTTTGGGTTATGTATTCATTTAGCCTTTCAAATTGTTGCCCAGTTGGGCTTCCTTGTATGGCGTGGGACCCAAACATTGATCTACACATCAGCCACATGGGTTCAGCCCAGCCTTTGTTACAAGGCCTGGCCGAATACACTGTTATGGACAGTGCACCCCTGAAACCCATCAGATGGGCTCTATGGGCCCAACACTTACCCTAACTGGTCCCTGATCCAGAGAAACAGTATCTCCCAATGGAGATGTTCATGCTCAAGGAAGGATCCAAAAACTGCTCCCACTGAAGATGGCATAGTGCACGGTGGAGCAGGATCAGTAGTGTTCTTCCAAAAGAACTTGACCCTTCGCAAGAATCAACTGGATGGCTTGTGAATATCTGCTCACTTACCCTCCAAAAGAACTTTTGGGCTTTCATGTTTTGGGATTTAGGCCCATTAAGTCTATCTGCTCACTTACCATCCAAACTGCTGCCCAGTTGGATATCCTTGTATGGCATGGGACCCAAACATTGATCTACACATCAGCCACATGGGTTCAGCCCAGCCTCTATTACAAGGCCTGGCCGAATTCACTGTGGGAGACAATGAACCCCTGAGTCCATTACCATGGGCTCTTAATGGGCCCAATATTTACACTAAATGGTCCTTAGGTCAAGCCACCTTATAAAAACCAAGGACTTTGGGTAGATGCAAATTAGCACATCAAGTATTACCCTCAATGGTCTTACACTTAACCTCTCAACCCATAATGATCAAACACTGCCCAACAAGAGAGGACCTCTCCCTCGGCTGCAAGGTACAGTACTGCACTCTCTACTTACATGAAACTCGGGAATTAAGGGGCGAATTTCAAAAATTTTCTCTCTCCCTTCAACTGGAAATCACATTCCCTATTTAGACAATCATATTTTCAAGGATCAATCTTGAACCTTAAACTGAACCAGATCTGAACCAAAAGGGATGGGAGAAAATAATACATGTTTGCTGCTATTCCAGCAAACAGCACATGATCCTATCGTGAAAACATATCCAGATGTAGACTTTCTATCATCTGGATCTGACTGAAAATCGGCATCTGTATACCCTTGGATCTGTAGTGAGCTACCGTCGAATACTAGACAAAACTCTTTTGCCCTTTGGAGGTATTTAAGTATGTTTTTCACAGCAGTCCAATGCTCCTACCCTGGGTTGGCCTGAAATCTGCTTACTACACTCATTGCCTGAGCTATGTCAGGACGAGTGCACAGCATGGCATACATGATACTCCCCACGGTAGAGGCATAGGGAACGTCTTTCATGCCATCAATCTCCTCAGAAGTCTTGGGAGACATCTTCTTGGAGAGAGTGCTCCATGCCTGAAAGGAACATTTCCTTTCTTGGAGTTTTCCATGCTGTATCTTTTGACTATTTTGTCAATGTAGGCAGATTGTAATAATCCTATTATCCGCTTCGATCTATCTCTATAGAGTCGAAGACCCAGTATATAGGAGGCTTCTCCAAAATTTTTCATGGAGAATTGCTGTGATAACCATACTTTCACCGTAGTTAACATACCTACATCATTCCCAATGAGTAGAATGTCATCTACATACAGAACCAAGAAGGTAACCTTATCTCCATTGTACTTCCTATAGACACAGGGTTCATCCGGATTCTGCTCGAAGTCAAACGATTTAACAGTAGAGTCAAAACGGATGTTCCAACTTCCAGAATCTCGCTTAAGTCCATAAATGGATCTATTAAGTTTACATACCATGTTTTCCTGACCTGCAACAATGAAACCTTGTGGCTGCTGCATATAGATATCTTCAGTAAGATCTCCAATCAGGAATGTAGTTTTGACATCCATTTGCCAAATCTCATAATCATGGTATGCTGCTACAGCTAGCAGGATCCTAATGGATTTAAGCATGGCCACAGGCGAAAAGGTTTCCTCATAATTGATGCCCTCTTTCTGAGTGTACCCTTTCGCCACCAAACGAGCCTTGAAGGTCTCAACCTTACCATCGGGGCCCTTCTTCCTCTTGTAAATCCATTTGCAACCGATTGCTTTTACCCTGGAGGGCGGATCTACTAGAGTCCAAACTCCATTGGTCTCCATTGAGTCCATCTCTGCTCTCATGACCTCCACCCACTTCTGGGAATCTATGTCCAACATAGCTTCCGTGTAAGTCACGGGATCCTCCTCACTAGTCAAGGTTTCCACCAGGTAACTATCCTGGTCATAACCATAACAGACTGGTGGCCTGGATACCCGAGTGGATCTTCTAGGTTGGTCACTACCTGGAACTTGTGGGACATCTCCCACTGTTCCTTAGCTCTCCTCATCAAGAACAACTTCCTGATGATGGGTGTCCAGGATATAGTCAGTTTCCAAGAATTGTGCATTACGACTGCAGAACACTTTCTGCTCACTTGGGTCATAGAATAGGTAACCTACAGAGCCTTTTGGGTAGCCTACAAATAGGCAACGACTGGTCTTGGATTCCAACTTGTCTGCACTCATTCTTTTAATGTGTGCTGGACAACTCCAAATCTTCAAGTGTCTGACACTTGGTTTCTCTCCGGTTCAAAGTTCATATGGAGTATTTGGAGCCGATTTGGTTGGAACCCGATTCAGCACATAAATCGTAGTCTCTAATGCGTAACACCAAAAGGATGTGGGTAACTCTAAGTGTATGAGAAGCGACCGGACCATATCCAATAAGGTCCTATTCCTCCTCTCTGAAACACCGTTAAGTAGTGGTGTAGTAGGAGGAGCTAATTGTGATACTATCCCATTGTCCTTAAAGTAGTCCCTGAATTCGTCAAAGAGATACTCGCCACCTCGATCTGATTGAAGGGCCTTAATTTCTCTCCCTAACTATTTCTCGACCTCTTGTCTGAACTCTTTGAACTTTTCAAAGGATTCAGACTTGTGTCTCATTAGGTACACGTAACCGTATCGTGAAAAATCATCTGTGAAGGTGATGAAATACACGTGTTGATTTCGTGTCCTAACACTTAGGGGACCACATACATCTGTATGTATTAGGTCAAGTGTGCCCGTATATCTTTCAGGCTTACCGTTAAATGGCCATTTCATCAACTTGCCTTGTAGGCAAGGCTCACAAGTGGGAAGATCTTCTACAGTTTGAAAATCCAAAGGACCATCCTTTCACAACCTTGTGATTCGGTCAACACCGATGTGGCCAAGTCGATGATGCCACAGACACGTGGGATTAACTGTATCACGAGCTCTCTTCTTAGGGATTTCAGCCGACGTAGTTTCGGTTATGTTAGTTTCTAGAGAAGGATGTAGAACATAGAGACCATTCTCTAGTTCCCCGTATGCGATGAATCTGTTATTTCTTTTAATAGTAATCTCATTACTAAAGAAGGCAGAATAACCATCTACACACAGTTTTGAGACAGAAATCAAATTTTTCCTTAAATTTTGCACATAAAGACAGTCTTTCAGTACAATTATTCCTTCTCTAAAAATTAATTCGACGGTTCCTATGGCCGTGGCTACAACAGTTGTAGTAGTCCCCAAGAAGAGTGTGACTTCTCCTTCACTCAGCCTTCTGCTTACCTTGAACCCCTGCAGTGAGTTACAAGCATGAGTTGAAGCCCCGGAGTCAATACACCAGGATGCAGAAACTACCAACAAATTGGTTTCTATAACACAAGTTTCGAAGTTACCTTTCTTGGATTCCAGGTAGGCAGGACAGTTCCTTTTCCAGTGGCCAGTCTTCTTGCAGAAGTGACAGGCATCCGATGCTTTGTCTTTCTTTTGCTTCTTGCTCTTAGCGGCTTTCTTTTGAGGCTTCTTTGCCTTCCTCTTTCTCTTGCCTCTCTTGCCAGCTTAAACAAGCATGGCTATAGGCTCATCCTTTCTAATCAGTTCTTCAGCTCTTTGCAACATATTGCTGAGCTCTTGTAAGCTGACATTCAGCTTGTTCATGTTATAGTTCATGATGAACGGATTAAAGGAAGGGAGCAAAGAGTTAAGGATAGCATCTATCTGGGTTGCATGGTCCAGCCTGGATCCAAGAGCCTCCAGTTCGTTGATGTACCCCATCATCCGAAGACAATGGTCGTGAACTTGTTGACCCTTGGACATTTGTGCGGTCATGAACTGTTTGAAGACGTTTTGTCGAGTAGAACGATTCTACTCTTCATACATTGTCCTGAGACTGTCCAATATGTCTTTAGCAAGTTCAATCTGATCGAACTGCCTCTGTATCAGGTTGTCTAAGGAGGCAATGATGTAACACCGGGCAAGGGAGTTTTTCTCCTCCCATTCTTGATAGTCTCTCCTTCGGGCCTCAGAAGCCCTATCACCCGGACGCTCCAGGATAGGATTCTTTGCCACTTTGTCCAGCTTTTCAGAAGCTAGGACCAGCATAAGGTTCCTGTACCAGTCAGCATAGTTTGGGCCCTTCAACTTGTTGTCATCAAGCAGTTTTGCAAAAGATCCGTTTGCCATTTTCTGGTAAAAGAGCAAACATCAGTCCACAACCTAATTTGATTCATGTTCATTTCATAGATATGGATTTTAATCTACGATCCATTTCCATTTATTCGTCTCTGAGATTTCCCTCCTTTCTCTGTGACGGAGACTATGGGTTGTCTCTGAAAATGTGGGAAATCACATAGGGTGCATGGAGCCAACTGTTTCAGCTGCATAACCCCACCACCTTTCTGTGAAGGATCACATCCACTCATCATATGAGTTTTCCCTTTGGCCTCTGTCAGACAAGGTTCAGAGCCATTTTCAGGTAAACCTTTCTGTCCAGTGAGTGCTTGCCCATCATATTCGTGAACACCAAGGTACCATGAGAGAGCTCTCATTTTCTGGTGAAGCCCCTCCCACATCGGTCTATGACGCCCCTATCATCTTATGAAACACTCAGACAAGCCCAACAGCAAATGGATAGCCCATTTTCTGGTGCGTTTCCTCATTACTGAAGGACCCATCCTCATGCTAATGATGGAAGGCCTTTAGAGAGTTCATCATATGAATCTCCCTATCACATGCACTCATATTAGTTGGAGGGAACAAAATTACGCCCTAGTTTGATTTAGGTCAAACCAAAGTGGTTCCCACAAACTTTCATAAAGCCAGATTTCGGGGGGCCTTGAATTGGCTAGGGTTCCGCACGTAACCTCTTGATGAGATGTGGGGCCCACCACTAAGGGAAGTCATCCAATGACCAAAAGGGACACCATGGCAATGATGTGCATTCAGCCATGGTGTGCGCAAGAGCCACTGTCGAATGAGCATGGGCCCAGTACTTATGGCCCATGTACGCAGCACATCACACATCCATACATCACATGCAGGGATAAATTGATCCAATCAATTAATTATCTGTAAGGCCCGTTGGAAGCCCATTAAAATTCCATAATATTAACCATTAATATTATCTAGGTATATGGGCTGAATTAGGGTTACCCAGTTCGGCCCATATAACTTTATCCTTTAAAATGGGCTTTTGCAGTTTTAACTATTTAAAACTGGGCCTTTACAGGCTGGGCCGAATTAACCATTTAATTAAATATCAATCCTTAGGCCCATTAGTGGGAAATTAGGGCTGACATTCAGCCTTGATTAAACCCTAGAATTGGTCCAAACAGTTTTGAACCAATCTTGGTTCGAATGGGTCTAGTGTTTGATTTTTAATTAAATCCTTAATTCAAGAAAATAATCTGAAATTAAATATTGATAAAAGGAAAGACAAGAATCAGTCAAACAGGGATGTTCGCACAATCCTTCCTGCAAAATAGAGGTTAGATCACAGAATGCAGTTTCACAAACTGCAAATCGCAGATAGCATTTCTCTTATCTGTGAAATCTCCTTCTCTGCACCGCCAACTTCGACCCAAAATAAAAATAAATAGAAATCCTATTTCTATTAATAATTACATCAGATCGAATACCTATACATTGAGTCTAGAAAATAAAAAAAAAAATTATTTACAGACCCAAAATAAATCAAGAACTGCAAAATCGCAGGTTCCCTGCGCAAACCAAGAATTCGATCTCCTCTTGTACGAACAGCCCATAAATCAAGAAAATTATAAAGAACAATTCTAAATAATAATCAGATTTATTTAAAATTAATTTCAGATTATTTGCCCATCTGTTTTGGGAACAAATTTCCCAAAAACCAAATCTGCGCAAATTGGGTAGAACGCCTTCTCCCTAATTGCGCAGGTTCAGATCTGAGACAAAATGGTTCAAGACTTGAACCATGGCTCTGATACCACTGAAGGGATGAGAGATCCATCCCATGGATGCCCAAGGATTGCGGAATAAGGGGCAAATTTCAAAAAAATTTCTCTCCCTTCAACTAGGAATCACATTCCCTATTTAGAAAATCATATTTTCAAGGATCAATCTTGAACCTTAAACTAAACCAGATTTGAACCAAAAGGGATGGGAGAGAATAATACCTGATACGGAGAAGTAATATCTCCCAACGAAGGTGTTCACTCCGAAGGAAGGATCCAAAGACTGCTCCCACTGAAGATGGCGTAGTGTAGGATGGAGCAGAATCAGCAGTGTTCTTCTCCAAGAACTCTGTCCTTCGCAACAAACAACAGGATGGAACGTGAGCACAACTTCCTTTTCAATCCTTTCTCAAAGAACTGATGTCAAGATCCAATCTTGACTTCTCCCACAGCTGGAGATCGAACTGGCAAACATGGCGGCAAGAGCAGGGAGGCGGCAAGAGAGTATTCATAGGGTGCTGAATTCTCTCTTCTTGATTTCAGCACTAAAGAGGATCTGATGTGTTTCTTGTTGGTCTCTCTCAAGGATGCCGCCCCCTCCTTCTTTTTGTTAACTTAAAAGATCAGCTCCTAATCCCATTAGGAGGTGCTTATCCAAATCATATTTGGATCAGCCTTCTCTTCTAGTGATAAGGATAAACCCTTATCTTATCTGCAGATTAGATTAGCTTTATCCTAATCCCATTAGGAAGTTTCTAGATCGGAATCACATTAAGATCTGGACTCTCTGAGTGGATAAGATTAAGACCCTATCCTATCTGCTAATCCATCTTAGAATTTGCCCCTTTAATTAACTAAATAAATAGCCCAGTTCGAAGTGGGCTTTAGGCCCATCAAGCTTATGTGCTCACTTAATCTTCCTAACTGCTGCCCAGTTGGGCTTCCCTTATGGTGTGGGACCCAAGCATTGATCTACACATCAGCCACATGGGTTCTGCCAGCATTTGTTACAAGGCCTGGTCGAATACACTGTTAAGACAATGCACCTCCTGAAACCCATCAAATGGGCTCTATGGGCCCAACACTTACCCTAAGTGGTCCCTAGGCCAAGCCACCTTGTAACACCCAGGGACTGTGGGCAGATGCAAGATTAGCCCATCAGGTATTATCTTCAATGGTCTTACACTTCACCTCTCAGCCCTTAATGATCATACAC
The DNA here is from genome assembly GCF_056320005.1 of Nelumbo lutea. Lineage (NCBI taxonomy): Eukaryota > Viridiplantae > Streptophyta > Magnoliopsida > Proteales > Nelumbonaceae > Nelumbo > Nelumbo lutea. Next base: position 72,452,352 of record NC_142687.1, read on the forward strand.
TGCCCCACAAGAGAGGACCTCTCCCTCAACTGTAAGGAACAGTGTTGCACTCTCCACTTGTATGGATCCCGGGAATTAAAACCTTTTTGCAAACATTTTAGAAACCATAATGTATATACTTTTATATCTCATATAAAATATACTTTGCAAAACAAATTTCAACGGTTGAAATCGGCTGCTGGCAGTCTTGGTTTCCAACAGTGAGAGCGCATCCCCAATCATTACCTTTGTCCGACAAAGGGGCTGATCCTGTCACAATGATCACCCACTCAGATGAATTCTCGGATTGTCCCAACATACCCAGGTTTTGACCCCCACTAAGGATCTCACTGATTGGTACATCAAAGACACCCCGATCCGACACCTAGTGCAGTATCATAATCGAGTCTAGGGGTCGGGTGTAACTTTCCAGTTTTGTCCATCAATCTCCGAGGTCCAGGGCAATACTAGAAATCTGGTCCAGTTCAAAGATTCAATTAATCCCACACTGTATGTGCCTAGGGTCTCACCCCGGTAGCTGAGACAAGCCACCCCAACCGACTTGGTGGCACCAAAGTGTCAGCCTTGTCAGGATAGGTCTCCCCAGACTGACCCACTGGTTGTGAACATTCTAAACTAACACGAGTCTCAATAAGTGTCCAGTTTAAGGGTATTACACAGAAACATACCAAGGGAACATGAATCAAATATGCACTTTCATTCATTTACAATAAACTCATAAAGTACATCAATTTTGATTGAAGCTAAGGGCATACAAAACTGTCTAACACTCAAGAGTGTAGGGACTGATGCCAACCCCTTACTTGACCCACTAGAACACCTAGACCAATGAAATTAAGCCTAATTAACCCAAAAAAACCCCAAAACCCAAAGGTACCCCTACTTAAAGATATGAAAAGACAAAATCACATTTAAATGTTCATTAAATTTATATTTTTTACCATTGATAGCCCCAAATACGAGACTGCCATGATAGGCCTGCCCCAAGCTCCTATTAGATACACAAAACTCATGAAAACCACCCCCAAATTGAAGACAATCTTTCACCAAAGAGGAAAAGTTGACTAAATACCATTTTCGTCGAAAAATCCTTACACATTCTGTTAAAAAAATTATTCTTGAAGCCCAAGTCTTGTGATTGGTTGCATTTTAAACCTCTTCCTCTCGCTTCCTCTATAAATATAAACCCAAATCAAGCTTTAAAAGGAGGAGGATACCTAAGAGAGGCCCCAAGAGATAGAGAGAGAGCTAGAAAGGAGGACGGGGAAGAGTGAAGAGTGGTTTCTTCTAGCCCATATACTGCCTCCTTTTCACCCGAAATTCAGAAGTACTTTGAACCCTAGATTCGAAACTCACCTCCTCCATTTTCAAGTGGAAGTTGTTGCAACTAGATATATTCCCTATCTTAAGAACCCATTTAAACTTCATTCCATCTTATCCCTAGCTAGTAGAAAACTTTTGACAAGGTATATATGAAAGGTAAGTCTTTGACTTTAACTTTTAAACATGATTTCGTAATCTTTGTTTTTCTTTTATTTTTTCTGGAGTGAGCTCTGGAAAGCTCATGGTCGTCTCTAATAGATGGAGTCACCACCCATTTGTTAAGAGGAAATCGGTCTTTATTTTCAAATTCAAAAAATTGATTTGCCTTTGATAGTAACTCCGTTATCCATGGGAAAAGGCACAAAACTAAGTAATTTTGGTTCCCAAGGATTGGGAGAGGAAAGGTATTTATTACTCCTCTCTCCAAGCTACTATAGCATCTCAATATGAGAGTTGTTCAGGTTTGACTTCTAATGAAGAAAAACAGAAATGGTTTCAAGAATTTCATAAATCTGGAGGAACATGCTTTCAACTTCTCCTTAGATTGATTTTGAGGTGATGTTATCGGGTCTTAGGTACTGATTTTCCTAAGACCCTCACCTCTCTACCTCTATTCTCAATCAAGAAGAAATTGTAAGTGATGGTTCTCCAACAATTCAGAATCTCAAGCAACACAGAAAAAATAGAAAACAAAGATTATGAAATCAGGTTTAAAAGTTGAAATGAAAGTCTTACCTTTCGTTTGTACCTTGATAGGTGTTTTCTAACAGTGGGAACAAGTTTAAAGGATCTTAAATAAGATACTAAGATGGATAGTGCACTTTTTGGTTTCAAATCTTGTAGTTGAAAATAGAGGGACGAATTTGAAGTTTGACCTTCAAGGACATTGGGATTTCAGAAGTTGGAAAAAATGTTTTTTTCTCCTCTTGTTCTCTTTTAGATCTCTTTCTTTCTAGTTTTCTCCCCCTTTTTCTCTTTCTCTCCCTCTCTCTCTCCCCGTCCTCTCTCTTTGGGGGGCCTCCCTCAGGTTTCCTCCTCCTTTCAAAACTTGAGTTAGGTCTGTATTTATAGAAGAAGAGAGAGGAAGTGGTCTAAAATTCATCCAATCACAAGGCTTGGGCTTCAAGAATACTTTTACAAGAAACATGACAGGGATTTTTCAAAGAAAATGATGATCAATCATCTTTTCCTCTTTAGTGAAAGATTGTCTCCAATTTAGGGGTGGCTTTCATGGGTTTTGTAAGTCAAATGAGAGCTTAGGGCATGCCTGTTATGGTAGTCTTGTATTTGGGGCTGTTAGTGGTAGAAAATGTAAATTTGATGAACTTTTAAATATGATTTTGTATTTTCTTAACTTTAAGTAGGGTACCTTTAGGTTTTTGGATTTTTTAGTTTTATTAGGACCAATTTCATTGGTCCAGGTGTTCTAATGGGTCAGGTAAGGGGTTGGCATCATCACTACCCTCTTGATGTCTTACGTTGGGACTGTTGATCTGGCGATTGAATCTGAAACGTCGAAATGGTATTTTTCTAGTTTAACGATCAAACAGATTAATTAGGATGTGAAATTTGATGTGCTAGAGTTTTTTGGGTCTCTGAACATAGAGGTGATGTTTGATTGGTCAAATAGGGTTAGGATGATTGAGATCTATGACTGACAAGTTTGGATGAATGAGATTTGCTAAATGGTGGGTGCCGAACCCAACCAAAGATAAATATTCTTGCTCTGGATTAATAATTTCCAGATAGTGATGAGCAAGGTCATTCTCCACAGGGATTGGGTGGATTTATTTCCAAGTGGATGGATTAAGGGACAAGTTCAGCTTTGATTTGTAGCATTGATCCTTGATGCAAAGATAGATTCATATGTTTATGAATAAATTGGTTATAGCTATTAACAAGCTCTAACAGCCAGCCTCTACTCTTATTATTAGACAACCAAAACAAGCTCTTTGATTGCTTCCCTTATTAGTAGGCAGTCCTAAACAAGCTCTTAGGATTTAACCTATTAATAGCATTAAGAGGGGAGAGACCCAATTCTAGTCAGCGATCTCACAAGCTCGGATCGTTTAAACCAGATCATATATTTTCCTAACATAGATCGAAAACTTTTTTTGCAATCAATTTATGTTAGTTGCCACCATGATCGAACCTACCAATCATATACGAAACTGGAGGTTCAATCGGCCATAGATTATTTCCATTGAATGAGCAAGGGGCCCTTCTTGCTTAATCAACAAAAATAATCCTCATAGTTAATTAGCAGAAAACATATGAATACCCATAAACAATGAACTAAAATAAAAATCAATTAGATCTCACAATATTACAGAATCAAGGTTTCCCTAACCCCTCAACCAGAAATAAAAACTTACAGACACTTCATGATGAAAACGCAGCTTCTAGATGAGAAATGGGGGCGAACTCTTGCTTCTTTCTCCTTGGTTGCTGATTTCCCTCTTTGAAGACTGAAGCTCTCTTGGAGGAATTGATGCCTTGGGTGCTGGTCTGCCCCCCCTTTATATAGATTTGGGGAGAGGGCTGCTATCCAACTCCCTTAAGGAGATTATCCTCAAACTAGAAAGTCCTAGTCTAATTTGAACTTATCCTATCTAACTCTTATCTCTTATCTTTATAGGATTACAATTTGAGAATTTAAATCTGATAAAACTTTTTTATTGAGATTACATTCAACTTCTATTCTAATGGGACTCTTGGATCATGAATTCGAACTAGGCTTCTTTAACAATTCGGGCTTGCTTTTTTAACAATTCGGGCTTGCTTCAAGACTCTCTGCGAAATGGGCTTCAGCTTGTGAAATGGGCTTTGCTGCGAAATTGTTCTGAGTTTTGGCCCGAATTCGTTTTCGATTCAGACCGATTCTGCCAAAATCCAAAACATAAAAGTTGTGGGCCTTTTCCTTATCTTTCCAGTGCTTCTTGAAATATCCAAATCGGAGTCCGGAGTTGAGAGTTATGCCCATATCACTGATCGGTGCCGAAACTGTACAAAAACATCCGATTAGCCTTGTTTTCTTCCAATCGCCTTCTTGCTTGCCCTGAATCGAAATACAATAGTAATGAGTCCAATTAGGTACCAATTAAGTGTAAAATACTGAATATTGAGGGATAAATATATGACAAATTTTATTCTCATCACTAAAATAGAATCTTTGTTTGGTGAAGTGTGAAACGGGGGAATTTTGGGATGAAATTTGGTAGAGTTGGCACTTTTGGGCGTCATAAATCTAATGGAAGTGATAGATCTTTGATCAAGGTGTAGTTTGACTAATATGATTCAGATCATGGTCTTAGCTTGTAGTTTTGTAATCAATGTGAGGGCCTAAAATGGAATCTTATTTTTTCAACAATCAAATGTAAGTGTTTGGTTGTGAAATTTAATGCTCTAGGGGGTTTTTGGGTTTACGAACACAGTGGTAAGGTTTGATTGGTCATATGAAGTTGGGATGATGGATGGTAAGCTCTAAATAATAAGATTTACTGAAATATGACTTAGGCTTGATAAGGGGTCAAACGGAGGAATATTAAGCTACAATTTGGTAGGTAGGCATGGATTAAGGTGGGGAGTCAAGTGGATAGTTATGACCTGAGAAAAATATGGTTGATCTTGGCAATCATTTAAGACCATCAAAGTGAGATATTAGTATTTTTGTGGTTGATCATTATAGATTTATTGTTGGATTCACTAGTTGATTGATTCCTAGTGATCTTGAGATGATGGGTGTGTTGGATTTGACTTTGATGAGTTGGAGTTTGAATATCACATAGATCAGGACCATTAGAAAGAAAGTCGCATGATGAACAATGGATCTTTGTAGTTTAGTCATGAAAACCGATGTGTAACAAAGTTGTAGTTTTCTAAGTCTAGGGATCTTTACAATTTATTCCTCTCATGGATTGTGTCAAAGGAGGGTATTTCAAGCTTTAAAAAGTGTCAAGTTATCATGGTTGTGTTTCCAAGTTTTTGGGGTTTAAGAGGAGGGTACAAAGTGGTAGGGTGAAGGGAGGACTAAGCAAAAATTGGGTGCTAACATCTAGGTTGCTTAATGTTCTGAGACCTTGGAAAAGTATTGTTCTTGTCTTCTTCTAGATTAGTATAGAGGAAGAGAGGCGGGTGTCTTAGTGAAATTAGTACATAAATTCTAAAAGAAATTGAGCCTAACTAGCCCCTGTATTAGGATGTTATAATAGCTTGGAGAGAGAAGTACCTAATACCTTCCCTCTCCTATTCCTTCGGACCCAAAATCTCTTGGTTGTATTCCTCTTCCATGGAGAAAAGAGCCACTATAAAGACTTAAATCAAATTTTTCAAATTTAAAATCGATGACCCATTTCCTCTAAGAAATGGGTGGCAACTCCATCTTTTTTATTTATCCATGAGCTTCTAGGAGCTCACAACAAGTGACAAGGATGTTCGAGCCAAGTTTGTGTGGAATGATGGTTACTTATTAATGGGCAATAGGTTGTGTATTCCATCAGGATCTCTAAGGGCATTATTCATTGTTGATTTGCATTGAAAGAGACATTTTGGTTGCATGAAGACATTCGAAATGGTCTCCAAAAGATACTTTTGGCTAAGGCTATAAAGGATGTCTTTTACTATGTTGATAGGTGTCAAATATGCTAAATGTCTAAGGAGTAATATCAAAATACAGGTTTGTATCTTCCCTTACCCATACCAGAAACACCAGGGATTGATATTACTATGGATTTTGTGTTAGGGCTTCTAAGAACATCTAGTGGTAATGACTATTCTTGTGGTGGTTGATCATTTTTCTAAAATGGCCCACTTTATTGGTTTCCAAAAGGCTTATGATTCTTCTCATATAGCTAACTTATTTTTTAAAGAAATTGTTCGATTGAATGGATGGCCAAGATTTATCACATCAGATCATTTCACAAGGTTCCTTAGCCATTTTTGGAGAGCTTTATGGAATCGTATAGGTACTACCTATAAAAGTGCATTACATTTTACCCATAAATAGATGGACAAACTGAAGTGGTTAACCGAAGCTTGGGCAACTTGTTGAGAAGTTTAGTTGGAGATTACTTGAAATAGTGGGATCTTATCCTACAACAATTTGAGTTTCCCTTCAATGGTTCAGGTAATAGATTTATAGTGAAGACTCCTTTTGAGGTTATGTATAGTCGGTTACCTGAAGGTATTGTTGATCTAGCTCCTATAACATGGTTACACCGAGTGAGTGATGATACCGAGGCTTTAGTTGAATCCATTCGAGAGATTCAAGAGAATGTATGGAAGAAGCTGACAGAAAGCAACCAAAGGTATAAAGAAGCTAAGGATAAACATTGTTGAATGAAAGAGTTTCATGAGGGTGATCTAGTCATGGTTTATTTATAGGCTGGGAGATTTCTTGTTGGAACTTACCATAAGTTGAAGTAGAAAAATAATGGGCCATGTCAAGTGGTAAGACAATTTGATGACAATGCATACGAAATTGAGCTACCGGCTGATTTGTCCATTTCACTCATTTTTAATTTAGTAGACCTCTTTAATTACCATGGAGATCTAAAACCAGCAACCAAAGTTGAGCAAGGACAAGCACAAATGGCTAGTAGTTTTAATGCATTTGAACAAGTAGAGGGTGTAGAAGATGTTCAAGTTACTAACACTCAAAATGGAGCTTATTTTAGGTTCTTGGTCAAGTGGAAAGGGAAACCAACAATTGAGAACTCTTGGATTAGTGAAGAGGAGTTTATAAAGCTAGATGGAGACATGTGCAAGGCTGCTAAAATTGTTGCTCGCATGGGGTCAAGCTCTTTTTCACCTAGTCGTAATAATGATGCCAAAATAATAGCTCGCATGGTGTGTTTCTATGAAATACCCTTAAACTGGACACATATGAGACTCATGTTAATATAGAATCTTCACAGCCATTAGATAGATATAGGGAGATTTATCCGACCAAGGATGACATTGATGTACCACCAAGTTGGTTGGGGTTGTTTGTCTCAGCTATCAGGGTGAGACCTGAGGTACATGTAGTGTGAGTTTTCTTGAAACCCTGAACAAGACCAAAATTCCAGTATTGCCCTAGACCTTGGAGATAGATGGGCAAAACTGCAATGTTACACCTGACCCTTAGACTCGATTATGATACTGCTCTAAGTGTCAAATTGGGTTATCTTTGATATGCCAATTAGTGAGATCCTTAGCGGGGGTCAAAACTTAGGTATATTAGGACAGTTTGAGAATTCATTTGAGTGGGTGATCATATTACAAGATCAGCCCCTTTGTCGGACAAAGTAAATGATCTGGGATGCACTCTCTCTGATGGAAACCTAAACTGTTGGTAGTCGACTTCAATCATTGAAATTTGTTTTGCAAAATGTATTTATATAGAGATATACATATATATATTATGGTTTCAAAATGTTTGCAAAAGGTTTTAATTCCCAGGATCCATGTCAGTAGAGAGTGCAGCACTAGACCTTGGAGTCGAGGGAGAGGTCCTCTCTTGTCAGGTATTGTTTGATCATTATGGGCTAAGATGTTAAGTGTAAGACCATTGAGGGTTATACCTGATAGGCTAATCTTGCATTTGCCCACAGTCCTTGGGCCTTCATAGGATGGCTGGACCCAAGGACCATTTAGTGTAAATGTTGGGCCCATTATGAGCCCATAGTGATGAACTCATGGGTTCATTGTGTTCGGCAGCGAATTTGGCCAGGCCTTGTAATAAAGGCTAGGTTGAACCCATGTGGCTGATGTGTAGATCAAGAATAGAGTCACATGCCATACAAAGAGAGCCAAGCTAGGTAGCATTAAAGTGGAAGTGAGCCTAAAAGCTTAATGGGCCTAAAATCCTATTTCGAACTGGGTTAACTAGATTAATTAAATAGGGGCAGATCTGGGATTTGGATCAGTAGATAAGATAAAGGTTTATCCTTATCCACTTAAAGAATCCAGAACCAAATAAAGATTTGGATCAAAGGAACTCCTAATATGATTAGGGAAGGCTGATCTTTATTTGCAGATAAGATAAGGGATTATTTTTATCACTTAAAGAGACCAGATCTAAAAAAAAAAGATTTGGATTAGGAAACTCCTAATGGGATTAGGAAGTTGTCTCTTTAAGGCTATAAATAAGAGAACAGGGTGAACCCTAAAAGACACATTCACTGAATACAGAGAGAAGACACCAAATTTAGATTGTTCTTGCCTTTAGCTCCTTTTCTTCTTGCTCTTACCGCCCCACCCTGTTTGATCTCCAGTTCATGGATTCGATCAATATTGGATTTTCATATTGTTTCTTGTGAGCAGATACAATCTAGAAGTTGTGCTTACTGTCCCATTCGATTTTTGCTAAAGAATCTCTAGTTCTTGGCGAAGAATTACCTGCTGATCTTGACTCACCCTATGTTGTGTCATCTTCAGTGGAGGGAGGATTTGGTACTCTCTTTGGGTATCAACACCTACATTGGAAGGAGCATTCTTGCATGGATTCCACATCAAGTATATCCCTCTCTTAATTTGGTTTTAGATTTGGTTTGGTTTGGTTACAAGAACGAACCTTGAAAATGTAATTTTCTAAATTAGGAATAGGATTCCTGGATGGGAGTAAAGAAATTTTTGAAATTTTGCCCAACCTTCCTATAGGGTTCAGCCATCCATATGATGGATCTCCCATTCTTTCAAAAAAAGGAAAAAATGTGAATATATTCTATTTTGCATGTTTTCTGTAGTTGGACCCCAAATTGTTGTTTTTAGGTAACCTTGTTGACAATTTCTAACCAAGGATGTTTTCATCATTTTATAAGTCATATTTTGGTTAGGGACAATTGGATGTCAAATCCAACCAAAGAAAAATATCCTACTCAAATTAAATATTTTTGTTGATAGTGATGAGCAAGGTTGTCTCCACAGGGATTGGATGGATTTATTTCCAAGTGAAAAGAAAATAGAGGGGTTGTTATAAAAGCACGGAAAATAATATAAGAGAAAAAACAATGATTAAATTGATGGGAGATAGCTTCTGATTGAAGGGACAAGTTCAGCCTTGATTCTTATCATTGATCATCAATGCAAGGATAAATTCATATGTTTATAAATAAATTGGTTATAGCCATTAACAAGCTCTAACAGCCAACCTCTACTCATATTTCTCGGCAACCAAAACAAGCTCTTTGATTGCTTCTCTTATTAATAGATAGTCCTAAACAAGCTTTTAGGATTTAATCTATTAATAGTATTAAGAGGGGAGAGACCCAATTCTGGTCAGTGATCTCACAAACTCAGACCGTTTAAACCAGATCATATATCCACCTAACATAAATCAAAAACTTGTCTATAATCAATTTATGTTAGTTGCCACCATGATTAAACCTACCAATCATATACAAAATTGGAGGTTCAATCGGCCATAGATTATTCTCATTGAATGAATAAGGGATCCTTCTTGCTTATTCAATAAAAATAATCCTCACAGGAAATCGTAGAAACCATATGAATACCCATAAACAATGAACTGAAATAAAAATCAATTAGATCTCACAATGTTTAAGAATCAAAGCTTCCTTAACCTTTCGACCAAAAATCAAAAGCTTATACACACTTTATGTAGAAATCGCAGCTTTCAGATGAGGGGACGTATTCTACTTCTTTTCTCCCTTCTTGCTGAATACTTGTTTCCAATATTTGATGACCCTTGGGTGATAGTCCGCCCCCCTTTATATAGCCTTAGGAGGGAACAGTTTTCAGATCCTAGGAGTTCTCAAAAATAGAAAGTCTTATTTCCTAATTCAGATCTAATCTTATCCTTATCTCTAAATAGAAATTCTTAACTAAATAGGACTCTAACTCTTTTCTTTCTTTAAGATTACAATAAAAATCAGATTTGATTAAGACTCTTAGCCGAATTCTATTAGGAATAATGAGTGGGCCCTACTACTGTATGCTGAATAGGGCTAGTTTTCTCTAGTGAACTAGTGCTTCTTTGTGAATTGGGCTTTGTTGAAATCTGGGGCTCTCTACGAATTGGGCTTCTCTACGAATTTGGAGAGACTTTGGGCTCGATTTTGACCATGATGATGTAAGACAGTTTTGTATGCCCTTAGCTTCAATCAAAATGATGTACTTTATGAATTTATTGTAAATGAATAAAAGTGCATATTTGATTCATGTTCCCTTGGTATGTTTCTATGTAATACCCTTAAACTGGACACTTAAAGAGACTAGTGTTAGTTTAGAATGTTTACAGCCAGTGGGTCGGTCTGGGGAGACCTATCCTGACAAGGTTGACACTGTGGTGCCACCAAGTCGGTTGGGATGGCTTGTCTTAGCTACCGGGGTGAGACCCTAGGCACATACAGTGTGGGATTAATTGAATCTTTAAACTGGACCAGATTTCTAGTATTGCCCTGGACTTGGAGATTGATGGGCAAAACTGAAAAGTTACACCCGACCCCTAGACTCGATTATGATACTGCACTAGGTGTCGGATTAGGCTGTCTTTGATGTACCAATCAGTGAGATCCTTAGCGGGGGTCAAAACCTGGGTATATTGGGACAGTCTGAGAATTCATCTGAGTGGGTGATTATAGTGACCGGATCAGCCCCTTTGTCGGACAAAGGTAATGATCAGGGATGCACTCTCACTGATGGAAACCAAGACTACCGACAGCCAATTTCAATCGTTGAGATTTGTTTTGCAAAATATATTTTATATGAGATATAAAATTATATATATTATGGTTTTGAAATGTTTGCAAAAAGGATTTAATTCCCGGGATCCATGCTTGAGAGAGTGCAACACTGTTCCTTGCAGCCAAGGGAGAGATCCTCTCTTGTCGGGTAGTGTATGATCGTTATGGGCTGAGAGGTTAAGTGTAAGGCCATCGAGGATAATACCTGATAGGCTAATCTTGCATCTGCCCACAGTCCCTGGGTGTTACAAGGTGGCTTGGCCTAGGGACCAGTTAGGGTAAGTGTTGGGCCCATAGAGCCCATCTGATGGGTTTCAGGGGGGTGCACTGTCCATAACAGTGTATTCGGCCAGGCCTTGTAACAAAGGCTGGGCTGAACCCATGTGGCTGATGTGTAGATCAATGTTTGGGTCCCACGCCATACAAGGAAGCCCAACTGGGCAGCAGTTTGGAAGGCTTAATGAATACATAACCCTAAATGGGCCTTAAGCTCATTTCGAACTGGGCTAATTTGATTAGTCTTTAAGGGGCGAATTCTGAGATAAGATCAGCTGATAGGATTGGGCCCACACCCTATCCACTTAGAGAGTCCAAGATCTAAATGAAATTTAGATTCTAAAACTTCCTAATTAGATTAGGAACTGGCTGATCTAATCTACAGATAAGATAAGGATTACCCCTTATCTTAAAGGGACTTCCAATCCAGATATGATTTGGGTTAGCAACTCCTAATGGGATTAGGAGCTGATCCATTTAAGTCTATAAAAGGAAGAGGGGGCGGCAGCCTTTAGACACACATCCAATAGACTCAAGTCTTGTCTTCAAAGCTGAGATCATAGAGGAGAGAATTCTGCACCCTGCAAATTCTTTCTAGCCGCCTCCTTCCTGTAGCCGCCACCTATAGCAATTCGATCTCCATATTCCTATCTTTTGCAAAAAAAGATTGGTAGGAGTTGTATTCACAAGCCGTCCAGGTGATTCTTAGGAAGAATCAAGTTCTTAGGAAGGACACTGATGATTCTGCTCCACCTTGCACTGTGCCATCTTTAGTGGGAGCAAATTTTGGTTTCTACCTTGGGCGTGAACACCTCCATTGAGAGATATTGTTTCTCTGTATCAGGTATTATCTCTCTTTCCTCCTTTTGGTTCAAATCTAGTTCAGTTTATGGTTCAAGAATGATCATTGAAAATATGATTTTCTAACCAGTTGAAGGGAAAGAAAAATTTTTGAAATTTGCCCCCTTTATTCTGTAATCTTGGGCGTCCATGTGATGGATTTCCTATCCCTTCAGTGGTATCAGAGCCATGGGTCAAATCTTGAACCATTCTGTTTCAGATCTGAACCTGCGCAAATAGGGAGAAGGCATTCTACCCAATTTGCGTAGGTATGGGTTTTGGGAAATTTGTTCCCAAAACAGATAGGCATATAATCTAAAATTAATTTTAAATAAATCTAATTATTATTTAGAATAGTTCTTTATAATTTTCTTGATTTATGGGCTGTTCGTACAAGAGGAGATCGAAATATTGGTTTGCGCAGGGAGAACTGCAAGATTTGCAGTTTATTGAATTTATTTATTACATTTGGTCTGTAAATAATTTTTTTTTTTTATTTTTAGACTCAATGTATAGGCATTCGATCTGATGTAATAATTAATAGAAATAGGATTTCTATTTATTTTTAATTCTGGATCAAAGATGGCGGCGCAGAGAAGGAGATTTCGCAGATGGGAGATTCGCTATCTGCGATTTACAGTTTGAGAAACTGCAATCTGTGATCTAACCTTTGTTTTGCAGGATGGAGTGTGCGAACAACCCTGATTAACTATTTTTTGTTTTTCTTTTATCAGTTATTTAATTTCAGATTATTTACTTGAATTAAGGATTTAATTTCGCAGATGGAGAAATTGCTATCTGAGATTTACAGTTTGAGAAACTGCAAACTGTGATCTAACATTTGTTTTGCAGGTAGCAGATGTGAGAATAGCCATAGTTCTGATTCATGATTGTCTTTAATCAGTGATTTAATTTTTAGATCAATTCTTCAATTAATTCTTAAATTAAAAATCAAACCCTAGACCCATCCGAACCAGATTGGACCAAACTGGTTGGACCAAATCTGTGGTTCGATGGGGGCCGATCTCAGCCCTAATTTCCCACTCTTGGGTCAAGAGATTGATATTTAATTGCAAGATCCTAATTTGGCTCACACCTATAAGGCCTTGTTTTAAATGTTAAAACTACTTAAGCCCACTAACTATAGAAAAGCTTTATGTACCGAACTGCTTAATGCTATTCAACCCATATACCTAGATAATATTAATAAGTAATATTATGGATTAAATTGGGCTTTAATGTTGGGATTTATAGATATTAATTGATTGGATCAATTTTATCATTCCACATGATGTATGAATGTGTGATGTGCAACGTTCATGGTGAAGGGATGAGAGATCCATTATATGGACGCCTAAATCTTGCAAAATAAGGTGGGCGAATTTCAAAAAATTTTTCTCTCCCATCAACTGGGAATTGCATTCCCTATTTAGAAAATCATATTTTCAAGGATCAATCTTGAACCATAAACTGAACTAGATCTGAATCAAAAGGAGTAGGAGAGAGGTATACCAGATACAGAGAAATATTATCTCTCAATGAAGGTGTTCACGCCCAAGGAAGGATCAAAAGACTGCTCCCACTGAAGATGGCACAGTGAAGGATGGAGCAGAATTAGAAGTGTTCTTCTCCAAGAACTTTGTCCTTCGCAAGAAACAACAGTATGGCATGTGAGCACATCTTCCTATCAATCCTTTCACAAAGAACTGATGTCAAGATCGAATCTTGACTTCTCCCACAATTGGAAGTCAAACTGGAAAACTAGGTGGCAAGAACAAGGAGGCGGCAAGAAAGAATTCTGTAGGGTTGCTTAATTCTTCCTTCTGTGATTTCAGCTCTGAAGTGGATGTGAGTATTTGTCTTCTAAAGGTTGCAGCCCTTTCCTTCTTTTGTAACCCTAAAAGATCAGCTCCTAATCTAATTAGGAGCTGCTGATCCAAATCATATTTGGATCAGACATCCCTTTAGGTGATAAGGATAAACCCTCATCTTATCTGCAGATTAGATTAGCCTTCTCCTGATCTCATTAGGAGGTTTCTAGATCTGAATCATATCCAGATCTGGACTCTCTGAGTGGATGGGGTCAAGACTCTATCCTGTCTGTTGATCCTTCTCAGAATTCGCCCATATTTAACTTATTAAATTAGTCTAGTTCGAAATGGGCTTTAGGCCCATTAAGCTTATGTGCTCACATAGCCTTCCTAACTACTGCCCAGTTGGGCTTCTTTGTATGGCGTGGGAACCAAGCATTGATCTACACATCAGCCACATGGGTTCAACCTAGCATTTGTTACAAGGTCTGGCCGAATACACTGCCATGACAGTGCATCCCTTGAAACCCATCAAATGGGGTCTATGGGCCCAACACTTACCCTAAGTGGTCCCTGGGCCTAGCCACCTTGTAACACCTAGGGACTGTGGGCAGATGCAAGATTAGACCATCAGGTATTACCCTCAATGGTCTTACACTTAATATGGATCCCGGGAACAGTGTTGCACTCTCTGCTTATATGGATCCCAGGAATTGAAACCTTTTGCAAACATTTTAGAAACCATAATATATATACTTTTATATCTCATATAAAATATATTTTACAAAATAAATCTCAACGATTGAAATCGGCTATCGGCAGTCTTGGCTTCCATTAGTGATAGTGCATCTCCAATCATTACCTTTGTCCAACAAAGGGGTTGATCCTGTCACTATGATCACCCACTTAGATGAATTCTCAGACTATCCCAACATACCTATGTTTTGACCCCTACTAAGGATCTCACTGATTGGTACATCAAAGACAGCCCAATCTGACACCTAGTGCAGTATCATAATCAAGTCTAGGGGTCGGGTGTAACTTTCCAGTTTTTCCCATTAATCTCCAAGGTCCAAGGCAATACTGGAAAACTGGTCCAGTACGAAGATTCAATTAATCCTACACTGTATGTGCCTAGGATTTCACCCTGTTAGCTGAGACAGGCCACCCCAACCGACTTGGTAGAACAATAGTGTCAGCCTTATTGGGATAGGTCTCCCCAGACTGACCCACTGGCTATGAACGTTATAAACTAACATGAGTCTGATTAGGTGTCCAGTTTAAGGGTATTTCACAGAAACATACCAAGGGAACATGAATCAAATATGTACTTTTATTCATTTAAAATAAACTCATAATGTACATCATTCTGATTGAAGCTAAGGGCATATAAAACTATCTAACAGCTCCCACTTGAACTTAGGTCCAATCAGGTACAAGCCAAAGTCCCATGCTTTCCACATGTTTCTCAAACACTTTCTATGATAGTGGCTTTGTCAATGGGTCTACTACATTTTCCGCTGACGCTACCTTCTGAATCAGGATGTCCCCTCTACCAACAATCTCCCACTGTACGTGGTACTTCCTCTCGATATGCTTCGATTTCGAGTGGGCTCATGGCTCCTTAGCCTGAGCAATGGCTGCATTGTTGTCACACAACAATGGGATGGGTAATGTGCTGGATGGAACTACTCCCAACTCGTTAATGAACTTCCTCATCCACACAGCTTCTTTGGCAGCCTCACTTGCGGCAATGTACTCAGCCTCGGTTGTGGAGTCTGTAGTGGACCCCTGTTTGCTGCTTTTCTAGCAAACAACGCACGATCCTATCATGAAAACATATCCAGATGTAGACTTTCTATCATCTGGATCCGACTCAAAATCAGCATCTGTATACCCTTGGATCTGTAGTGAGCTACCGTCGAATACTAGAGAAAACTCATTTGTCCTTCGAAGGCACTTCAGTATGTTTTTCACAGCAATCCATTGCTCCTTCCCTAGGTTGGTTTGGAATCTACTTACTACACTCAGTGCCTGAGCAATGTCAGGACGAGTGCACAGCATTGTATACATGATGCTCCCTATGGCAGAGGCATAGGGAACGTCTTTCATGCCATCAATCTCCTCAGAAGTCTTGGGAGACATTTTCTTGGAGAGAGTGACTCTATCCCTGAAAGGAACATTTCCTTTCTTGGAGTTTTCCATGCTGTATCTTTTGATAATTTTGTCAATGTAAGCAGATTGGGGTAATCCTATTATCCGCTTCAATCTATCTCTATAAAGTTGAAGACCTAGTATATAAGAGGCTTCTCCAAGCTCTTTCATGGAGAATTGCTGTGAAAGCCATACTTTCACCATAGTTAACATTCCTACATCATTCCCAATGAGTAGAATGTCATCTACATACAAAACCAAGAAGGTAACCTTATCTCCATTGTACTTCCTGTAAACACAGGGTTCATCCGGATTTTACTTGAAGTCAAATGATTTGACAGTAGAGTCAAAATGGATGTTTCAACTTCTAGAAACTTGCTTAAGTCCATAAATGGATCTATTAAGTTTACGTACCATGTTTTCCTGACCTGTAGCAATGAAACCTTGCGGCTGCTGCATATAGATATCTGAAGTAAGATCTCCATTTAGGAATGATGTTTTGACATCCATTTGCAAATTTCATAATCATGGTATCTGTATCAAATTGGTTCAAGATTTGAACCTGGCTCTGATACCACTGAAGGGATGAGAGATTCATCATATGAATGCCCAAATTTTGTGGAGTAAGATGGGCGAATTTCAAAAAATTTTTCTCTCCCATCAACTGGGAACCGCGTTTCCTTTAAAATCATATTTTCAAGGATCAATCTTGAAACATAAATTGAACTAGATCTAAACCAAAAGGAGTAGGAGAGAGGTATACCTCATACAAAGAAATATTATCTCTCAATGAAGGTGTTCATGCCCAAGGAAGGATCCAAAGACTACTCCCACTGAAGATGAAGCAGTGTAGGATGGAGCAGAATCAGTAGTGTTCTTTTCCAAGAACTCTGTCATTCGCAAGAAATAGTAGGATGGCACATGAGCACAGCTTCCTATCAATCCTTTCACAAAGAACTGATGTCAAGATTGAATTTTGACTTCTCCCACAACTGGAGATTGAACTGGCAAACTGAGCAACAAGAACAAGGAGGCGGCAAGAAAGAATTCTGCAGGGTTGCTTAATTCTTCCTTCTGTGATTTCAGCTCTGAAGAGGATGTGAGTATGTGTCTTCTAAAGGTTGCCACCCCTTCCTTCTTTTATAACCCTAAAAGATCAGTTCCTTATCCAATTAGGAGCTGCTGATCCAAATCATATTTGGATTAGACATCCCTTTAGGTGATAAGGATAAACCCTCATCTTATCTGCAGATTAGATCAGCCTTCTCCTAATCTAATTAGGAGGTTTCTAGATCTGAATCATATTCAGATCTGGACTCTATGAGTGGATGGGGTAAAGACCCTATCCTGTCTGCTGATCCATCTCAAAATTTTCCCATATTTAACTTATTAAATTAGTCCAATTCAAAATAGGCTTTAGGCCCAATAAGCTTATGTGCTCACTTATCCTTCCTAACTGCTACCCAGTTGGGCTTCCTTGTATGGCATGGGACCCAAGCATTGATCTACACATCAGCCATATGGATTCGGCCCAGCCTGTATTATAAGGCCTAGCCGAATACACTGCTATGGATAGTGTACCCCCTGAAACCCATCAAATGGGCTCTATGGACCCAACACTTACCCTAAGCGGTCCTTGGGTCAAGCCACCTTGTAACAGCCAGGGACTGTGGGCAAATGCAAGATTATCCCATCAAGTATTACCCTCAATGGTCTTACACTTAACCTCTCAGCCCATAATGATCAAACACTACCCGACAAGAGAGGACATATCCCTTGGCTGCAAGGAACAGTGTTGCACTCTCTGCTTATATGGATCCTGGGAATTGAAACATTTTGCAATCATTTTAGAAACAATAATGTATATACTTTTATATCTCATATAAAATATATTTTGCAAAACAAATCTCAACGATTGAAATCGGATGCCGGTTGTCTTGGTTTCCATCAGTGAGAGTGCATCCCCGATCATTACCTTTGTCCGACAAAGGGGCTGATCCTGTCACTATGATCACCCACTCAGATGAATTCTCAAACTGTCCCAACATACCTAGATTTTGACCCCGCTAAGGATCTCATTGATTGGTACATCAAAGATAGCCCAATTTGACACATAGTGCAGTATCATAATCGAATTTAGGGGTCGAGTGTAACTTTCCAGTTTTGCCCATTAATCTCCAAGGTCCAGGGCAATACTAAAAATCTCGTCCAGTTCAAAGATTCAGTTAATCCTACACTGTATGTGCCTAGGATCTCACCCTGGCAGCTGAGATAGGCAACCCCAACCGACTTGGTGGCACAACAGTGTCAGCCTTATCAGAATAGGTCTCCCCAGACCGACCCATTGGCTATGAACATTCTAAACTAGCATGAGTCTCATTAAGTGTCCAGTTTAAGGGTATTACACAGAAACATACCAAGGGAACATGAATCAAATATGTACTTTTATTCATTTTCAATAAACTCATAATGTACATCATTCTGATTGAAGCTAAGGGCATACAAAACTATCCAACACATGGGCCATAAGCACTTCGACCATGCAGATACGGTAGTGGCTCTTGCGCATACCATGGATGAATGCACATCATTGCCATGGTGTGCCTAAATATCATTGGATGATCTCCCTTTGTGGTGGGCCCTAAACCTACCTGAAGAGAATCCTTATGGAACCCTATCCGTTTAGGGCCCACTAAAATCTGGCTTTATGAAAATCAGTGGGAGCCACTTTGGTTTGACCTAAATTAAACTAGGGTGTAGCTTTTGTTTCCTCCTGAAATATGAGTGCATGTGATAGGGAGATTCATATGATGAACTCTCTAAAGGCCTTCCATCATTAGCTTGAAGATGGGTCATTCAAGTAATGACTAAACGCACCATAAAATTGGGCTATCCATTTGCCGTTGGATCTGTTGGATGTTTCATAAGATGATAGGGGCATCATAGACCGATGTGGGAGGGGCCTATCCTAAAATGGAAGACTCTCTCATGGTACCTTGGCATTCACGAATATGATGGGTGAGCATTCACTGGACAGAAAGGTTTAACCTAAAATGGCAATGAACCTTGTCTGATAGAGGCCAAAGGGAAAGCTCATATGATGAGTGGATATGATCCTTCACAGAAAGGTGGTGGGGTTATGCAGCTGAAACAGTTGGCTCCATGCACCCTATGTGATTTCCTACATTTCCATAGACAATTCGTAGTCTCCGTCACTAAGATGGGAGGGAAATCTCAGAGATGAAAATAATGGAAATGGAACATAGATTAAAAACCATATCTATGTAGATAACATGAATCAAATTAGGTTGTGGACTAATGTTTGCTCTTTATTAGAAATGGCAAATGGACAATTCGCTAAGTTGTTGGATGACAACAAACTTAAGGGACCTAACTATGTTGATTGGTAACGTAATCTTATGTTGGTCCTCACTTCTAAGAAGTTAGACAAAGTAGCTAAGAATCCTGCCCCGGAGCGTCCAGGTGATAGAGCTTCTGAGGCCCGTAGAAGGGACTACCAGGAATGGGAAGAGAAGAATTACCTAGCCCATTGCTACATCATAACTTCCTTGGATAATCCAATACAGAGGTAGTTCGATCTGATCGAATTCTCAAAGGACATATTGGATAGTCTGAGAATGATATATGAGGAGCATAATCGTTCTACTCATCAGAAGGTCCTGAAACAGTTCATGACCTCGTAGATGTCCAAGAGCCAATAGGTTCATGACCATTGTCTTCGGATGATGGATTACATCAATGAACTTGAGGCTCTTGAATTCGGGCTTGACCATGTCACGAAGGTAGACGCCTTCCTAAATTCTCTACCCTCTACCTTCAATCAGTTCATCATGAATTACAACATGAACAAGCTAAATGTTAGCATCTAGGAACTCAACAATATGTTGTAGAGGGCCGAGGAACTGATAAAGAAGGATGAGCCCCTTGCTATGCTTGTTGAAGCTAGCAAATCGGGCAAGAAAAAAAGGAAGGATCAGAGAAAGCCTCAAAAGAAAGCTGCTAATTACAAGAAGCAGAAGAAGGACAGAGCATCAGATATCTGTCACTTCTACAGACAGACTGCCCACTAGAAGAGGAACTGTCCTCAATACCTGGAATCCAAGAAATAAGGTAATTTTGAATCCTGTGTCAAAGAAACCAATTTGTTGGTAACTTCTGTTATACAATTTTGTATGCCCTTAGCTTCAATCAAGATGAAGTACTTTATGAGTTTATTGTAAATGAATAAAAGTGCATGTTTGATTCATGTTCCCTTGGTATGTTTCTATGTAATACCCTTAAACTGGACACTTAATGAGATTCATGTTAGTTTAGAATGTTCACAGCTAGTGGGTCGGTCTGGAGAGACCTATCCTGACAAGGCTGGCACTGTGGTGCCACCAAGTTGGTTGGGGTGGCCGGTCTCAGCAGCCAGGGTGAGACCCTAGGCACATATAGTGTATAATTAATTGAATCTTTGAACTGGACCAAATTTCCAGTACTACCCTGAACCTTGGAAGATTGATGGGCAAAATTGAAAAGTTACACCCGACCCCTAGACTTGATTATGATACTGCACTGGGTGTTGGATTAGGTTGTTTTTGATGTACCAATTAGTGAGATCCTTAGCAGGGGTCAAAACCTTTGTATGTTGGGTCAGTCTGAGAATTCATCTGAGTGGATGATCATAGTGACAATATCAGCCCCTTTGTCGGACAAAGGTAGTGATCGGGGATGCACTCTCACTGATGGATACCAAGACTGCCGACAGCCGATTTCAATCATTGAGATTTGTTTTGCAAAATGAATTTTTATGAGATATAAAAGTATATATATTATGGTTTCTAAAAGGTTTGCAAAATGTTTTAATTCTTGGGATCCATATAAGCAGAGAGTGCAACACTGTTCCTTGCAGCTGAGGGAGAGGTCCTCTCTTGTCAGGTAGTGCATGATCATTATGGCTGAGAGGTTAAGTGTAAGACCATTGAGGATAATACCTGATGGGCTAATTTTGCAAGTACCCACAGTCCCTGAGTGTTACAAGGTGGCTTGGCCTAGGGACCACTTAGGGTAAGTGTTGGGCCCATAAAGCCCATGAGATGGGTTTCAGGGGGTGCACTGTACATAATAGTGTATTCGAACAAGCCTTGTAACAAAAGCTGGGTTGAACCCATGTAGCTGATGTGTAGATCGATGTTTGGGTCCCATGCCATACAAGGAAGCCCAACTGGGCAACAGTTTAGAAGGCTAAGTGAGTACATAACCTTAAATGGGCCTTAAGCCCATTTCGAGCTGGGCTAATTTGATTAGTCACTTAAAGGGGCAAATTCTGAGATGGATCAGTTGATAGGATTGGGTCCAGACCCTATCCACTTAGAGAGTCCAATATCTAATTGAGATTTAGATCTAGAAGCCTCCTAATTAGATTAGGAGATGGCTGATTTGATCTGCAGATAAGATAAGGGTTATCCCTTATCACTGAAAGGGACTTCTAATCCAAATATGATTTGGATCACTAACTCTTAATGAGATCAGGAGTTGATCCCTTTAAGATTATAAAAAGAGGAGGGGGCAGCAGCCTTTAGACATGGAACCCAACACACTCTTGTCTTCAGAGTTGAGATCGCAAGAAGAGAGAATTCTGCACCCTACAAATCCTCTCTTGTCGCCTCCTTCCTGTAGTTCGATCTCCTCCTCTCTATAGGAGTAATCGAGATTCGATCTTAAGATTGGTTGGAGCTGTATTCACAAGCCATCCATTTGATTCTTGCGAAGGGTCAAGTTCTTTTGGTAGAACACTATTGATTCTGCTCCCCCCTGCACTGTGCCATGTTCAGTGGGAGCAGATTTTGGATCATTCCTTGGGCGTGAACACCTCCATTGGGAGATACTGTTTCTCCGTATCAGGTATAATCCCTTCCTACTCCTTTTGGTTCAGATCTAGTACAGTTTATGGTTCAAGAATGATCCTTGAAAATATGATTTTCTAAATAGGGAATGTGATTCCCAGTTGAAGGGAGAGAAAAAATTTTGAAATTCGCTCCTTATTCCGCAATCTTTGGGCATCCATGTGATGGATATCCTATTCCCTTCAACTTCTGCTTCCTAGTGTATTGACTCCGGGGCTTCGACTCATGCGTGTAACTCACTGCAGGGTTTCAGAATATGTAGAAGACTGAGTGACAGAGAAGTAACTCTTTACTTAGGGACTTCTGCAAATGTTGTAGCTATGGCTATAGGAACCGTAGGGTTTTTTTTTAGAGAAGGATCTATTGTACTAAAAGATTGTCTTTATGTACAGGATTTGAGAAGAAATTTGATTTCTGTTTCAAAATTGTGTGCGGATGGATATTTTGTTTTCTTTAGTAATACGATTACTATCAAAAGAAATAACAAATTCATCGCATATGGAGAACTTGCGAATGGTCTCTATGTTCTCCATCCTTCTCTAGAAACTAACATAACTAAAACTACATCGGTCGATATCCCTAAGAAAAGAACCCATGATACAGTTAATCCTACGTGCTTGTGGCATTACCGACTTGGCCATATTAATATAGATCGTATCAAAAGGTTGGTAAAGGATGGTCCTTTGGATTTTCTAACTGTAGAAGATCTTCCCACCTGTGAACCTTGCCTTCAAGGTAAGATGACGAAACAACCATTTAACGGTAAGCTTGAAAGATGTATAGGCAGACTTGACCTTCTAGATACTGATGTATGTGGTCCCCTGAGTGTTAGGACACGTAACCAACACATTTATTTTATAACATTCAATGATGACTACTCTCGGTATGGTTACGTGTACCTAATGAGACATAAAACTGAGTCCTTTGAAAAGTTTAAGGAGTTCAGACAAGAGGTCTAGAAACAGTTAGGGAGAGAAATTAAGACCCTTCGATTAGATCGAGGTGGCGAGTATCTCTCTGACGAATTTAGCGACTACTTGAAGGTCAATGGGATAGTATCACAGTTAGCTCCTCATGTTACACCACAACTAAATGGTGTTTTAGAGAGGAGGAATAGGACCCTATTGGATATGGTCTGGTCACTTCTCGTGCACTTAGAGTTACCCACATCCTTTTGGGGTTTTGCATTGGGGACTACGATATACTTGAGCGGCTAGTACACTTGCTAGTGTCATAATGAACAACACATCATATATATATATATATTACGGTTTCTAAATGTTTGCAAAAAGGTTTTAATTCTCAGGATCCATGTGAGTAGAGAGTGCAACACTGTTCCTTACAGCCGAGGAAGAGGTCCTCACTCGTCGGGTAGTGTTTGATCATTATGGGCCAAGAGGTTAAGTGTAAGACCATTGAGGATAATATTTGATGGGCTAATCTTGCATCTGCCCATAGTCCTTGGGTTTTTATAAGGTGGCCTGACCCAATGACCACTTATTGTAAGTGTTGGGCCTATTATCTTGCATCTGCCCATAGTCCTTGGGTTTTATAAGGTGGCCTGACCCAATGACCACTTATTGTAAGTGTTGGGCCCATTAAGAGGCCATGGTGATAGGCTTAGGGGTTCACCGTCCCTTATAGTGTATTCAGCTAGGCCTTGTAACAGAGACTAGGTTGAACCCATGTGGCTGATGTGTAGATCAATGCTTCAATCCCATGCCATATAAGGATACCCAACTGGGTAGCAGTTTGGAGGCTGAATGAGAACATGGACTTAATGGGCCTAAAGCCCAATTTGAACTGGTTTAATTTGATTGATTAAAGAGGGGTGGTTTTGGGATTTAGATCAGCAGATAGGATAGGGAATTATCCCTATCCACTTAGAGAGTCCAGATCCAAATAGAGATTTGGATCAGGAAACTCCTAATGAGATTAGGAGGGCTGATCTTGATATGCAGATAAGATAAGGGATTATCGTTATCTCTTAAAGAGTGTTCAGATCCAAATAAAGATTTGGATTAGGAAACTCATAATAAGATTAAGAGGATCTCTATTTAAGGCTATAAAAGGAGGAGGAGGGCGAACCCCAACTCACTCAATTCTCATTTTAGATACAAGAGAGAAGACAGCTCCAGTAAGACTGATGCCATCTTCTGCTCTTGCCTCCTTCTATTGCTGCCGCCATTGCCAGTTTGTTCTCCACCAATAGGAGCGATCAAGAAGCGTTCTTGATATCAGTTTTTGGTGAAAAACTAATCTGAAGTCGTGCTCACTCACCCTCCATCAAATTCTTGCTGAAGAGTTCGGTTCTTGCTGAAGAACCACCTACTGATTTTGCTCCACTGTACGTTGTGTCATCTTCAGTGGGAGCAATTTTTGGCATTTTCCTTCGGCGTGAACACCTTTGTTGGGAGTTACTGCTACTCCATATCAGGTATATCCCTCTCCTACCTTTTTGGTTTCAGATCTGGTCTGGTTCAAGTTCAAAATTGATCATTGAAAATGTTGATTTTCTAAAACAAGGAATGTGATTCCCACATGGGAGAGAGAGAAATTTTTTAAATTTTGCCCTACCTACCTACAGGTTCGGCTATCCATATGATGGATCTCTCATCCCTTTAGGAATGATGTAGGAATGTTGACTACGGTGAAAGTATGGCTTTCACAGCAATTCTCCATGAAAGATCTTGGAGAAGCCTCTTACTTCTTAGGACTTTGACTCTATAGAGATAGATTGAAGAGGATAATAGGATTATCCCAGTCTACTTATATTGACAAAATAGTCAAGAGATACAGTATGGAGAACTCCAAGAAACAAAATGTTCCTTTTAGGCATGGAGTTACTCTCTCCAAGGGTATGTCTCCCAAGACACCTAAGGAGATTGAGGGCATGAAATAAGTTCCCTTGGCCTCTGCCTAGGGAGCATCGTGTATGTTATGTTGTGCACTTGGCTAGACATTGCTCATGCTGTGAGTGTGGTAAGTAGATATCAGTCTAACCCAGGACAAGAGCATTGGACCGCTGTGAAGAACATACTGAAATACCTTCAAAGGACAAAAGAGTTTTGTGTGGTATTCGATGGTAGTTCACTATAAATCCTTGGGTATACTGAAGCCTATTTCCATACAAATCTAGATGATTGAAAGTTTGCATCTGGATACATCTTTACTGTGGGGTCCTGTGCAGTTAGTTGGAAAAACAGCAAACAAGGGTCCATTGCATATTCCACAACCGAGGCCGAGTACATTGCCACAAGTGAAACTACCAAAGAAGCCATATGGATGAAGAAATTCATTCAGGAATTATGAGTGGTTATATCCAACACACCACTCATTCCATTGTTGTGTGACAACACTGGAGCCATTACTCAAGCTAAGGAGCTATGAGCCCACTCAAAGTCAAAGCACATTGAGAGGAAATACCATATACTACAGAAGATAGTTGGAAGAGGGGACATCCTGATTCCGAAAGTAGCATTAGTGGAAAATGTAGTAGACCCATTGAATAAGCCACTGAAACAGAAAGTGTTTGAGAAACACGTGGAAAGTATGTGACTCTGGCTTGTACCCGATTATGATACTGTACTAAGTGTTTGATTGGGCTATTTTTGATATGCCAATCAGTGAGATCCTTAGAGGGGGTTAAAACCTAGGTATGTTGGAACAGTTCAAGAATTCATCTAAGTGGGTGATCATAGTGACTGGATCAGCCCCTTTTCGCACAAAGTGAATGATCAGGGATGCACTCTCTCTGATATAAACCTAAACTACCGGCAGTCGATTTCAACCGTTAAAATTTGTTTTTGAAAAATATATTTATATAGAGATATACATATATATTATGGTTTCAAAATGTTTGCAAAAGGTTTTAATTCCCAGGATCCATTTGAGTATAGAGTGCAGCACTGCACCTTGCAGCCGAGGGAGAGGTCCTCTCTTGTCAGGCAATGTTTGATCATTATGGGCTAAGAGGTTAAGTCTAAGAACATTGGGGGTTATATCTGATGGGATAATCTTGCATCTGCCTACAGTCCTTGGGCATTCATAAGATGGCTGGACCCAAGCACCATTTAGTGTAAATATTGGGCCCATTATGAGCCCATAGTGATGGACTCAGGGGTTAACTATGTTCAACAGTGAATTCAGCCATGTCTTGTAACAGATGCTACACTGAACACATGTGGTTGAATTGTAGATCAATGATAGGGTCCCACGCCATGCAAGCCAAGCTAACCAGCATTAAAGTGGAACTGAGCTTAAAAGCTTAATGGGCTTAAATGCCCATTCCGAACTGGGTTAATTAGATTAATTAAATAGGGGTGGATTTGGGATTTGGATCAGTAGATATGATAAGTGATTATCCTTATCCACTTAAAGAGTCCAGATCCACATAAAAATTTGGATAAAAGGAAATCCTAATTTGATTAGGAAGGCTGATCTTTATCTGTAGATAAGATATGGGATTATCCTTATCACTTAAAGAGTCCAGATCAAAATAAAAGATTTGGATTAGGAAAGTCCTAATGGGATTAGGAAGTTGTTTCTTTAAGGCTATAAATAAGAGAGCAGGGCGAACCCCCAAAGACACATTCATTGAATACAAAGAGAAGACAATACAGTTAGATTGCTCTTGCCTACTGCTCCTTTTCTTCCTGCTCTTGCCGCCCCACCCTATTTGATCTCCAATTCTTGGATTCGATCAAGATTGGATCTTGATATTGTTTCTTGCGAGCATATACAATCTAGAAGTTGTGCTTACTGTCCCATTCGGTTTTTGCTAAAGAATCTCTAGTTCTTGGCGAAGAACTACCTGTTGATCTTGCCTCACCCTAAGTTGTGTCATCTTCAGTGGAGGGAGGATTTGGTACTCTCTTTGGGTATCAACACCTACATTGGAAGGAGCATTCTTGCGTGGATTTCACATCAAGTATATCCCTCCCTTAATTTGGTTTTATATTTGGTCTGGTTTGGTTACAAGAACGAACCTTGAAAATGCAGTTTTCTAAATTAAGAATAGGATTCCCGGATGGGAGTGAAGAAATTTTTGAAATTTTGCCCAACCTTTCTATAGGGTTCAGCCATCCATATGATGGATCTCCCATTCTTTCAAAAAAAGGAAAAAAAATGTGAACGTATTCTATTTTGCATGTTTTCTGTAGTTGGACCCCAAATTGTTGTTTTTAGGTAACCTTGTTGACAATTTCTAACCAAGGATGTTTTCATCATTTTATAAGTCATATTCTGGTTAGGGACAATTGGGTGCATATGTATTAGGTTTTAGTCTCTTGGGTCTTTTTTGTAACAAATGTTATTTTTTGGGGTTTTTGAAATTAACTTTGTTCTTAAGGAGTTGTTTATTAAAGGGAAACCTTGAGTCATTCATTTGTAAATATTTTTAATTGGCTTCTCTAACAAGACATTAAGTCTTATGAAAGAGAAGGGGGTGTTTTTGTAGGGGTCGTTTTGCTTATTTCTCTCTTGTTTGAGTTATATAGCTCAACCCCAGTTAGGGTTTTCAAGTATTAGGAGCTTTGGTTTTGAGGAGTTGACCCATTTTGGCACATTCCAATCCCTCTATTACTGTGTTACCACGTGGGAGGCCAGCTTGTTTCCATTGTTACTGTAACAAAACTGTTCTAGGAGGAGTTTTACTTCAGGTTCATGTCTGAAATTCCTAAAATTCCAACTTGTTTTATTGTTTTCAACTTAGTATTTCTTGTGTGTATTGTTGTATCCTTGAAGTACTGCATGTAATTTGTTTTCTATCTACATCAATGACCTATCATTAGTGAACAAACAACTATTTCAAAACATGGGATCCACATGTGGTGTGAGCCTCATGTTTATGGAACACTGGCATCTTCACTCGTGATGGATTACTTAGTTAGTTTCACACACTTATGTTCACACTAAATATGGACTCTATTGAAAGTAGAATCTTGACAAGGCTACTTGTTATGTAATTAGTATAAAAAGTTTTACATGATGTTGTCCAATTTCAATACACCACATGGGGATAAATTGCTAGCATTTTATTCCAATTAATACATTGCCATTCAAGATATGCTATATAATGTAACTTGGCCTAATTTTACTCCAAAATCCTTATTCTAATTTTCTCCTTTATTTGAATTTTATACTTTTTTAATTCTTGAAAAAGAGATGTACAAAGTGCCACATGTAAACCTGCCATATATCTTCCCAACCCAATCTATATCTATATCTACATCCATATTACTATTAAATGTATGAATGGATGATGTGTGGCTCATTGTGACACTAGCAAGTGCACTAGCCGTTCAAGTAATAAAGTAGTGAGTGAAGTATCGTTCCCACGAGGATTTAGGAAACAATTACCAATACTAAATTGAACATTTCTTATCTGATCAACAAATAAATCAAAACTCTAATGAAAGCTAAGAAATCCTAAATTAAAATCTATCTAAATCATTGGTCCAATTGCCTTCAATTCAGGTTAGAAGAGTAAGCAGTAAATGTCAATCTCAGAATTCAGCAATCTATCAATTTGGATCATTCGAATGAATCATGATTGAGCCTTGGTTTGGTGAAACCCCAAGGTCATGAACAGCCTCTCTCAAGCGCATGTTCATCCTATGCATGAGTGACGGTTCTTCTATATCTAGCAAGAATCTAATCCCCATGCATGCATTTCTTCAAACACTTCTAAGGCATCAATTCAAATCTGAATTGATCACCAACTGAATTGTGCAAGTTATCTCTAACCTTGCACTCAATTCAGTTCTTGAATAGTAGATCTGAATTCCTAGAGTCTCTCTCAAGCACTCTAGGAATTCCAAGCTGTAGATTAATTCGCCCAATCTGAAATTTGCAGATCTGAATTCTCTTTCAAGCAATTCAGATCTTGCAATCTCAGATCTGAGAATTCAGATCTGAGTTTTGAAGGTTAGTTGGCCGAATTGATCTGCAATCACACCCTTATTCAAGAAACTTCAAGTACAATGCATGATCATTTGAATGAATCAAAAAGAATTAGATTGCTGAACTGAAATTTTACAAGCTGAAATACATCAAGGAAGAATGGAAACAAGGAGAAAGAAGAAAGAACATATAACTAAGAAACTGAATTCAAATCAAAAGAGAATGAAACTACAAATGATTTATTACAAAAAATCTTTGAATCACAATCCCTCAATTCGAACTCACCTTCTTCTTCTAGCTTGCTTGTCTTGAACTTCCTTCAGCCCTTCTTCTTCTTCTTCCTTGCGCCTAGCCTTCTTCTCTTCTCTTCTCTCAAGGTGGCTGAACCTCTAAGAGTGGGAGAGCCTTTCTCTCAAGCAATTGAACAACTTTCTCCCCTCCTAGAGGCCTCCTTATATAGTTTTTCAAGGGGCTCTTGCCCCTTCTTGAAGCCTCTAGAATGGGGTGTATTACACCCCTCATGAACCTTCTAGAGTGCTCCCTCCTTCTCTTCAAGAAACTCCTAGAAGTTGCCGCCCCTAGCTCCCTTTGGGCTGCTATTTGGGCTACAACTTAGCTTGCTTTTGAGCTCATGTGGGCTACACTCTAGGCTGTTATTTGGGCTAAAAATGGGCCTTCCTTGCTGGGCCGAATTCTCCTCATAGCTAGGCTTTATTTTCTGGGGTTTTCTCAAGGAATTCACTTGCTCTTTTTGGGCCGAAGTGCTCTCTCTTGCTTCCACGACCGGGCTGGACTGAAATTGGTCTTTTTGAACCTTCTTTTCTTGCCTTTTTCCTTCCTTCTCTTGGATTGATTATCCCTGAACCTATTCTTAGCATTAAGCTAAATTAAGGCAAAAATTAATAAAACCGGCATAAAAATCCATGCTAAAGTCCTCAAAAATTATAGATAAATTGTAAGTTCATCAATGGAAGTGTGAAATGTTTGCTCACCTAAATACCCCTCATTTGAATTAGTTTCTTCTACAATTGTGCAGACCAAAATTGTAATTTCAACTACATCTCACCATATTGAATTCCCTCTAAACTCCCATTATAGTTGATTGAAACCCTATTATTGACTAAAATACTCCTATTTATAAATTTGGTCCCAAACTAATTATGAAGGTAGAGAATGTAATTTGAGCAACTACTTTTCACATCATTAACTTCCCATGCAATAAGTCTTATATTTTAATATCTTATATTTAAGATATTAACTCTTATTCTCTCCCAATAAATCCTATATTAAAATTATTTTTTATCACAAAAATTTCTTTCATTTAGATTTATATCCCACACATTTAATAATATAAAACTAATATATTTTAAATCTATCTCAATAATGAAGTCATTCTTCTGTCCTGGTTGTAGGCAAGTAATATAACTATCCAAAATAAATGAGTCAAATTCATGACAGTAAATTAAATAATAGTCATTTGTACTACAATTGTGAATACAAATAATGAAGAAAAGTTGTGCTATACTATTTTATATTAATCAAGATAAATTAAAGAAAAAAAAGTGTAATAGAGAAGGGTTGCCTTTATTGAAGATTGAAATAAAATGCAAAATATAAAACCAACCAGAAAATGGAATTGTTCATCCTATTAAAAAAAGAATTAATTAAGTGTGATAACAAACAATTTTTTTATGCACTGAAACGTAAATCAAAATTTAAAATAATTGGAAACATATTGTTACCATCATTATCTAAAATGACAACATGTGAAAAACATGCCCATTTCTTACTTACCTAAAAGTATTCTTAAAATCTCTCTTAAAATACCTCCCTATATAAACCACCATTGAACATGATGGTAAATACACCTTATTAAACATGAAAGGTCACTTTACAAAACGTGAACCAATGAAAAGAAAGAAAAATTTAACATAACCTGTTGAGATCAATATTTAGCATGCATGCAATATGTGTGAATATACGTTGTACCTGAATTTGAAAAAAAAAAGTTCATCATCATAATGTGCATGGACCAATTTGATGGTTTATGTAATTTCTTCTTATTTCCCTCCAAACTCTAGATAGGACATTATCTTTGGGAATAAAATAGTCATTTTTCAAGAAAAAAAGAAAAGAAAGAAAAATAGAAACTTTAAATATTGATCTACTCTTTCTCTCTCTTACACACAATGAAAGTGAAAATATAACGAATAGAATGAATCCATTTCATAGTTAACCAAAGACATCCATGGAAATGCGACTATATTAATTTTCTTTTAATTAATATTTGTATGTAAAACATCTTCATATTTTAGAAGGAAGAGAAATCTGAAATTCTCCAAAGATAGAAAAATTGTAATGATTATGTTGGCCTATGATATTCTCTGATAGAAATCACACTATTTCCATACTATACAACTCTCATAGCATTCTAGTTTATATCTTTTGGGCACCAAAACTAGCAATTCGATCTCCATTCTCCAGAGTTTATTTTTCTTAATATAGGGTTTGGAATTACTACAGTTCTACTAGTTTTTCTATATCTTAAAAATAGAGACAAGCATACTAGGGGTGTATGATCCCTTGGGTTTGCAAAATTTAAGACTAAAGACAAAACATGAGAGCGAAACTCCTCTCCACCTTAAGGTAGGAATCTTTATTCTTCTGCTAATTTGTGTGGTCAAGATTAAAACATATTTAAAATATTGCAATCAGGTCCAATAAGTCCTCAACAATTTTTCTTTAGTCCCAATAAATTATCTCTTAGGCCCTCGCATGCAAAGATGATCCACTTATGCCTCTATACACAACAATGCCTTATTCCGTTTAGAAAAACCAAACACATGCCAATGTCTTGACCAACCACCATTAGTATACATTTTAAACTTGTTTAGAAGCACCTCAAAAGCAACTACTAGAATACGATAACCGCCTGTATCTGGGATTCCCTAATCAATCAGCACACTATGATAAGCCTTATAGTCTATCCTATGACTACACTACTACTAGGACATTTCCCATATTCATCTAGGGTAACTTGGGGTATAATAATGATGTCATAATACAACTAGGGATCCTCTCCAACTTCTCTGTTTTGACTAGTATACCTTACATGCTCATTATGAGGTTACCTAGATACTTACAAATGAGTCCTTTTGTTGGGTTTCTACTATAGGAGTCGTAGTCCAATTAAGACTCCTTGCCAAAGTTCAAAGTATCATAAATGATAAGTGTATGGGAAAGCAAATTTTAAGAGATGTATCAGGATATGCCTTGGATACATGTGTATTAGAGAAAAATTAAGATACAAAAAGATACTCATGGAAACACTATAAATACTTCAATAAATTATAAAAATACATCAATAACACTAAATTTAAGGCCTCAGTAAGGTATGGCTATATTAAATTATTATATTTTTATGGTTTTATGGAGAAATACATCGTAGTTTAATTATAATTTCATTAACAAACCCTATGTGATAACTATAATTTATAAATTGTAATTCATAAGTTTTAAGGGATAGGAAAAACTCAACTATCCTATCCAACCATAAAACATGCATTGACACAATTTCTAAGTGAAAATATTGTTAATAATGAATTATTATTTAAATAATTACTATTTGTTTTTTATTTTCAAAAATTATAAAAATAAAGTCAACAATAAATAAGCATTGTACAATATATTTAAAGAAAATAATTATTGAAGAAGAAATTTCAGTTGCTCTTAGATTATGATAGATTATCCATAGATCTATAATATATTCAATCATTGTGATTAGATCATAAAATATAATTAAATATTATTTATTTTTTAATTCTAAAAATATAAAAATAATAAAAAATATTGAAGAAGATATTTCAATCACTCTATGGATATGATAGATAATCCACAGATCTAAAAAATATTAAGTCTTTATAGGCAGATAGAAAACTCACATTTTCAATTTGCTATTTTATATTTTTTTCCCAAATCTCTACATAAAATTTCCATAAATCTACTCATAACATACCACAAACAATTGTGATTTTTTGAATATAACAAATATAGATCAGCATAGATTTAAACATTTTTAGGCATTCAATGAAAAAAAAAAAAAAAGAAATCACAAGATATTATGAATAAACTAAATTATCTTCTCCATATTATTTCAATACTTGAAAAATCTTCAAAAAACCATTAATGTTTCACACTTGTTTCTTAGGTTTTTGCGTATCTAACACTTTAGGAATGAGGTTTGGAGTTTTAAAGTCATTTGGGGGGTGAAAGAAGGTTTTCTTTCCCCTTTTATTTTCTTTTTCATTTTTTGTCCATTTCTTTTTTGTAGTGTATTTATTGATATACTATGAATATGTCCCGATACACCCCAAAACACTCTTGATACGGCCCAATATGGTTTAATACGGGTGCAATAAGGTGGAAAATAAGATACCATTGTTTTTCCACCCTATCTTGTATCAAGTATTAAAATATATGATACTACACACTCCGTATTGGTTGTATCATGTCGAAATTTAAAACATTGCTCCTAACTAGTGTCCTAAGGAAATAACTCCCTTAGCAATCATCAAAACTGCATTATCACTTTCAGCCTCCCATCAACAAGGTATGTCATCACAATCCAATAGTGATGTCACCCATATATAATATATGAAAGGGACTGATCCTGATATTACAACCCTAAGGATCACGCATGTCCAAAGGTAGAAAATTCATTGCATCTTAGAGATTCTATTCATCAATAGTGTTTAATAAATCGATGAATAAAACTCAGTAGGATAAAGACAAGTGCGCATAAGATGTACATCCACATAGCAGCTTGGAGTCTCACACTATCAGTTGAGACTTCACTATTAATTATTCACATACCAGCAGCCACAAAGTTAACCGCCAAATTCCAACCTCTATTGGGACCTTCTAGGTTTACAAAAAATGGAGTGATTTAATTAGATCTCCCGTTATGAGTCCTATTCACCAAATGAATGCCCTACAATGTAATCTTTATTAGACTAGATAAGAAATAAAAGAAACGAACTAGAAACAACAAGTTTACCTCAAAAAAAGTCTCATTTTATTGATTAAAGAAACAACAAAAAGATACAGATTGGCTTTAAATGAGCAAAAGAAAATTGTATTTCCAACATCTCATTCTGTTCCTGTCTGTGGCCTTTTGTCAAGTGATAGCTACTTGGATTAGTACTTCAATCCAAGGATGAAAGGTGCTCCGGTGTCTTTCAACCACTCATTCCCTAAAAGGAATGGTCCAGCAGTAAAACGAAGAGCTTCATTCCTATCGGTGATGACCTTGAAACCCTTCCATTTGACCCTTTGGGCGGTATTAGCACCTGGACCTCGGTTGTTATACTCAGCATAGAACAAAGTATCGAGTGCAAAGTTGCCTCTCCATGGCATCCACCCTTCAGGTCTTATGAAATCACCAATGGCTGATTCCATGATAATTGTCGTTGCATATTTTTTCCATGGGCGGCCCAAGAATGAAGGGATCTTTAACTTATCAACGGAGAGCTGTTGATCTGGGACGATATTGCAGTTTTGGATCACAATACCAGTTTCCTCATTCTGGAACATCTTTCCTTGTGCTGTTACTGTGTTTTGCTGATTGTCCATAGGCCTTCTAACGATGATTTGACAGTCTTGTATCACTGCTTTCGCGTTACCGAATATGAAGTCAATGGTGCCAGAGACAACACAGTTCTGATAGAATTGACGCTTGGCTTGGACATACAAGGTGTCTTGGTATCCATCCATTTTGCAATTGAAGAATGCCGCTTTATCACCTTGGACGCGAAGCGCCACTGCTTGATGCCCTTGGGGACCGGCTGTGTTTTCGAATCCCATCGACTTGGCGATGAATCCATCCGCAATAACAGCTATAGAAGGAACAAACAATTATAAGAAAAGACTTATTAGAATCAAGTAAGAATAACAAAAGGAAAAGGAATGTTAGGCTGATTAGGTCCAACTTACAAAATGAGGCAGTCTGAAATGTTGAGATGCCTGCAGCGTTGCTCTTCTTTCCGGTGACAATTGTACTCGTTGGCCCATCTCCATACATGAAAATATTATTTTGACCTTTGGTAACTATAATGTATTCATCATAGGTCCCGGCTTTCACATAGATAACATATCTAGATACGCTATTCTTGGGGCATGCGGCAATTGCTTCAGCAATTGTCTTATATTGCCCACTACCATCCTTGGCTACCACTGCATTGGGTGTCAGCTGTCCATTTCCTTGCAAAGCTAAAAGCCTACGGTCCTTTAGTGTGAACCAATTAGGGTAACCCTGTGCATCTAAAAGTCGGCGTCGAGATTTGATGTTTGTGTCAAAGCGGATATTTAAGGCTTCGAGTATCGCAGACAACTCGGTGACAATGGTGAGGGCGTTGCCAGTAAGCTGAGTGGCATTGAGGAGCCCGTTCTCCATTGAGCTCTTCAGCTTTGGCTGTTCGAATCCCTCGGTGCATGTCTCTTCATAAGACACGACAGCGCTCAACCAGTTCTTCAGCTCCGCAACAGGATCACTTGCTGGGTACCTTTCAGGGTCCTCCACCATGGAGATGGCGGATTGGAGCTCTGCGATAGCAAATTGCATCAAATCCTTGCAATCCCCGACTGCCATCTTATCGATGGAGCTATTGGCGTCTTTGCCTATGACACCAAACTTTTCCATTGCTGCTTGCACCTCCTGGACGATGGCCTCAAAGGCAGCCTTGAGGTAGTCATGGGGGGTAGAACTTTCATTTTTGGCTACAGGGGTAAGGGTTTTAATGCAAGAATCCTTGTAGTCGGCGGAGGCACAGATTGCGCTGACGCTTTTCATTGTCGTTGATGTACCACTGCTGGCAATGTCTTTTGCAGACAAGTCATCCTTGGGATGCCTACCTTTGTTTACACCAACAACCGTACCGATGACGACACCAACAACAAGGATGAGTGATATACCAAGGGCTACAAGCTTTCCCATTTCTCTAAACAAACAGATGTTGATGTTGAAGAGCTAGTGTGTGAGGAGGTTTATAACATGCACGTTCAATCCCAATTTAGCATAACTACTAACTAAAGAACAACATGAATATTGCATTAAGAATGGGGACTTTGACTTTCTTATTCACCACCCGTTCTCCTATAAGAACTAATCATATAATACGTACTTTTCTCTTTCCACTTTCTATTTTTTCAATATATATATATATATATATATATATATATATATATATATTTGTGCATATTTATCAATGTGTTTTGTGTTTCAAATTTGAAACATGATCAGATTCCATATATATATATATGCAGGGAGCTTATATTTCCAGGAACAACTTTTTTATGGCTCATTCTTGGGTACAAACGAGCATAAATCAAATCCCACTTTCAAAAAAGAATAATGATGCATATGACATACACTACAAAGAAAGTGATGATTTAATGGCGTTTTTCTTACTATCATTTATATAAGCGCCACTATATATTAATTTTAATGGCGTTTATTAAAAATGCCACTATATCCATATCAAAAACGCCATTTTATACAATTTTAAGTGCCAATTATTAAAATGCCGTTAAAGATATATTTAAATTGCGGCTAAATATATGAATTTTAAGTGGCATTTATTAAATCGCTGTTTAAATCACCTTTAAAAGCCACTAAATATCAGTTTTTTTTAACCATTGATTTCACTTCTACATCAATGGTGTAGATTTAACTTCATTGGAGAAAATATATGCAACAAAAGTTGGTGCGTGGATACCAATTTCTTCCCGCTCTCATTCTTCTTCTCTCTGGCAACGCATATCTCCTGCTATAATACCAAAACCGCATTCATCAGTTAAAGCGGACGTAGTGTGTTCGGACTGAGAGCTGGGAAGAAGTTTCTGCGTGCTTTTGGATCAATGTTCAACTGAGGGATTTAATTTCTACGTTTTCGGCTGTGCATGTCGAAGGAGATTAATTTTTTCGTAGTGCTTTTGGGTCAATGTTCTTCTCTCCGGCAATGTTCGATTAATGTACCGTATCCGGCTGTGCTTTTGAATCAATATTCATCAGAAGCCACCACAGTAGAGAACACTAATTTTTTAGCTCAAAACTGGTGTGTTCTTCTCTCCAGCAACGCTCGTCTCTTGCAAGATAGATTGAGTTCGGCTGTGCATGTCGTCATATCTTCAGCCAATGGTCTTCTGATGCTTGAAGCTGGTTAGTTCAATTTCGAACCTATGCCTATTCTCTATTTTTGTTTAATTTTAGGTTCTATTGGTTTATTTTGATTTTTGTGTGCTCTTTTGGTAAAACATTTGGGGTGGGTGTTGGAAACATGAATTTAAGGAGATAGATGGAAACCCCTATCTGAAGATGTTGCTCTCTTTCGTTCTAGTCCAATTCTAGAAAAATGCCACCAACCAAAGGCCTAGAAAAGGAAAAGGAGGACTTCTCTTCCCATCGTCTTTGGGTCGTACCTTGTCGTAGATACCCCCTGTCATCATTAATCTTCAGTTCAAAGGCCAAACTGAATTGCCATTGCCATTGTCTGAAAGAAATCATCCGAGTTGATATAAGTTCAACATTCTAAGGCTCTAAGAGGTAAACCCTTAACCACATCCTTTCTATTTTGATTGAAGTTATGTTTATTACTTGAATAGGTAGTTTGCTAGTTGTGTTCTTTTTGGTTTTAAAATTTAGTACAAAATTTTTTAAATAAAGAATCTTTAATGAATACCATGGGGGATCCCTGACAATTTTCAAAAGGATGCAGCACCAATGGAAATCTTTTCCCTAAAGAAGAATCTTTAATGCCTACTTTGAAAAGTCGAAATTAAGTAATGCCTAGTTTGCAACTCAAGTTTTGAAATCAGTACAACAAAAATAGCTTTAACTAAGTCCCCAATTGTATGCTTACTGGCTTCTAGATTTAGCTCTCTCAATATAAAATCCATGTGTGATCTACACACTAGATGTTCTAGACAAAGTTCCACTACTAAAAAAGGAGGGCAATTCAAACTTCAAATAGCACAACGATCACTACTTCCAGCATTTGCTACCATAAGTTGAGGAGCAATAAGTCCATCCACATAGCCCCCACCACCGAATACTCCTACTGCTGTTTGCATTGTCTTGCAATTCAAATAATAGTAGCTTATAATAGGTTAGCTTAGTAACTACAAATACTTAAAATAGTATATTAGTTGCCAAAAACACATAACAACAACAACAACACGACAATAGATGAATTGAATGAAGGGGAAATCCATCATATAGATGACCGAACCATGTTGGATGGTAGGGCAAAATTTCAAAAATTTCTTTTTACCCTTTTGGGAATTGCATTCCTAGTTTTAGAAAAATTGCATGTTTTAATGATTGTTCTTGTACAGAAGCGGATCAGATCTGAAACCAAAAGAAAGGGAGAAGAATACCTGATACGGATTCCACACGTGTAGCTCTCAATATGGGAGTTCATGCCCAAAGAGGGTACCAAATCCAGCTTCTAATGAAGATGGTGCAACTTAAGGTGAAGCCGGTTTAGCAACGCAGTCCTTCAGCGAGAATTGCAATCCAATAACTTGGATTAAGCAAGGGAGATGAGCACGAAATTAATCTGATTTTTCTTCTAAAAACAGAAGTGAGAATTGATCTCTATCAGTCCAACATCGGGAGAACGAACTGGGTTTGTATGGCGGCAAGAGCATAAGGAGAGAGAGAACTAAGAGCAATGTTATCTGAAGCAGTTCGCCCTCCTCTATTTATAAGCCTTAAAGATCAGCTCTCCTAATCCAATTAGGAGCTTCCTAATCCAATTCTTCATTTGGATCTGGACTCTTTAAGTGGATAAGATTTATCCTTTTATCCCATTGTTGATCTAAGCCCATATCCATACCCATATTCGTCCAAGTCACATGACTGCTTTGAGCTTCATGTGACACCATGATTAATTTAATTAATCATGGGCCTTAGGCCCATTTAACAAGTGGCTCACATCCCCTTTTAGTTGCTGGCCAATTTGGCTCTCTTTGTATGGCGTGTGACCCCAATAATGACCTCACATAAGCACATATGGGTTCGGCTTATCTTTTAGGACAAAGCCCGATTGAATTCACTACTAAGCACAGTGATCCCCTGAGTCCATTAGAATGGGCTCTTAATGGGCCCAACATTTATACTAAATGGTCCTTGAGACCAGCCATCCTATGAGGCCCAAGGACAATGGTCTTAAGTGTGATATAGCCATCAGGTATAACAGCCCAAAATGGTCTTGCACTTAACCTCTCAGCCCTTAATGATTAAACACTGCCAAACAGGGAAGGACCTCTCCCTTGGCTACAAGGTGCAGTGTTGCACTCTTTGCTTGGATGGATTCTGAGAAAACCTTTTTGCAAACATTTTCTTAATATATATATATATATTTGTATAAGTATAGTTTGCTAAACAAATATCAAACAAGTTTGAAATCGACTACCGATAGTTTTGGTTTCCATTAAAGAAAGTGCAGTCTCGATCATTCGCTTTATCCGACAAAGGGGCTGATCCTATCACTATGATCACCCACTGGAGTGAATTCTCAAATTGTCCCAACATACCCAAGTTTTGACCCCTAAAGGATCTCACTGATTGGCATATCAAAGACAACCCAATCCGACACTCAGTGAAGTACCATAATCAAGTCTAGGGGTTATGTGTAACTTTACAGTTTTGCCTACCAGTCTCTAAGATCCAAGGCATAACTGGAAAATGGTCCGGCTTCAGTTTTTCAAACAAATACACACTACATATGCTTCGTGTCTAACCCTAGCAGCTGAGACAAGCTACTCCAACCTACTTGGCAGCACATTAGTGTCAACCTTGGTAGGATAAACTTCCCCAAGTCTATCCAATGGCTGAGAACATTCTAAACTAACATGGGTCTTATAAGTGTCCAGTTTAAGGGTATTTATACAAAAACACACTGAATATAATATGAATCAATTATGTACTTTTATTCATTTACAATAAATGTATATATACATCAATCTGATTGGAGCTAAGGGCATACACTGTCTAACAACTCCCACTTGCACTTAAGTCTAATCGGGTGCAAGCCGGAGTCCCATAGTGTCCACATGTTTCTCAAACACTTTCTGTGTCAGTGGCTTAGTTAATGGCTCTGCCACATTCTCCGTTGATGCTACATTCTAAATCTGGACGTCCCTTCTACCAACAATCTTTTGCAATACATGGTACTTTCTCTCGATGTGCTTCGACTTCGAGTGGGCTCTTGGCTCCTTAGCCTAAGCAATGGCTCTGGTGTTGTTACACAACAATGGAATGGGTGATGTGTTGGATGAAACAACTCCTAATTCATGAATGAACTTCTTCATCCATACTGCTCCCTTGGCAGCTTCACTTGCGGCAATGTACTCGGCCTCAGTTATTGAATCTGTTGTAGACCCTTGTTTGCTGCATTTCTAGCTAACTACACAGGACCCCATCGTGAAGATGGATCTAGATGTATCATCTGGGTCTGATTGTAAATCGACATCAATATACCCAAGGATCTGTAGGGAACTACCATCGAATAGTAGACAAAACTCATTTGTCCTTCGAAGGTATTTGAGTATGTTCTTTACAACAATCTAATGCTCTTGTCCTGGGTTTGACTGGTATCTACTTACTACACTCACAGCCTGGGAAATGTCTGCCCAAGTGCACAATATGGCATACATGATGCTCCGTATAGAAGAGAAATAGGGAACCTCTCTCATGCCCTCAATTTGTTAGACAATTATGCCCTTAGCTCCAATCAGATTGATGTACCTTTTAACATTTATTGTAAATAAATAAAGTACATAATTGATTCATGTCATTGTGGTGTGTTTCTTTATAGCTGTTGGATATATCTAGGGAGATTTATCCTGCCAAGGCTGACACTGATGTACTGTCAAGTTGGTTGGGGTGGCTTGTTTCAGCTGCCAGGGTGAGACCTGAGGTACATGCAGTGTGGATTTTCTTAAAACACTGAATCGGACCAAAATTCTAGTATTCCTCTAGACCTCAGAGATAGATGGGCAAAACAGGAATGTTACACCTGACCCCTAGACTCAATTATGATACTGCACTAGGTGTCAGTTTGGGCTGTCTTTGATGTGCCAATTAGTGAGATTCTAGGAGTTTTCATTGCTGTATCTTTTGACTATTTTGTCAATGTAGGCAGATTGGGATAATTCTATTATCCGCTTAGATCTATCTCTATTGAGTCGAAGACCCAATATATAGGAGGCCTCTCCAAGATCTTTCATGGAGAATTGCTGTGAAAGCCATACTTTCATGGTAATCAACATCCCTACATCATTTCCAATGAGTAGAATGTCATCTACATACAGAACCAAGAAGGTAACCTCATCTCCACTGTACTTCCTGTAAACACAGGGTTCATCCGGATTCTGCTCGAAGTCAAACGATTTGACGGCAAAGTCAAAACGGATGTTCCAACTTCTAGAAGCTTGCTTAAGTCCATAAATGGATCTATTAAGTTTACATACCATGTTTTTCTGACCCGCAGCTATTAAGCCTTGCGGTTGCTGCATATAGATATCTTCAGTAAGATCTCCATTCAGGAATGCAGTTTTGACATCCATTTGCCAAATCTCATAATCATGGTACGCTGCTACAGCTAGTAGGATCCTAATGGATTTAAGCATGGCCACAGGCGAAAAGGTTTCCTCATAATCGATGCCCTCTTTCTGAGTGTACCCTTTCACTACCAGACGAGCTTTGAAGGTCTCAACCTTACCATCGGGGCCCTTCTTTCTCTTGTAAATCCATTTGCAACCGATTGCTTTTACCCCAGAGGGTAGATCTACTAGAGTCCAGACTCCATTGGTCTCCATTGAGTCCATCTCTACTCTCATGGCCTCCACCCACTTCCGGGAATCTATGTCCAACATAGCTTCCACGTAAGTCACGGGATCCTCCTTACTAGTCAAGGTTTCTACCAGGTAACTATCTTGGTCATAACCATAACGGACTGGTGGCCTGGATACCCGAGTGGATCTTCTAGGTTGGTCAATACCTGGAACTTGTGG
This sequence comes from Nelumbo lutea, assembly GCF_056320005.1. Taxonomy (NCBI): domain Eukaryota; kingdom Viridiplantae; phylum Streptophyta; class Magnoliopsida; order Proteales; family Nelumbonaceae; genus Nelumbo; species Nelumbo lutea. The sequence continues at coordinate 72,494,328 of NC_142687.1, forward strand.
AACATCTCCCACTGCCCCTGAGCTCTCCTCATCAAGAACAATTTCCTAACGATGGGTGTCCAGGATATAATCGGTCTCCAAGAACTGGGCATTTCAACTGCAGAACACTTTCTGCTCACTTGGGTTATAGAAAAGGTAACCTACAGAGCCTTTTGGGTAGCCTACAAATAGGCAACGGCTGGTCTTGGATTCCAATTTGTCTGCACTCGTTCTTTTAACGTGTGCTGGACAACCCCAAATCTTCAAGTGTCTGATACTTGGTTTCTTTCTGTTCCAAAGTTCATATAGAGTGTTCGGAACCGATTTGGTTGGAACCCGATTCAGCACGTAAATCGCAGTCTCTAATGCATAACCCCAAAAGGATGTGGGTAACTCTGAGTGTATGAGAAGTGACCGGACCATATCCAATAAGGTCCTATTCCTCATCTCTGAAACACCGTTAAGTTGTGGTGTGGCAGGAGGAGCTAATTGTGATACTATCCCATTGTCCTTTAAGTAGTCCCTGAACTCGTCAGAGAGATGCTCGCCACCTCGATCAGATCGAAGGGCTTTAATTTCTCTCCCCAACTGTTTCTCGACCTCTTGTCTAAACTCTTTGAACTTTTCAAAGGATTCAGACTTGTGTCTCATTAGGTACACATAACTATATCATGAAAAATCATCTGTGAAGGTGATGAAATACACGTGTTGATTTGGTGTCCTAACACTCAAGGGACCACATACATCAGTTTGTATTAGGTCAAGCGTGCCTGTACATCTTTTAGGCTTACCGTTAAATGGCCGTTTCGTCATCTTGCCTTGCAGGCAAGGCTCACAGGTGGGAAGATCTTTTACAATTAGAAAATCCAAAGGACCATCCTTTACCAACCTTGTGATTCGGTCAACACCGATGTGGCCAAGTCGGTAATGCCACAGACACGTGGGATTAATTGTATCACGGGCTCTCTTCTTGGGGATTTCAGCCGACGTAGTTTTGGTTATGTTAGTTTCTAGAGAAGGATGTAGAACATAGAGACCGTTCTCTAGTTCCCCGTATGCGATGAATCTGTTGTTTCTTTTAATAGTAATCGTATTACTAAAGAAGACAGAATAACCATCTGCACACAGTTTTGAAACAAAAATCAAATTTATTCTTAAGTTTTGTACATAAAGACAATCTTTCAGTACAACTTTTCCTTCTCTAAAAATTAACTCCACGGTTCCTATTGCTGCGGCTGCAACAGTTGCAGTAGTCCCCAAGTAGAGAGTGACTTCTCCTTCACTCAGCCTTCTGCTTACCTTGAACCCCTGCAGTGAGTTACACGCATGAGTTGAAGCCCTAGAGTCAATACACCAGGACGCAGAAGCTACCAATAAGTTGGTTTCTATAGCACAAGTTTTGAAATTACATTTCTTGGATTCCAGGTAGGCAGGACAATTCCATTTCTAGTGGCCGGTCTTTTGCAGAAGTGACAGGCATCCGATGCTTTGTCTTTCTTCTGCCTTTTGCCCTTAGTGGCTTTCTTCTGAGGCTTCTTTGCCTTCCTCTTTCTCTTGCCCGTTTTGCTAGCTTCAACAAGCATAGCTATAGGCTCATCCTTTTTAATCAGTTCTTCAGCTCTTTGCAACATATTGTTGAGCTCTTGTAAGCTGACATTCAGCTTGTTCATGTTATAGTTCATGATGAACGGAATAAAGGAAGGAGGCAAAGAATTAAGTATAGCGTCTATCTGGGTTGCGAGGTCTAGCCCGGATCCAAGAGCCTCCAGTTCGTAGATGTAACCCATCATCCGAAGACAATGGTCGTGAACTTCTTGGCCCTTGGACATTTGAGTGGTCATGAACTACTTCAAGACCTTTTGTCGAGTAGAGTGATTCTGCTCTTCATACATCGTCCTCAGACTGTCCAATATGTCCTTGGCAAGTTCGATCTGATCGAACTGCCTTTGTATTGGGTTGTTGATAAGAATAAAATTTGTCATATGTTTATCCCTCAATATTCAGTATTTTACACTTAATTGATACCTAATTGGACTCATTACTCTTGTATTTCGATTCAGGGCAAGCAAGAAGGCGATTGGAAGAAAACAAGGCTAATCGGATGTTTTTGTACAGTTTCGGCACCGATCAATGATATGGGCCTAACTCTCAATTCCGGACTCCGATTTAGAAATTTCAAGAAGCATTGGAAAGACAAGAAAAAGTCCCATAACTTTTATGTTTTGGGTTTTGGCAGAATCGATCCGCATCAAAGATGAATTCGGGCCCAGAGTCAGAGAAATTTTGCAGCAAGGCCCATTTCACAAGCTGAAGCCCATTTCGCAGAGAGTTGGACAGCAGCCCTCTCCCCAAATCTATATAAAGGGGGGGCAGACCAGCAGCCAAGGCATCAATTCCTCCAAGAGAGCTTCAGTCTTCAGAGAGGGAAATCAGCAACCAAGGAGGAAGAAGCAAGAGTTCACCCCCCTTTCTCATCTAGAAGTTGCGTTTTCATCATGAAGTGTCTGTAAGTTTTTATTTCTGGTTGAAGGGTTAGGGAAACCTTGATTCTGTAATATTGTGAGATCTAATTGATTTTTATTTTAGTTCATTGTTTATGGGTATTCATATGTTTTCTGCTAATTAACTATGAGGATTATTTTTGTTGATTAAGCAAGAAGGGCCCCTTGCTCATTCAATGAAAATAATCTATGGCCGATTGAACCTCCAGTTTCGTATATGATTGGTAGGTTCGATCATGGTGGCAACTAACATAAATTGATTGCAAAAAAAGTTTTCGATCTATGTTAGGAAAATATATGATCTGGTTTAAATGATCCGAGCTTGTAAGATTGCTGACCAGAATTGGGTCTCTCCCCTCTTAATGCTATTAATAGGTTAAATCCTAAGAGCTTGTTTAGGACTGCCTATTAATAAGGGAAGCAATCAAAGAACTTGTTTTGGTTGTCTAATAATAAGAGTAGAGGCTGGCTGTTAGAGCTTGTTAATAGCTATAACCAATTTATTCATAAACATATGAATCTATCTTTGCATCAAGGATCAATGCTATGAATCAAAGCTGAACTTGTCCCTTAATCCATCTACTTGGAAATAAATCCACCCAATCCCTGTGGAGAACGACCTTGCTCATCACTATCTGCAAATTATTAACCCAGAGCAAGAATATTTATCTTTGGTTGGGTTCGGCACCCACCAGTTGTCCAAGGAGGCGATGATGTAACACTGGGCTAGGGAGTTTTTCTCCTCCCATTCCTGATAGTCTCTCCTTTGGGCCTCAGAAGCCCTGTCTCCCGGATGCTCCGGGGTAGGATTCTTTGCCACTTTGTCCAGATTTCCTTAAGCTAGGACCAGCATAAGGTTCCTGTACCAGTTGGCATAGTTTGGGCCCTTAAGCTTGTTGTCATCAAGAAGCTTTGCCAAAGATTCGTTTGCCATTATCTGATAAAAGAGCAAACATCAGTTCACAACCTAATTTGATTCATGTTCATTTCATAGATATGGCTTTTAATCTATGATCCATTTTCATTTATTCATCTCTGAGATTTCCCTCCTTTCTCAGTGATGGAGACTACGGGTTGTCTCTGGAAATGTGGGAAATCACATAGGGTGCATGGAGCCAACTATTTCAGCTGCATAACCCCACCACCTTTCTGTGAAGGATCATATCCACTCATCATATGAGTTTTCCCTTTGGCCTCTGTCAGACAAGGTTCAGAGCCGTTTTCAGGTAAACCTTTCTATCCAGTGAGTGCTTACCCATCATATTCATGAACGCCAAAGTACCGTGAGAGAGTTCCCATTTTCTGATGAAGCCCCTCCCACATCGGTCTATGACGCCCTTGTCATCTTATGAAACACTCAGACAAGCCCAACAGCAAATGGATAACCCATTTTCTAGTGCGTTTCCTCATTACTGAAGGACCCATCCTCATGCTAATGATGGAAGGCCTTTAGAGAGTTCATCATATGAATCTCCCTATCACTTGCACTCATATTAGTTGGAGGGAACAAATAATTACGCCCTAATTTGATTTAGGTCAAACCAAAGTAGCTCCCACTGACTTTCATAAAGCCAGATTTCGGTGGGCCTTAAATCGGCTAGGGTTCCGCACATAACCTCTCGATGAGGTGTGGAGCCCACCAATGAGGGATGTCATCCAATGACCAAAAGGGACACCATGGCAATGATGTGCATTCAGCCATGGTGTGTGCAAGAGCCACTATCGAATGAGCATGGGCCAAGTACTTATGGCCCATGTATGAAGCATATCACACATCCATACATCTCATGCAGGGATAAATTGATCAAATCAATTAATTATCTGTAAGGCCCGTTGGAAGCCCGTTAAAATTCCATAATATTAACCATCAATATTATCTAGGTATATAGGCTGAATTAGGGTTACCCAGTTCGGCCCATATAGCTTTATCCTTTAAAATGGGCTTTTAGCAGTTTTAACTATTTAAAACTGGGCCTTTACAGGTTGGGCCGAATTAACCATTTAATTAAATATCAATCCTCAGGCCCATTAGTGGGAAAATTAGGGCTGACTTTCAGCCTTGATTAAACCCTGAATTGGTCCAAACAGTTTGCACCAATCTTGGTTCGAATGGGTCTAGGGTTTGATTTTTAATTAAATCCTTAATTCAAGTAAATAATCTGAAATTAAATAACTGATAAAAGAAAAACAAAAAATAGTTAATCAGGGCTGTTCGCACACTCCATCCTGCAAAACAAAGGTTAGATCACAGATTGCAGTTTCTCAAACTGTAAATCGCAGATAGCGAATCTCCCATCTACAAAATCTCCTTCTCTACGCTGCCATCTTTGATCCAGAATTAAAAATAAATAGAAATCCTATTTCTATTAATTATTACATTAGATCGAATGCCTATACATTGAGTCTAAAAATAAAAAAAATTATTTACAGACCAAATGTAATAAATAAATTCAATAAATTGCAAATCTTGCAGTTCTCTCTACGCAAACCAATATTTCGATCTCCTCTTGTACGAACAGCCCATAAATCAAGAAAATTATAAAGAACTATTCTAAATAATAATCAGATTTATTTAAAATTAATTTCAGATTATATGCCCATCTGTTTTGGGAACAAATTTCCCAAAACCCATACCTACGCAAATTGGGTAGAATGCCTTCTCCCTATTTGCGCAGGTTCAGATCTGAAACAGAATGGTTCAAGATTTGACCCATGGCTCTAATACCACTGAAGGGATAGGAAATCCATCACATGGACGCCCAAGATTACAGAATAAAGGGGGCGAATTTCAAAAATTTTTCTTTCCCTTCAACTGGTTAGAAAATCATATTTTCAATGATCATTCTTGAACCATAAACTGAACTAGATTTGAACCAAAAGGAGGAGAGAGAGATAATACCTGATACAGAGAAACAATATCTCTCAATGGAGGTGTTCACGCCCAAGGTAGAAACCAAAATTTGCTCCCACTAAAGATGGCACAGTGCAAGGTGGAGCAGAATCATCAGTGTCCTTCCTAAGAACTTGATTCTTCCTAAGAATCACCTAAACGGCTTGTGAATACAACTCCTACCAATCTTTTCTGCAAAAGATAGGAATATGGAGATCGAATTGCTATAGGTGGCGGCTACAGGAATGAGGCGGCTAGAAAGAATTTGCAGGGTGCAGAATTCTCTCCTCTGTGATCTCAGCTCTGAAGACAAGACTTGAGTCTATTGGATGTATGTCTAAAGGCTGCCGCCCCCTCTTCCTTTTATAGACTTAAATGGATCAGCTCCTAATCCCATTTGGAGTTGCTAACCCAAATCATATCTGGATTTGAAGTCCCTTTAAGATAAGGGGTAATCCTTATCTTATCTGTAGATTAGATCAGCCAGTTCCTAATCTAATTAGGAAGTTTCCAATTCTAAATCTCATTTAGATCTTGGACTCTCTAAGTGGATAGGGTGTGGGCCCAATCCTATCAGCTGATCTTATCTCAGAATTCGCCCCTTAAAGACTAATCAAATTATCCCAGTTCAAAATGGGCTTAAGGCCCATTTAGGGTTATGTATTCATTAAGCCTTCCAAACTGCTGCCCAGTTGGGCTTCCTTGTATGGAGTGGGACCCAAACATTGATCTACACATCAGCCACATGGGTTCAGCCCAGCCTCTGTTACAAGGCCTGGCCGAATACACTGTTATGGACAGTGCACCCCCCTGAAACCCATCAGATGGGCTCTATGGGCCCAACACTTACCCTAAGTGGTCCCTGGGCCAAGCCACCTTGTAACACCTAGGGACTGTGGGCAGATGCAAGATTAGCCCATCAAGTATTACCCTCAATGGCCTTACACTTAACCTCTCAGCCCATAATGATCATACACTGCCCGACAAGAGAGGACCTCTCCCACGGCTGCAAGGAACAGTGTTGCACTCTCTCATATATGGATCCCGGGAATTAAAACCTTTTTGCAAACATTTCGAAACCATAATATATATACATTTATATCTCATATAAAATATATTTTGCAAAAGAAATCTCAATGATTGAAATCGGCTGCCGGTAGTCTTGGTTTCCATCAGTGAGAGTGCATCCCTGACCATTACCTTTGTTCGACAAAGGGGCTAATCCTGTCACTATGATCACCCACTCAGATGAATTCTCACACTGTCCCAACATACCCAGGTTTTGACCCCCGCTAAGGATCTCACTGATTGGTACATCAAAAACAGCCCAATTCGACACCTAATGCAATATCATAATCGAGTCTAGGGGTCGGGTGTAACTTTCCAGTTTTGCCCATCAATCTCTAAGGTCCAGGGTAATACTGGAAATCTGGTCTAGTTCAAAGATTCAATTAATCCCACACTGTGTGTGCCTAGGGTCTCACCCTGGTAGCTGAGACAAGTCACCCTAACCGACTTGGTAGCACCACAGTGTCCGCCTTATCAAGATAGGTCTCCCTAGACCGACCCACTGGCTGTGAACATTCTAAGCTAACACGAGTCTCATTAAGTGTCCAGTTTAAGGGTATTACACAGAAACATACCAAGGGAACATGAATCAAATATGTACTTTTATTCAATTACAATAAACTCATAAAGTACATCATTTTGATTGAAACTAAGGGCAAACAAAACTATCTAACACCCACGCCATACAAAGAGAGCCAACTGGGAAACAGGTTAAGAGGTTAAGTGAGCACATAAACTTAATGGGCCTAAAGCCCAATTTTGAACTGGATTAATTAGATTAATTAAATAGGGGCGGATCTGGGTTTGGATCAGAAGATAAAGATAAGAGGATAAGTCTTATCCACTTAAAGAGTTCAGATTCAAATAAAGATTTGGATTAGGATTAAGTTGATCTTAAACTACAGATAAGATAAGGGATTATCCTTATCACTTAAAGAGTCCATATCCAAATAAAGATTTGGATCAGGAAATTCCTAATCAGATTAGGAGGTTGTCTCTTTAAGGCTATAAATAAGAGAGCAGGGCAGACATGAAAAACACACTAGACAACACACAACAAACCACAAAGTTCTTCCCTGTTCTTGCCACTCCTACCTAGTTCGATCTCTACTTGTGGGAGTGATCAAGAATTGTTCTTGATATTTCTTCTTGATAGAAGAAGCAATCTGAAGTCTTGTTCACAGCCTCTACTCCATTCTTGCCGAAGAATTCGGTTCTTGCTGAAGAGTCGTCCTACTAATCCTGCTTCACCTCACACTATGTCATCTTTAGTGGAAGAAGTTTTTGGTTTTCTCTTTGGCGTGAACACCTTCATTGGGAGTTACTGTTACTCTGTATCAGGTAAATCTCTCTCCTCCCTTTTGGTTTCAGATCTGGTCTGGTTTGGTTCATGATTGACCCTTGAAAATATAGTTTTCTAAAATAGGGAATGCGATTCCTAAATGAGAGAGAAATTTTTGAAATTTCACCCTACCTTCTTCCTGTAGGGTTTGGCCATCCATATGATGGATCTCTAATCCCTTCACAATATTCTCAAGAGTCTTGGGAGACATAACCTTGGAAAAAGTGACTCCATGTCTAAAAGGGATAAATCCCTTCTTGGAGTTCTCCATGTTGTATTTGTTTATAATCTTGTCAGTGTAAGTAGATTGGGATAATCCTATTATCCTTTTCGATCTATTTCTGTAGTGTCAAAGTCCCAAGATGTATTGATGGTAGAGTCAAATCGAATGTTCCAACTTCTTGATGCTTGCTAAAGTCCATAAATGGATCAGTTAAGTTTACACACCATGTGTTCCTGACTAGCAGCAACAAAACCTTGCGGTTGCTACATATAGATATCTTTAGTAAGATCTCCATTCAAGAATGCGGTTTTGGCATCCATATGCCAAATCTTAGTCATAATGTGCTGCTAGAGCTAGTAGGATCAATATGGATTTAACCATGGCCACTGGCAAAAAGGTTTCCTCATAATCAATTCCCTTTTTTCTGAGTGTACCCTTTTGCTACAAGACGAGCTTTGTAGGTCTCAACCTTCCCATTGGGGCCCTTCTTCCTCTTGTAGATCCATTTGTAACCAATTGCTTTCTCCCCATGGGGTGGGTCTACGAGAGTCTAGACTCTGTTGGTTTCCATTGAGTCCATCTCGACTCTCATGGCATCTACCCACTTCAAGGAATCTATGTTTCCGCATAAGTTAGGGGATCTTCCTCACTAATCGTCGCTTCCATCAAGTAACTTTCTTGATCATAGCCATAATGAACTGAAGGTCTAGAAACCCGGGTAGATCTTCTAAGTTGGGTATTATCTGGAACCTGTGGGACATCTCCCAATACTCCTAAGCTCTCCTCATCAAGAACAATTTCTTGACGATGATTGTCTAGGATGTAATCTTCTTCCAAGAAGTAGACATTTCGATTACAAAATACTTTTTGCTCTCTTGGGTCATAAAAAAGGTATGCTATAAAGCCTTTGGGGTAGCCTATAAGTAGGCAATGGTTGGTCTTGGATTCCAATTTTTCAGAAGTTATTCTTTTAACATGTGCTAGAAAATCCCGAATCTTTAAGTGCCTTACACTTGCTTTCTTGCCGACACTTGATCAAAGGACCTTGATCTGTCTATCCAACTATTTCTTGACTTCTTGTTTGAACTTCTTGAACTTTTCAAAGGATTCGGGCTTATGTTTCATTAGGTACACATAACCATACGGAGAGTAATCTTCAGTAAAGGTTATAAAATAATAGTGCCAGTTTTGAATTCATTCGATAGATACTCGCCTCCTCGATCTGATCAAAGGACCTTGATCTATCTATCCAACTATTTCTCAACTTCTTGTTTGAACTTCTTGAACTTTTCAAAGGATTTGGGCTTATGTTTCATTAGGTACACATAACCATACGGAGAGTAATCATCAGTAAAGGTTATAAAATAATAGTGCCAGTTGCATGTCCTAACATTCATGGGACCACATACATCAATATGTATTAGGTCAAGTGTGCCCGTAGATCTTTCAAGCTTTCCCACAAATGGCTATTTCGTCATCTTACCCCGAAGATAAGGTTCACAAGTTGGAAGATCTTCTATAGTTAGAAAATCTAAAGGGCCATCCTTTACCAGTCTTGTGATATGATCTATGTTGATATGTCTAATTTGTGTGCCTTCTTGTTGCCTTTTGTGTGTTGTTGCTTTCATTCATAGGCTTTCTCGACCCCATCGAGTGCCGCACGGGGCCTCATCGATTAGCCCCATGACAGTTGGTATCAGAGCAGGAGCTCCTACACACACTCTGGACCTTGTCTTCATCCCTCAAGTCCACGACATTGAAGAAGCTTCACTTGATGAACCTACCAAGTCACAAGCCCCAAAGGGCCATACAACCAAAGCTAGCAAGCATGACAAATCATCCGACCAACTAGCTACTGTGGACATGCGCCTCCTACGTTGCGAAGTGATAGTGGGAGAAACCCGAGATTGGGTTGATGAACTCCACCTCAACCTAGAGACGATTGAGAATGTAGTGGTAGAACTAGAAGGACATTTCAATGGCGCCTTCAGAGACATGCACACCACCATACAGAATTCGGGAGCTGGGCCTTCCCAAAGCAGCCTACAGGGCTTGCTAGACAAATTTCAAGCGCAACTGGAGGAGATGAGAGATGAGATGACTCTCCTAAAGAGGGCAGTGGCCAATGCACCTAGCACTCCCTCCACCCTAGCTTCCATGAACATCAAGATCCGAGAGCCAACAACTTACTCGGGTGCTCGGGATGCTAAGGAGCTTGACAACTTCTTGTGGCAACTGGAGCAATATTTCTCTGCCACTGGCATCATTGACAACCAAACTCAGGTACGTACAACTGCTATGTATTTGACTGATATCGCAATGTTATGGTGGCGTAGGTGTTGACAAGACATTGAATGTGGAACCCGCACTATCGACACCTGGGTTGGATTCAAGCGTGAGATCAAGTATTAGTTCTACCCAGAAAATGTTGAGTACCTGGCATGCCGGAGAATGAAGAATCTCAGACATCAAGAATCACTACATGACTATGTCAAGGAGTTTTCGGCCTTGACACTGGAGATCACTGAAATGTCAGACAAGGACCTTCTATTCAATTTTATGGATGGTCTCAAGCCATGGGCCGAGCTCAAACTCCAACGATGCGGGGTTGAGGACCTCGCCACTGCCATGGCCGTAGCTGAGCAGCTTGTTGATCTGAAAACACCTAAGGAAGATGTGCAAAGACCATCCAGCCCACGTACCATGACTTTGAGTGGGGGTGATGAACAATCAACCTCTACAAAGGAGAAGCCAGTGCCTGCGGATTATCCCTACAATTACCAACAAGGGAAGAAGCCACAAGGGGGCCCAAGCCATCAGGGCCACCAAGCCACTAGGAGACCTCCTCCTGCACCTTGTTACCTTTGCAACGGGAAGCATTGGATGAGTGACTATCCAACCTGAAAGAAAATAACTGCCCTCATTGCCAAACCTAGTGATAGTGAACAGAGCGATGAGGAGAAACCCACCGCAGTGCCAAGAGTAGGCGCCCTCCAACTCATCAATGCCATGGTCAAGAAAGAGGCCACATCCAAGCGACCCACCAAAGCCCACAAAGGGCTGAGTTATGTAGATATCACCCTCGGCAGGAGGCCGACCCAAGCCTTGGTGGACAGTGGGGCCACCCACAACTTCATTTCGCTTGCAGAGGCCAAGCGATTCGGCTTGACCACCACCAAACAAACGGGGTGGGTCAAGGCTGTCAACTTCGGGGCCAAAGCAGTAGAGGGTATGGCCCGTGGAGTAGAACTCCGAGTCGAACCATGGAAAGGACCCATCAATCTATCTATGGTTCCCTTGGATGATTTTCAGGTTGTTCTTGGAGTGGAGTTCCTCAAGCAGGCAAAAGCAGCACTTATGCCACACATCAACAGCTTGCTTATTCTGGACGAACACTCCCCTTGCACGGTTCCTGTCTCATCAGCCGTGCAGATACTTGGGAAACAACTTTCAGCCTTACAATTGTATGAAGAAACCAGCAACTATGAAGACAGCGCCACAGCAACAAGGAAGAACCCCTGTCAAGTACCTCACCTCGACACTGGAACTGGTTGGGAAGTCATCACCAGGAAGAAGTCACCCCCAAGACAGTTTCATTTCCAGCGCCAACGCCAATGCCAGCGCCCAAGTTTGCACCAACATTGGTATCAGCATCAGCTTCAACACCAATGACATCAATGGAAGCCGACTTCGCAGCAGAAGCCGCAAGCGCCTGCAACTGATAGGCCCAATAGAAAACCCAAGGCCGTGTCAAACCTAGACCACATCTACTACCACAACCAACGGGGAGAGCGAGTGCCACCCAAGCCATTTAGGGACCACCTTTACATCATCCCTCATGCATCCAGATGTAGCGTTATGAGTCAACCTTGGGGAAAAATAAATAGGAACCAACACCCTAACAATCCAAAATATCATTTTGACCTAGCCCTGGCCACAAGCCTTCCAAACACCAAACTAGAGCAACCAAAATCCTACCTTGAAGCAGCCAGGCAAGGACTAACTGTAGAGACTAGCCATAGGTTTTCCTACCATCCAAAACACATTGAAGACTTCCACCCATCATCATTCCCAGGCCTTGGAAAAGATGAACTTCATGGAGCAGCCGAAGAACCTTCCTTCATCAACAGCAGCAGATCGGAGCCTTAAGTAAAAGCTAGTCTTCAAGGACGAAGACTGAATTGAGTGGGGGAGACTGTAACAAGTGTTCTCTCTGCCGCGCCATCAAGTGCCATCCATCGTGCCTATAACAGCCACTTCAGTGTCCAAGGGTGTGTCATGGGTGGGCTATGCATGTACTTTTGTATGGGGGATTGCCAATGGCACTATTGTAATATTGTAGTATGCTTTTTCACCTTTTTGATGTTTCCTAATGTCACTCCCCCAAAAGCTTAACGTACTCTTTGAGGGGAGGTAGGTAGTCGAGTGAGCTCATAAGCATGTAAAGGTTAAGCACGAGATCCCCTCGACACTGTACTGTGTGCTTGTGCTTACCATAGATTAATGCAATACAAGTTGCCTTTTATCTAATTTTTGTGCCTTCTTGTTGCCTTTTGTGTGTTGTTGCTTTCATTCGTAGGCTTTCTTGACCCCATCGAGAGCCACACGAGGCCTCATTGATTAGCCCCGTGACAATAGGCACGTGTGATTAATTGTATCACGTGCTCTTTTCTTGGGGATAATTTATGACATAGTTTCGGTTATGTTTGTTTCCAAAGAAGGACGAAGGACATAGAGACCATTCTCAAGTTCTCCATGAGTAAGGAATTTGTTATTCAATTTAATAGTAATCGTATCACTAAATAGAATAGAATAACCATCCTTGCAAAGTTTTGAAACAAAAATCAAATTTCTTCTTAGTGAGGGTACATAAAGACAATCTTTAAGTCTCACAATGCCTTCTCTGAAAACTAAATCTACAGTTCCTATGGCTGTAGCGGCAATAGTTGCAGAAGTCCCCAAGTAAAGGATCACCTCGTCATCACTCAACCTTCTACTTTCTTTGAACTCCTACAATGTGTTACATGCATGAGTAGAAAGCCCGGAGTCAATACACTAGGATGCAGAAATGACTAACATATTGGTCTCTATGACAAGAGATTCGAGATATTGAGGATAGTTCCTCTTCTAGTGTCTAGTCTGTTTGCAAAAGTGACAAGCATCGGATGCTTTGTCTTTCTTCTGCTTTTTCAGCTTGCCCACCTTTTTCTGAGGCCTCTTCTTGGCCTTCCTCTTTCCATTGCCTGATTTGCCACTTTCAATAAGCATGGCTATCGGCTTGTCCTTCTTAATCAATTCTTCGGCCCTTTGCAATATATTACTGAGTTCCTGAAGGCTAACCTTTAGATTGTTCATGTTGTAGTTTAGGACAAACTGATTGAAGGAGGGAAGCAAAGAATTTAGGATGGCATCAGTTTTTATGTCTTCATTGAGCTAAGAACCAAGAGCCTCCAGTTCATTAATATACCCTATCATTTTCAATGTGTGGTCATGGACCTGTTGGCTCTCGATCATCTATGTGGTCATCGATAGCTTGAGGATGTTTTGATGGGCAAAACGATTCTGCTCCTCACTATCCAGAATGTCTTTTGAGACTTCGATCTTACTGAATTGTCTCTAGATCTGATTGTCCAAAGATGCTATGGTGTAACACCGGGCAAGAGAATTCTTCTCCTCCTATTCTTGATATTCCCTCCTGCTAGCCTCAGAAACCTTGTCACCCGGACGTTCCGGTGCAAGGTTCTTAGCAACCTTATCCAATCTCTCGGACATCAAAACTAGATTAAGGTTATGACACCAATTAGCATAGTTGGGTCCCTTAAGTTTGTTATCATCCAATAATTTGGTGAATTGTCTGTTTGCCATTTCTAATAAATGGTAATAGATATTAATCCACAACCTAAAAACTGATTCATGTTATCTACATAGAAAGGTCTTTTATCTATGTTTCATCTCCATTTATTCATCTCTGAGATTGCCCTCCTATCTTAGTGACGAAGGCATGATGCATGTATCTGGATATGTGGAAAATCACATAGGTGCATGGAGCCAACTGTTTCAGCTGCAAAACCCTACCACTTTTTGTGAAGGATCATATCCACCTATCCAATGAGTTTTCCCTTTGGCCTCTATCAAACAAGGTTCATTGTCATTTTAGGTTAAACCTTTTTGTCTAGTAAGTGCTGACCCGCCATATTATGGACCCCAAAGTACTATGGAAGAATCTTCCATTTTAGGATAGGCCTCTCCCACAATGGTCTACGATGCCCCTATCATCTTATGAAGCAATCCAATTGACCGGACCAGCAAAAGGGTAGCCCAATTTTATGGTGCATCTCCACCCACCAATTCAGCCCGCCTTCATGCTAATGATGGGAGGCCTTTAGAGAATTCATCATTTAATATTCCCTATCACTTTCACTTATATTAATGTGGAGGGATCAAGTTAAAACAGTCCCTAGGTCTGGTTTAGGTCATACTAAAGTGGCTTCCACTGACTTTCATAAAGTCAGATTCAAATGGACCCAAAAGGAGCTAGGGTTTTGCAGGTTTCCTCTTGGGGAGGAATCCATTCAAGGGGGCCATTGAGAAGGGAGATCATCCAATGTTTTGTGGACATCGTGGCAATGATGTGCATTCATCCATGGTATTTGCAGAGAGCCACATACGAATAATTGACCCATGTACGGATCACATTCAACACATCATGAGCATTCACATAAACAAAATTGATCCAATCAATCAGAAACTTGTAAAAACCCTAATTAATTTAAGTTAACACACAATCATCCCATTAAGGCCCATGAATTATCAAATAATATCATCTAGATATATAGGCTAAACTGTAAAAAGCTATTCGACCCATATAGCAGTTATGCTGAAATTGGACTGATGTTGCTTTAACATAAAAATTAGGTTATTCAAGAGAGGGCTGAATTGTACCATGTGATGGGCCATCAAACCCTTGGCCCATAACCAAATTTGAGCCACCTAAAATGTGACCCATGGAGTTGAGATTAGACCCCACTGAACCATGGGTTTGGTCCAACCAATTTGGACCAAACTAGGTCCATTCGGTCTAGGGTTTGGTGTCCAAAACATGCTACAATTCACAAGATTTTGATATGAAATTATTAACAGCTGAATATTGATAATCAATCACTATAAAACACATATAATCTAGAACTGTAAGTGTGATGGTTCGAATTTGATCCGGACAAACTACAAATATGCAAGAAACTATTAATCACAGATTGCAGAGTTTTTTTGCAAAATTTCTTCTTCTCCTCTGCATGCTCTAGTAAGTCTTCCAATGTAAAAAAAAATAGAAAAACCCTAATTTTCTGTTAATTACATCAGAATAAATCCTAATACATTTTGTCTAAAATAAAAAAAATTATTTACAGACCAATGATCAAAAATAAATTGCAAGGTGCACAAATCTTGGCACCAATAAAGAATTCGATTCCCATCGCACCAATAGCCCCAAAAATTCAAGAAATAATGATAAAAGAATTCTAAAATTAAGTTAGAATAAAATAAAAGTAATTTCAGATTAAATCGCCCAAGAACTGAGAACCGATTTCTCAGTATGCTGCAAACTACGCATATCGAGTAGAGAATTTCTACCGATTTTGGTTTGATTTCAGATCTGATTTAATTTTAGTTACAGAATAAACTTGGATTTGATACCACTAAGGGAAGGGGAAATTCATCAAATGGATGACCAAACCATGCTGGTTGGTAGGGCAAAATTTCAAATTTTTTTTTTACCCTTCTAGTAACCACATTCCCAATTTTAGAAAAACTATATTTTTCAAGGATAGTTCTTGCACTGAACCGGACCAGATCTGAATCCAAAAGAAAGGGAGGAGAATACCTGATATGGATTCCACACGTGTAGTTCTCAAAGTGGGTGTTCATGCCCAAAGAGGGCACCAAAACCAACTTCCACTAAAGATGGCACTGCTTAGAGTGGAGTCGGTTCAGCAACGCAACCCTTCAGCAAGAACTTCAATCCAACAGCTTGAATCAAGCAAGGGAGATGAGTATGAAATTAATATGATTTTTCTTCCAAAAGCAGAAGTGAGAATTGATCTCTATCGGTCCAAGAACTGAAGAATGAACTAGGTTTTTATGGTAGCAAGAGCAGAAGGAGAGAGAACTGAGAGCAGCGTTATTTGGAGCAATTTGCCCTCCTTTATTTATAAGACTTAAAGATCAGCTCTCCTAATCCAATTAGGATCTTCCTAATCCAAATCTTTATTTGGCTCTGGAGTCATTAAGTGGATAAGAGTTGTCCTCTTATCCCATTGCTGATCTAAGCCCATATCCATACCCATATTCGCCCAAGTCACATGACTACTTTAAGCTATCATGTGACACCCTGATTAATCTAGTTAATCATGGGCCTTAGGGCCTTAGAGCCTTTTAACAAGTGGCTCATGTATCCTTTTAGTTGTTAGTGTTAGATAGTGTATGCCCTTAGTATCAATCAGAATGATGTACATTATGACATTTAACGTAAATGAATAAAGTACATATTTGATTCATGTTATTATGGAGCATTTTTGTGTAATACCCTTAAACTGGACACATATGAGACTCATGTTAGTTTAGAATCTTCACAACCATTGGATAGACCTGGGGAGATTTATCTTGCCAAGGCTAACACTGATGTGCCGCCAAGTTGGTTAGGGTGGCCTGTCTCAGCTTCCAGGGTGAGACCTGAGGTATGTGCAGTGTGGGTTTCCTTGAAACCCTGAACCGGACTAAAATTCTAGTATTGCCTTGTACCTTGGAGATAGATGGGCAAAACTGGAATGTTGATTTCAACCGTTGAAAATTGTTTTGCAAAATATATTTATATAGAGATATACATATATATATTATGGTTTCAAAATGTTTGCAAAAGGTTTTAATTCCTGGGATCCATGTGAGTAGAGAGTGCAACACTGTACCTTGCAGCCAAGGGAGATGTTCTCTCTTGTCGGGCAGTATTTGATCATTATGGGCTGAGAGGTTAAGTATAAGACCATTGAGGGTAAATAACTGATGGGCTAATTTTGCATTTGCCCACAGTCCTTGGGCTTTTATAAGGTGGCTTGACCCAGGGACCATTTAGTGTAAATGTTGGGCCCATTAAGAGCCCATGGTGATGGACTCAGGGGTTCATTGTCTCCTATAGTAAATTCGGCCAGGCCTTGTAACAGAGGTTGTGGGCTGAACCCATGTGGCTGATGTGTAGATCAATGTTTGGGTCCCACACCATACAATGATATCCAATTGGGCAACAGTTTGGAGGGTAAGTGAGCAGATGGACTTAATGGGCCTAAAGCGCAATTTGGATTGGCTTAATGAGATTAATTAAATAAGGGTGGTTCTGGGATTTAGATCAGCAGATATGATAAAGGATTATCCCTATCCACTCAGAGAGTCCAGATCTGAATAAAGATTTGAATCAAGAAACTCCTAATTAGATTAGGAGGCCTGATCTTTATCTATAGATAAGATAAGGGATTATCCTATCTCTTAAAGAAAGTCCAGATCCAAATACAAGCTTTGGATTAGGAAACTCCTAGTGGGATTAGGAGAACCACTCCTTAAGGCTATAAATAGGAGAGTAGGATGAACCCTCAGTAGACACTAGAAACCAATCTAACTGCTGAATTCAGAGAGAGACTACACTATCTCCTTCTCTCCTGCTCTTGCTGTCATACCAGTTCGATCTCCACCTGTGGGAGTGATCAAGAAGTGTTTTTGATATTACATTTTGGAAGAAAAGGTAATCAGAAGTCGTGCTCACTAGCCCTCCATCAGATTCTTGCTGAAGAATTAGGTTCTTGCTGAAGAGCCACCTTGTTTATTCTGCTTCATCCTACATTGTGTCATCTTCGGTGTAAGCGGTCTTTGGATATTTCCTTGGGCGTGAACACCTTTATTGGAGGTTATTGTTAATTCATATCAGGTATAACACTCCACTCCCTTTTGGTTTCAGATCTGGTCTGGTTTAGGTTCAAGATTGATC
Organism: Nelumbo lutea; assembly: GCF_056320005.1. Classification (NCBI taxonomy): domain Eukaryota; kingdom Viridiplantae; phylum Streptophyta; class Magnoliopsida; order Proteales; family Nelumbonaceae; genus Nelumbo; species Nelumbo lutea. The sequence goes on from NC_142687.1 coordinate 72,512,358, forward strand.
ATTGAAAATGCAGTTTTCTAAAATAGGGAATGTGATTCCCACGTAGGAAAGAAATTTTTGAAATTTTGCCCAACCTTCCTGCAGGGTTCAGCCATTCATATGATGGATCTCTCATCCCTTCAGATAGCCAATTTGGCTCTCTTTGTATGGCCTGGGACCCTAACAATGACCACACATAAGCCCATATGGGTTCGAACTAACTTTTGGGACAAAGCCTGGCCAAATTCACTACTGAGCACAGTGAACCCCTGAGTCCATCAGTATTGGCTCTTAATGGGTCCAACATTTACACTAAATGGTCCTTGAGTCTAGCCATCCTATTAAGGCCCAAGGACAATGGTCTTAAGTGAGATATAGCCCTTAACAGCCCAAAATGGTATTACACTTAGCTTTTCAGCCCTTAATGATCAAAAACTTCCCGACAAGGAAAGACCTCTCCCCTGGCTGCAAGGTGCAGTGTTGCACTCTCTGCTTGGATGGATTTTGAGAATTAAAATCTTTTTGCAAACCTTTTCTTAAAACATAATATGTATATATATATATTCATATGAATATATTTTGCAAAACAAATCTCAAACATGTTTGTGATGTGTGGCTCATTGTGACACTAGCAAGTGCACTAGCCGTTCAAGTAATAAAGTAGTGAGTGAAGTATCGTTCCCACGAGGATTTAGGAAATAATTACCAATACTAAATTGAGCACTTCTTATCTGATCAACAAATAAATCAAAACTTTAATGAAAGCTAAAAAAATCCTAAATTAAAATCTATCTAAATCATTGGCCCAATTGCCTTCCAATCAAGTTAGAAGAGTAAGCAGTAAATGTCAATCTCAGAATTCAGCAATCTATCAATTTGGATCATTCGAATAAATCATTATTGAACCTTGGTTTGGTGAAACCCCAAGGTCATGAACAGCCTCTCTCAAGCGCATGTTCATCCTATGCATGAGTGACAGTTCTTCTATCTCTAGCAAGAATCTAATCCCCATGCATGCATTTCTTCAAACACTTCTAAGGCATCAATTCAAATCTGAATTGATCACCAACTGAATTGTGCAACTTATCTCTAACCTTGCACTCAATTCAGTTGTTGAATAGTAGACCTGAATTCCTAGAGTCTCTCTCAAGCACTCTAGGAATTCCAAGCTGTAGATTAATTCGGCCAATCTGAAAATTGCCGATCTGAATTCTCTTTCAAGCAATTCAGATCTTGCAATCTCAGATCTGAGAATTCAGATCTGAGTTTTGAAGGTTAGTTGGCCGAATTAATCTACAATAACACCCTTATTCAAGAAACTTCAAGTACAATTCATGACCATTTGAATGAATAAAAAAGAATTAGATTGCTAAATTGAAATTTTACAAGCTGAAATACATCAAGGAAGAATGAAAAAAAAAGGAGAAAGAAGAAAGAAAATATAACAAAGAAACTGAATTCGAATCAAAAGAGAATGAAACTACAATTGATTTATTACAAAAGATCTTTGAATCACAAACCCTCAATTCGAACTCACCTTCTCTTCTAGCTTGCTTGTCTTGAACTTCCTTCAGCCCTTCTTCTTCTTCTTCCTTGCGCCTAGCCTTCTTCTCTTCTCTTCTCTCAAGGTGGCCGAACCTCTAAGAGTGGGAGAGCCTTCCTCTCAAGCAATTGAACACCTCTCCCCCCTCCTAGAGGCCTCCTTATATAGTTTTTCAAGGGGGCTCTTGCCCCCTTCTTGAAGTCTCTAGAATTGGGTGTATTACACCCCTCATGAACCTTCTAGAGTGCTCCCTCCTTCTCTTCAAGAAACTTCTAGGAGTTGCCGCCCCTAGCTCCCTTTGGGCTGCTATTTGGGCTACAACTTAGCTTGCTTTTGAGCTCATGTGGGATACACTCTAGGCTGTTATTTGGACTAAAAATGGGTTGGGCCGAAATTTCCTTCTTGCTAGGCTTCTTCCCTTGGGTTTTCCAAAGAGTTAGCTTGCACTACTTGGGCCGAATGAAACTCCCTTGCTCTCATGGCTGGGCCGGGCTGAACTTGATAAATTTTGGGCTTTCTTTTCTTGCTTTTGCCTTCTTTTTGTTGATTTGGCTCCCCCTGAAATCTTTCTTGCAATCAAGCTAAAATAGGGCAAAATCTAATTAAACCAGCATAAAATTTTATGCAAAAACCTCATAAAATATAGATAAATTGTAGGTTCATAAAATACCCCCACACTTAAGCTTTTGCTTGTTCTCAAGCAAAGACATCAGCCATAAACTTAATATTCCCCCCTTCTATTCTCACCATTTACCTAGTGAACTTTCTTAGATAGAAATGCATTGAGTAGTCGGGGAACTTTTGTATGTGCTCAACTCTTATTCTTGTAAATTACCATTTAAGATATGTATCAGATCCAAGGAAAGGAGAATATGAATTTCATCATTGTCTAGCCTTTACTTCTAATTCATATATAAATCAGCTCCTTAATTGTCAAGGTTAATAATCAAATTTCACTAAGTTTCATATCTGTAACTAAATCTCAATGAGAGTTCAACTTTAGAGTGCCCCTTTGAACCTCGGTTGTCACCACAATTACTTATTTCTAAGGGTGAGTGCATCTTATGCTCCATCTCACCCTTTTCTTTTTTTTTTTTTTTTTTTTTCGGTGTGAGTGCATTTTATGCTCCATTTCACACACTTTTCTCTCTCTTTTACTTTTCTTTTTTTTTTTTTTTTGGTGTGAGTGCATCTTATGCTCCATTTCACACTGGTCACTTACTTGAGGTAGGTAAATAGGACTCATGTTCTGAGCTGCTAGTTTTACTATTCAGCTCAAAATAGCGGAGTCAATTTAGGCTTTTGTCCTTCTTTGCAATTATTGAACCTCAAGAATCAACATTTCAGATGTGCACTAGTTTTCTTGACCATTAACAATGAAATCAAGGGCTTCCATACACATGAAGGAAGTTAGGGCTAGTCATGCTGAAAGGCATATTCAGCTCCCCATTTCTCCTGCATATATCAAATTGGGTCATTCACAAGAATAAAAACTTAACAAGTACATCCGTCTCCCTCAACTCATTGCATTCCTTCTTAAAAAAAATCATCAAATAAATAGTAATGAACTTGAGGGGTTCCAGTCTTTTTTGGTTATGTCATTGCCTGCATATGTGTGTTGGGGTGAATGAGGTGCATGGTTTCAACCCCCATACCCTAGCCTCGGGCTCACTCCCCCACACTTAAGATGAACATTGTCCTCAATGTTCGTAGTGTTAGGCAGTAACAATAAAACTAGCAAGAGCATCATCAAGTAATAGGAGGTAGTTAGAGTACTTCCCTGAAGATCATTCTTAAATTCTGCAATATGTTGTCGGTGGAAAACTTCTTCTGCTAGAAATCACTTGCAAACTAGAAGAGGAGATCAGTAGCTTTGTTCTAACTAAAAATAATTTAAACCAAATAATAAAAAGACTACTATACACAATTCCAAACAATGTAAATAATTTAACCAGTCTGTAATACACAACAGAAACTTACAAGGCCAAGAAGTTTGAATTCTATCTAACAAAAAAAATAAATAAATAAATAAATTTAAAAAACAAGATCAAAAGCCAATATAAATATCTCTTGGAATCTGATATGCAAGTGATAAACAAGTGATTTACAAGATTGAAACTAGCCTAGAAGTCTAAGAGTTCTTGAAATCAGCACACTACCAAAGTTATTTGATTTTTTTTTTTTTTTTTTTTTTGTGTTGTGTGCTCAGATCTGCATTAGAATTTCAGCAATGTAAGTGAACGTACACAGATCTGATCCATACTAATAAATTTGCAAACTAGAAAAACATAGCTCCATTACTGAAACTAAACCAACATTCAAGTGTGAAGTAGATGTTCAATGGAAAAGAGAGCTAGCTAAATCAGCAATGGTGTTTATTACACACTATTCTAAACTTAAATGAACATAAGTAAACAAATCTAAAATCCACTGTAAACAGATCTACAATCATTGCAGAATTTATGATCTTTAAGCTGCTCTTCAAGTTCTAACCAAAAAAAAAAATCAGATTTGAAAACTTGACTTTTGAAAACAGTCACTTACAAAAACTCCAAACCTAATATCAATAAGTAGGTCTAAAATCTGTTGCAGTTAGGTCTGAAATAAGTTTGATCCCAAGAACTTAAGACTTCTCTTTCAAGTCCCAACTTAAATGTCTTGTATGCCTCAATTGATTGCAGAGACCTGAAATCAGATCTGCAATTTTATAATGAAAGCAGCCTTGATTCAGATCTGAATACCATCACATCAAAAATATGAAGCTCTTTTTGGACCTCACAAACATCAGTCCTAATCCAATACAATCAATTCAGATTGGGTGCAAGTGATTTAAAAGATAACAAAACATCAAGTTCACAAAAATTTCAGATCATGTACTTATACTGCCTCTGATTCTCATGCACTTCAGAACTGATTTTACCATTCATGGCTTAAATTTTCATCAATGAGGCAAGTCTGATGCATCAAATTGTGAATTGGGTGCTGTCACTACCCGAATTCACATCAAAATAGAGTGGGTTCAGGTCTGAGTTTAGATGAACTCAGATCTGAACCTAGCAGAATGCAGTCCTGCAACCGGCTGAACACAGATCTGAACTTCAAATCTGAGTTTCAGATTTGAAAACTCACATGCTATTTTTTCATTGTTTTCTTTTTCTTTTCTTTATCTATTTTTTTCTTTTTTTTTTTAAATAAATCTAAAACAAAATACAGCAATGCAACCAAAATCTTTTTGGATGAGTGCAGGTTTGATTGATGAATGCAATTCAGATCTGAACTCATTTTAATTTTTTTTTTTTTTTTCGGTTGAGTGCTGCAGTTCTGCTATAGTAGATCTGAGTGCCGAATGCAACTCAGATCTGCAACACTCATGATTTTGTGATTTTTTTCTTTTAGAGGGTAATAACTTCAAGATAGAAAGCAAAACAGGTCTCCTTTTATTAAAATTAAACTGAAACAAGGAAAATAAAGTAATCTATTAAAGAGAAAAGAAGCATAACTACAGTAATACAATAGTTGCATTCAAAGAAAAAATGAAAAATTAAGCAAATTAAACAAACTATGAATGCAATGCTGAAGAACTACATCTGAAGAACTACATCTACCAGCTACACTAAATCAGCAATCAAATATGAAGTAGATCATCAATGGGAAAGAGAGCTAACTAGATCAGCAGTGGAGTTTCATGCTAATTGCTGTACTGTAGCAGCCCTGCTACAGCTCTGAATGCTAGTGGAATGCACTGCTGCTTTTATTGAATATGTGAGGCATCACAATTATTCAATCCAAACACACATCCTCAGCAAATTTAGATTGGGTACAAGTGGGTAATGCCAAGAATTCAGTCCACCCAGAATTCATAGTATGCTCTGTATCAGTTCAGTCCTCACATAATATCAACTGCATTTCAGATTTGAATTTCTCTCATTCTTTGCTATCCATTCACCCTTGAGGCAGGTTGGATTGGGGTAGTGATGGCACCCAATTCACCTCAAACTTGCATCGGTTCAGATCTGAGTTCAGAGGAATTCAGATCTGAACTGAGCAGATCTGTAACAGCAGAATTCAGATCTGAACTCAAGTCTGAGTTTGGATCTGAATTCTCAATTGCCTTACCTCCAGTCATTGCTACCAAATTGCCTTTGAGAAGTAGCAGAAGTGTCCTAGGGTAAATTGGGGTGGTTATGACACCCAATTCACCTCAAATTTGCATCAGTTCAGATATGTGTTAAGAGGAACTCAGATCTGAACTGTTGCAAATCTGCTGTAGCAGAATTCAGATCTGAACTCAGATTTGAGTGCTGATCTAAATTCTCAATTGCCCCTCTTTTTGTTCATATGATCTCTTTTTTTTTCTCCTTTTCACTCTATAATTTTTTTTTTTCTTTTTGTAAAGAAAAAAAATAAAAATAAAAGGCTGAAACACAAACTAACTAAGTCTTTTTGGCAGAGTGCTGCAGGTCTGAGTTTTGTTGATCTGAGTGCCGAATGCAACTCAGATCTGCAACACTTATGTTGTTATGAATTTTTCTTCTCTTTTTTTTTTTTTTTGAAGGTAACAACACCAAGATTGAAAGGAAATCAAATCTACCTTTATTAAAATGAAACTGAAACAAGGAAAGGAAGTAATCTACTGAAGAAAGAAGAAACAAATTAAATCAGTACAGCTGTTGCATTCAAAGCTAAAATATAAAATGATGCAATTAAAACCATCTATGAATGCAATGATGACTGAGAACAGATTAAGAATGCCCAATGTTTCCTAATATTGCTTCCCTAAATCCCCGGCAACGGCGCCAAAAACTTGATGTGTGGCTCATTGTGACACTAGCAAGTGCACTAGCCGTTCAAGTAATAAAGTAGTGAGTGAAGTATCGTTCCCACGAGGATTTAGGAAACAATTACCAATACTAAATTGAGCACTTCTTATCTGATCAACAAATAAATCAAAACTTTAATGAAAGCTAAAAAAATCCTAAATTAAAATCTATCTAAATCATTGGCCCAATTTCCTTCAAATCAGGTTAGAAGAGTAAGCAGTAAATGTCAATCTCATAATTCAGCAATCTATCAATTTGGATCATTCGAATAAATCATGATTGAACCTTGGTTTGGTGAAACCCCAAGGTCATGAACAGCCTCTCTCAAGCGCATGTTCATCCTATGCATGAGTGACGGTTCTTCTATCTCTAGCAAGAATCTAATCCCCATGCATGCATTTTTTCAAACACTTCTAAGGCATCAATTCAAATCTGAATTGATCACCAACTGAATTGTGCAACTTATCTCTAACCTTGCACTCAATTCAGTTCTTGAATAGTAGATCTGAATTCCTAGAGTCTCTCTCAAGCACTCTAGGAATTCCAAGCTGTAGATTAATTCGGCCAATCTGAAAATTGCCGATCTGAATTCTCTTTCAAGCAATTCAGATCATGCAATCTCAGAGGATTCAGATCTGAGTTTTGAAGGTTAGTTGGCTGAATTAATCTACAATAACACCCTTATTCAAGAAACTTCAATTACAATTCATGACCATTTGAATGAATAAAAAAGAATTAGATTGCTGAATTGAAATTTTACAAGCTGAAATACATCAAAGAAGAATGAAAAAAAAAGGAGAAAGAAGAAAGAAAATATAACAAAGAAACTGAATTCAAATCAAAAGAGAATGAAACTACAATTGATTTATTACAAAAGATCTTTGAATCACAAACCCTCAATTCGAACTCACCTTCTCTTCTAGCTTGCTTGTCTTGAACTTCCTTCAGCCCTTCTTCTTCTTCTTCCTTGCGCCTAGCCTTCTTCTCTTCTCTTCTCTCAAGGTGGCCGAACCTCTAAGAGTGGGAGAGCCTTCCTCTCAAGCAATTGAACACCTCTCCCCCCTCCTAGAGGCCTCCTTATATAGTTTTTCAAGGGGGCTCTTGCCCCCTTCTTGAAGTCTCTAGAATTGGGTGTATTACACCCCTCATGAACCTTCTAGAGTGCTCCCTCCTTCTCTTCAAGAAACTTCTAGGAGTTGCTGCCCCTAGCTCCCTTTGGGCTGCTATTTGGGCTACAACTTAGCTTGCTTTTGAGCTCATGTGGGATACACTCTAGGCTGTTATTTGGACTAAAAATGGGTTGGGCCGAAATTTCCTTCTTGCTAGGCTTCTTCCCTTGGGTTTTCCAAAGAGTTAGCTTGCACTACTTGGGCTGAATGAAACTCCCTTGCTCTCATGGCTGGGCCGGGCTGAACTTGATAAATTTTGGGCTTTCTTTTCTTGCTTTTGCCTTCTTTTTGTTGATTTGGCTCCCCCTGAAATCTTTCTTGCAATCAAGCTAAAATAGGGCAAAATCTAATTAAACCAGCATAAAATTTCATGCAAAAACCTCATAAAATATAGATAAATTGTAGGTTCATCAGTTTGAAATCAACTGCCGACTGTTTTGGTTTCCATCAGAGAGCGTGCAGTCCCGATCATTCTCTTTGTCCGATAAAGGGGCTGACCTATCACTATAATCACCCACTCGAGTGAATTTCATGCTGTCCCAACATACCCAGGTTTTGACCCCAGAAGGATCTCACTGATTGACATATCAAAGACAGACCAATCTAACACTCAGCGAAGTATAATAATCGAGTATAGGGGTTATGTGTAAATTTCCAGTTTTGCCCACCATTCTCCAAGGTCTAGGGCATAACTAAAAAATGGTCCGGGTTCAGTGTTTCAAACGAACACACACTACATGTGCTTCTAGTCTAACCCTGGTAGTTGAGACAAGTTACCCCAACCTACTTGGCAGCACATTTGTGTTAGCCTTGGCAGGATAAACTTCCCCAAGTCTATCCAATGGCTGAGAACATTCTAAGCTAACACGAGTCTCATAAGTGTACAGTTTAAGGGTAATTGCATAGTAACACACCAAATATAATATGAATCAATACAATAAATGTATATCTACATCAATCTGATTGGAGCTAAGGGCATACACTATCTAACATGAACAATATACATCCATCAACTCCCCAAGTAACAGATTTTAGTAGGAATCCTCATAATTGAAAGATAAGATGACTAGGTACAGACAAGGATAAAAATACAAGTATTCAATCCCATATTATGATCTTTAGTTTATTTCTTGTTTCTCAAGAAACTAACTTGCTATTAGAGTTTATGACAATTGATGAGCTAAAATTTATTGAAACTTCTAATCTTCATAAAATAATTACTACCAAGTACTGACTATACTGTAAGATTCATTGCATTGTTGTACTATATATCTAGTTCACAAAACTAATACAAAAATTGGTGGTACCTGATCATTCATAGACATAAGAAAACTTCACAACCATATCATGAATCCAAAATAAGAATAAGTGTCACATCATGTGGATATAGCTATCTTGCTAGCTAAATGAATTTAAATTGAAATAGGCTTATGCAATTAAGCTCAGGATCAAGCTATCTGAATTGGCCACATGTTTCTCACCTAATCCCCCCTTTAGTCTCTCTCACTCCACTTGAATGGGAGCTGCTCTCTAGTGATAGTTGAGATTAGTAATTTTTTTTCAATTAAAAAACCCAAAAAAGAAATGGCTTAATTTTTGTATATATTTCAGGGCTACATATGAAACCTATATACCTAATGAGTAGCAGATGGAGGAAGAAGCATGTGGCATGTGGTGTGTCTCTTCAGTCCAAAATTAGGAAAGATTCCTACATTGTTTATATTAAGGCTTATTTTATTTGCAATGCAATTTCATTTGCACTGGTATAAAAGTATGGGAATGCAAATGAGTTTGAATGCAAATTCTGATTTATCTTTTTTCTGCTTGGTTGCATTATAAATGAAATAAAATTAAAATGAAACCTGAAGTGAAGTAAAACCTAAACAAAATTTTTACTGTGCAAGTGCCAATGAAATTGCATTGCAAAAAAATAGGGCCTTCAAGGATCAGTTTGGAAGGACTACAAATACAAATATGTAGAGTGCAAAACCTTGTATTTTGTTTGTATTTGTACTGTAGATATCTGTATTTGTACTCCTTCCAGTTTGGGAAAAGTGCAAATATAAATATGTTCAGTGCAAAGCCTTTATATGGAATTTCTTTTCTTTTTAACCCTATATGGTATTTCTAAACCTTGCACTTGGACTATACATATTTGTATTTGGGATGAAAATGAAGGTGATACTCCATTGAAAAAATCCCTTAGATGCTTGTAGACTCAACTAGAAAACATAGCTTGAGGCAGTGCTACAAAGAGGGTGCCTTCACCATGAGAGCTATGAGGTCCTAAACCCCAACCATTTCTGTGTATCCCATGTATCAGACTGGGCCTACAAGTTTTAAAGCAAGTCCATATGACTTGTCAACTACTATCTTAGACTTAAAGGCCCAAAAGTAGACCTATTAAGAAAGAAACCCTATCTTAAATTCATAATTAGCAAATTAAGGGGCTAAGAACCAAGAGGGAAGTCTAATGTGGAATCTATCAACTAGTGGGCCTGTGAATTATGGGCCCCATACTGATTTTCAATTTCTCCAGCCCCAGAGACCCATATGAAGACATTTACTTGAGTAAGGTTTAGTTTTTTTAGATCACCTTGATTCATTGAGGCAACAAAACCCACCATGATTGTTAAATTAAATTGTCCATGGGATAGATTAACTTCCTTGTTCTGTCTTTTTTTAATTTGCAGTGGTCCCTAAATGGACCAGCATCAAAACAGGCTTATCTCTCATGAGGCTAAGTACTGAGTAGAGAGCTCTCACCTACAGTCAACAAGTTGGAATTATTTTTGGCCTAATGATATTGCCAGGAAACATTTTACTTTTGCCAATTGACAATTCCACAATGTACTTTGTACTTTGTGAAACATTACTAGAAATTTAAATTGGAATCTTCAACTAGTTTAGTTTTGTGGGGTCATGAATTCTGCCACTCATCTTGACTTATCGCTTCTTTCTTCTGGCCCAAGTAGGAAGTGTCCTATAATGAATAAGTCTATTTCTTGATGTCTCCATCAACTACATTTTGAATAGTAAATTGACCTTTGCTACTGCAAACTCATTTAGACTGCTGCAAACTCATTTTGAATAGTAAATTGACCTTTCTTGTTTTGATTCACTTGTAATCGTTTTACTCAAGTGTAGTTAGGATCATCTGGGCCATGGAAATCAAGTTGTCGATCAATGTCTTGACCAGCATAAATGTTGATGTTGAATTGCTTTTCCACTTCCTACACTATACATGTGATGAGATTTATGAGTAGTCCATGGCCAATATTCCTAAATTCCAAACTCTGCAACATATTCTGCAGTCTACACCATGGACCCCCCTACATAAACAGTTTTATTCAAGTTGTTCACTCATTCACTGCCTTTCACCACTATACTTAGGGCAAGTGTCTAAAGGGTTTTCTTTAAATATTTTGCCTTTGCCTCTAGTAATCAAGAGTGATAGTCTTTACTTGAGAGATGCGATTTGATGAGAACCAGAAGATACAAGGGGACATAAGCAAAATAGAAAAAAGGACTTCAAGTTAAATTATATTATCTTGCATAGATGATGTTGAATTGCTGGAGCCAATTGAATTTTAGATTTGATTGTTGAATGGGCACCCACTTTGATTTTATTTATAGATTTTAATTGCATTAAACATGTATTAAGTGAGAAATTAGATTTTCCTGTCAATTACTTTATGACATCCAGTCAGTTGTTGGGAAGAATGTTCCTTTGGTTAACTTAAAACCCCAACACTTCTCTATTTAAATGCACATTTTGTTTACTAGCCCATCATAAACTCATTCAAAAAAGTGCAACAATTACAGAATTGGAGATCTTTGCTACCTAATGGGCCACAGAATATTCATGCTTTGTCTTGGGGTTGCTCAATTTGAGGTGCTGATGACGCTAACCAATACAAAGATCTACTATAACAACCTGTCAAAATAAAATAGAAAGAGTTCCCCTTTTGTGGAATAGGAACTAAGATGATTTTGGCATGCCTCAGCTTCATCATTTTCATACACCCAACTACAGTTACTATCAGTTTTTCTTTTTCTACTTTGATGAAGTTGTATAGGTACAATACAGTAGAGAGAGAGAGAGATTGATGAATGTGAAAAGGAATTATACGTCAAATCAGGGCCCTCGAGAGCTGGTACAGATTTCAGTAGTAGTATTTAAAAATAGGAGGACGAGGGTAAGTGAGCTACTTTATAGACAAAGCTGGAGTCATCAGGGCTGTTTGTTTGTTACAAGAAGAGAACCACCAACCCTCTTCCGAAATTGTTGTATTTTGTTGGAGGGGCCCCCAGAGATTACCCAATCAAGTAAGCGGGTTTCTTCTTGATGCTGAACCATATGAGCTAGGTTTCTCCTAGGCAAGACATGATGTATAGGAGGTAGGGTTCTTTTGAAGAGTGCTTCAAAGCCAGAAGTTACAGAGGCTCAAGGAACATTACTTAATAAGAATTCATCTACAAATGTCAGAGGCTTTGAATTACGTGCTGCTTTTTGGGAAGTACATGTGGAGGCCCTTTCATGTTTGAGGAGCTTCTAATGAGGCCTTATGGATGTTATCAAACAATTGGGGATGCTGTTGTTCAAATGTTGCTTGGCTAACTTCATTGGTAAGTTTTATTTTCATTGAAGTTTAGTTTTCTTACTTTTTTACAACCTTTGATTTATTGATTTTTATTTCTTTTTGTAGGTTGTAGACGAGATCTATGGACAAATATGCACTAGGAAAAGTTTTTGGTTCAACAACAAAGTAATTCTACTTTCTCTCATTTTATTACTTATTGGGGCTACTCCTTGGTTCCTTTGTTTGACTTCATTTCTGAGTCTATTAAGGTGCCATACGCATTTCTGCCACAGTTTCTGGATGGAACCTTTACATGGTTCTACCAAAAGACTTAGTCTTGTATCTAGTTCACTTGTCTGATGGTTGAACCTGAAGGGGTAAGATATCCATCGTATGGACGCCCGAATCTTGAGGAATAGAATGGGCGAATTTCAAAAATTTCTCTCCATCCTACTAGGAATCGAATTCCCTATTTTAGAAAAATCATATTTTTCAAGGATCAATCTTGAACCAAGAACCGAACCAGATCTGAACAAAAACAATAGGAGAGGGATATACCTAATACGGAGAAATAGTATCTCCCAATGAAGGTGTTCACGCCCAAGGAAGGAACCAAAAACTGTTCCCACTGAACATGGCATAGTGCAGGATGGAGCAGAATCAGCAGCGTTCTTCACAAGAACCAAATACTTCGCAAGAATCAGCTGGATGGCATGTGAGCACTACTTCCAATCAATCCTTCTACAAAGAACTGAAATCAAGATCTGATCTTGACCACTCCTACTGAGAATAGGAGATTGAACTGGAAGATATGGTGGCGGCAGGAAGGAGGCGGCAAGAGAGATTTAGTGCAGTAATGCTAAATTCTCTCTTCTTTGATTTTACCTCTGAAGACAGGATTTGAAGTGTGTCAAAAGGCTTCCGCCCCCTCCTCCTCTTATAACCATAAAGGGATTAGCTCCTAATCCCATTAGGAGTTGCTGATCCAAATCATATTTGGATCAGAATTCCCTTTAAGTGATAAGGGTAAACCCTTATCTTATCTGCAGATTATATCAGCCTTCTCCTAATCTCATTAGGAGGTTTCCAAATTTGAATCACATTCAGATCTGGACTCTCTGAGTGGATAGGTTAAGACCCAGTCCTATCTGCTAATCCAATCTCAAAATTTTCCCCTTATTTAACTGATCAAATCAGCCCAGTTCAAAATGGGCTTTAGGTCCAATAAGGTTATGTGCTCACTTAGCCTTCCAAACTGCTGCCCAGTTGGGCTTCCTTGTATGGCATGGGACCCAAACATTGATCTACACATCAGCAACATGGGTTCAGCTCAGCCTTTGTTACAAGGCCAGGCCGAATACACTGTTATGGACAGCGCACCCCCTAAAACCCATCACATGGGCTCTATGGGCCCAACACTTACCCTAAGTGGTCCCTGGGCCAAGCCACCTTGTAACACCCAGGGACTGTGGGCAGATGCAAGATTAGCCCATCAGGTATTACCCTCAATGGTCTTACAGTTAACCTCTCAGCCCATAATGATCAAACATTGCCCGACAAGAGAGGACCTCTCCCTCAGCTGCAAGGAACAGTGCTGCACTTTCTACTCACATGGATCCTGGGAATTAAAACCTTTTGCAAACGTTTGGAAACCATAATATATATACTTTTATATCTCTTATAAAATATATTTTGCAAAAAAAATCTCAATGATTGAAATCGGCTGCCGGCAGTCTTGGTTTTCATTAGAGAGAGTGCATCCCCGATCATTACTTTTGTCCGACAAAGGGCCTGATCCTGTCACTATGATCACCTACTCAGATGAATTCTGGGACTATCCCAACATACCCAGGTATTGACCCTCACTAAGGATCTCATTGATTGGCATATGAAAGATAGCCCAATCCGATACCTAATGAAATATCATAATTGAGTCTAGGGGTCAAGTGTAACTTTCCAGTTTTGCCCATCAATCTCCAAGGTCCAGGGCAATACTGGAAATTTGGTCCGGTTCAAAGATTCAATTAATCCTACACAGCATGTGCCTTGGGTCTCACCATGGCGGCTGAGATGGGCCAACCCAACATTTGGTAGCACACCAGTGTCAGCCTTGGCAGGTTAAATCTCCCCAGACTTATCCAACGGCTGTGAACATTCTAAACTAACACGAGTCTTATAAGTGTCCAATTTAAGGGTATTACACAAAAACACACCACAGGAACATTAATCATATATGTACTTTATTCATTTACAATAAATTCATAATGTACATCATTCTGATTGGAGCTAAGGGCATACAACTGCTAACAGAACCAGCATTAGGTAATGGCCTCTTTCATAAATTTCTTATCACAAGAATAAAATCATCTCTTTTGTCACCTACAACAAGAAACAATCTCTTGGCCTTTTTGCCCAAGCATATGTTCTACAAGCTCATTCTCTTATTATTATAACTCTACTATCATGGAAGAAGTAAAGAATGGGTCCATTTGGTTTGTGATCGGAATCGGAATCGAAATCGGAATGGGAATCCCTTGGAATCAGTATCGGAATGGTCTATTCCCCCTTGATGGTTTGCGGATGATAGTAACAGTAAATATTATAAAAAATATGATAGAAAAGACAAAAGAGAACTTAGTTGAATGAGAGAAAAGATTTTGTAAATGTATTTTGCTATTTCTCTCTGATATCCGAATCAGTACAAAAGAGGCGTTTTTATAGTAGATGGAGTCGGTTGAAGGTGAACCGACTTACATTGAACAAAGACTCACATTAACTCACCTAGGGAGTTGAAACGACTAACTTTGGAACAACCTACCTTTGGAGATGCAATCGACGCACATTGGAATGAAGCGAACATTGGAAGAGAGCTTTACTGTATTTTCGAGAGGACTGATTCAATGATTCTTGGAAATGCAACATTTAATACTCCTCCTTGGTGTACATTTCAGCAACTCCAATCATGTCTTATAACAATTTGAACTTGCCTTTTGGTAGAGCCTTTGTGAATATGTCAGCTAACTGTTCTTCAGTTTTGCAATGTTCGAGTTCTATTTCTTTGTTTCCTTTAGCTTCTCTGATAAAGTGATACTTGATGCCAATATGTTTGGTTCTGCTGTGAAATATGGGATTCTTTGCAATTACAATAGCTGATTTGCTATTGCGGTAGATTTCTGTAGCACCAACTTGTGGTTCTCCAATGTCATCAAATATCCTTTTGAGCCATATAGCCTGACTCATTGTTATTGATGCTGTAATATATTCTACTTCAGCTGATGATTGGGCAACAGTTGCTTGCTTCTTTGAAGCCCAAGAAAATATCCCTGATTCAAGTGTGAAAGCATAACCAGATGTACTTTTCATGTCATCTACTGAACCTGCCCAGTCACTGTCTATGAAGCCAATGAGCTTAGAGTCATGTGTGACTCTTTGTACCTTGCAAATACCTTAGTATTCTTTTAGCTGCTCCATGGTGGACTTGATTTGGATTCTGCATGAATCTTGATAGTAGACTAACTGCATACATGTTGTCTGGTCTTGTAGCGATTAAATAGAGAAGATTTCCAATCATACTCCAAAATTGTGATTCATTTGCCTTTGGTGAGCCATCTTCCTTTTTGAATGCATTAGTGTTGTCTAATGGGGTGGAGACTGTTTTGCACCCCTCCATTTTGAATTTCTTCTAAAGTGTTTCTGTATACTTCTTTTGTGAGATGGAGGTCCCTTCTTCTTGAGTTATTTCAATTCCAAGAAAGTAGTGCATTAGGCCCAAATCGGTCATCTCAAAAGTCTTCATCATGTCTTCTTTAAACTTCTTGACCATCTTCTCATTATTTTTTGTATAAATGAGGTCATCGACATATAGAGAAACAATGAGAGTGTCATTTGTACCTTGAGTCTTGATGTAGAGTGTTGGCTCACTATAGCTTCTCCTGAATCCTTGCTCCAAGAAGTAATTGTTGATTCTACTATACCAAGCTCGTGGAGCTTGTTTTAAGCCATATAATGCCTTCTTTAATCTGAGAACATTGTCTTCTTGTCCTTGCACCATGAACCCTTGAGGTTGCTCTACATAGATTTCCTCCTTAAGATAGCCATTGAGGAATGCAGATTTCACATCAAGTTGAAAAGTTTTCCATTTCTTCTGTGTAGCTAGTGCTATCAATGCCCTGATTGTGTCAACGCGAGCAACTGGAGCAAATGTCTCATTATAGTCAATACCGTATTGTTGTGAGTATCCTTTGGCAACTAGCCTTGCTTTAAGCTTATGGATTGAGCCATCTGAGTTAAGCTTTGTCTTGTAGACCCACTTAACTTCAATAGTGTCTTTGTCTTGTGAACGATCCACAAACTCTCAAGTCTCATTTTTTTCAATCATTTTTATCTCTTTATTCATAGCTTTTCTCCATTTCTCTTCCTTAAAAGCTTTTTCAAAACTTTCTCCTTCTATGATCATCAACTTGCATGTTTCATATATTTCTGTTAAGGATTTAGTTCACCTTGGTTGTGAGTCCGTAGACTATTAAGCTTATTCTGGTTTCGATTGTGTTGGTGAACTGATTTGATCATGATCTTCTTCAATTCTTTGACTTGGTAGTAGAGGCAAGTTGATAGTCTTTCTTTCTACTTCTTTTGTCTCCCAATTGTATGCAGCATCCTCATCGAAGCTTATGTCTCGACTAATTATGAGTTTTTCTTTTCTTAAGCTATAGATTCGATAGCCTTTTGATTGAGTGATATAGCCTAAGAAAATTCATTTCTCAGCCTTCTCATCCAGTTTGCCTCTTTTCTCTTGTGGGACATGTGTGTAGCATATGCATCCAAAAACATTGAGTTGCTTTGTTGATGGCTTTTGCCCACTTCAAGCTTCAATTGGTGTCCTATCTTGCACAACTTTAGTAGGACATTTGTTGAGTAGATAGTCAGTAGTGCTTACTGCCTCTGCCCTAAAAATTTTGGGAAGACCTTTTTCCATGAGCATGGCTCTTGCTATCTCCATAACCGTTCTGTTCTTTCTTTCAAATACTCCATTTTTTTCTGGAGCGTATCTGACTGTGAGTAGATGCTCCATGCCTTCATCTTCATTGAACTTGTTGAATTCATTAGAAGTATATTCTTTGCCTCTGTCATTTCTTATGGTCTTGATATTGTGACCACTTTGCTTCTCAACATGGGCTTTGAATTTTTTTAAAAATATCAAAAACCTGCGATTTTTCTCTCAAAAAATAAACCCATGTCATTCTAGTATAATCATCAATGAAGAGGATGAAATACCTCTTTTGATTATTTGACGGAGTACGCATTGGACCACAAACATCAGTATGAATTAACTCCAATGGCCCTTTGGCTCTCCAAGCTTTGCCAGATGGGAAGGGTTGTCAATGTTGTTTTCCGAGCATACACCCTTTATAGACATTGTTGAACTCCTTGATAGCTAGAAGGTCACGCATCATGTTCTTCTGCTGAAGAATCCTTCATCCAGGAAATTAAAGTATCTGAATCTTCTATGCCATAGCCACGACTCGTCCACTTGTACTTGCATTGCTATATAACTTGCATCTTTCCATTGGATGGGAAAGCATCTGTTTTCTGTCATTTTTGTTTTTGCAGTTTCAAGGGACTTGTCTTGCTTATCATAGATTGTGTGCAGATAGCGAATATCCCATCTGCGAAATCTCCTTCTCTGCGCCACCATCTTCGATCCATAATTAAAATTAAATAGAAATCCTATTTCTATTAATTATTACATCTGATCGAATGCCTATACATTGAGTCTAAAAATAAAAATAATTATTTACAGACCAAATGTAATATATAAATTCAATAAACTACAAATCTCCTTCTTTGCGCCACCATCTTCGATCCATAATTAAAATTAAATAGAAATCCTATTTCTATTAATTATTACATCTGATCGAATGCCTATACATTGAGTCTAAAAATAAAAATAATTATTTATAGACCAAATGTAATATATAAATTCAATAAACTACAAATCTTGCAGTTCTCCCTGCGCAAACCAAGATTTCGATCTCCTCTTGTACGAACAGCCAATAAATCAAGAAAATTATAAAGAACTATTCTAAATAATAATCAGATTTATTTAAAATTAAATTCAGATTATTTGCCCATTTGTTTTGGGAACAAATTTCCCAAAATCCATATCTGCGCAAATTAGGTAGAACGCCTTCTCTGTATTTGCACAGGTTCAGATCTGAAATAGAATTGTTCAAGATTTGAACCTGGCTCTGATACCACTAAAGGGATAGGAAATCTATCACATGGACGCCCAAGATTGTGGAATAAAGGGGGCGAATTTCAAAAAAAAATTCTCTCCCTTCAGCTGGGAATCGAATTCCCTATTTAGAAAACCATATTTTCAAGGATCATTCTTGAACCATAAACTGAACCAGATCTGAACCAAAAGGAGGAGAGAGAGATAATACCTGATACAGAGAAATAATATCTCTCAATGGATGTGTTTACGCCCAAGGTAGAAACCAAAAACTGCTCCCACTGAAGATGGTGTAGTGCAAGGTGGAGCAGAATCAACAATGTCCTTCCTAAGAACTTGATTCTTCCTAAGAATCACCTAGACGGCTTGTGAATACAACTCCTACCAATCTTTTCTGCAAAAGATTGGAATCAAGATCCAATCTTGATTTCTCCCAAGCAATGGAGATCGAACTGCTATAGGCGGCGGCTGTAGGAAGGAGGCAGCTAGAGAGAATTTGCAGGGTGCAGAATTCTCTCCTCTTATGATCTCAGCTCTGAAGACTAGACTTGTGTCTGTTGGATGTTGTTGTGGATGTCTAAAGGATACCGCCCCCTATTCCTTTTATAGACTTAAAGGGATCTGCTCCTTATCCCATTAGGAGTTGCTAACCCAAATCATATCTGGATTATAAGTCCCTTTAAGATAAGGGATAATCCTTATTTTATCTGTAGATTAGATCAGCCAGCTCCTAATCTAATTAGGAAGTTTCCAAATCTAAATCTCATTTAGATCTTGGACTCTCTGAGTGGATAGGGTGTGGGCCCAATCCTATCAGTTGATCTTATCTCTGAATTTGCCCCTTAAAGACTAATCAAATTAGCACAGTTCGAAATGGGCTTAAGGCCCATTTAGGGTTATGTATTCATCAATCCTTCCAAACTGCTGCCCAGTTGGGCTTCCTTGTATGGTGTGGGACCCAAACATTGATCTACACATCAGCCACATGGGTTCAGCCCAACCTCTGTTACAAGGCCTGGCCGGATACACTGTTATGGACAGTGCACCCCCTGAAACCCATCAGATGGGCTCTATGGGCCCAACACTTACCCTAAGTGGTCCCTGGGCCAAGCCACTTTGTAACACCTAGGGACTGTGGGCAGATGCAAGATTAGCCCATCAAGTATTATCCTCAATGGCCTTACACTTAACCTCTCAGCCCATAATGATCATACACTGCCCGACAAGAGAGGACCTCTCCCACGGCTGCAAGGAACAGTGTTGCACTCTCTCATATATGGATCCCGGGAATTAAAACCTTTTTGCAAACATTTCGAAACCATAATATATATACATTTATATCTCATATAAAATATATTTTGCAAAAGAAATCTCAATGATTGAAATCGGCTACCGGTAGTCTTGGTTTCCATCAGTGAGAGTGCATCCCCGACCATTACCTTTGTTCGACAAAGGGGCTGATCCTGTCACTATGATCACCCACTCAGATGAATTCTCACACTGTCCCAACATACCCAAGTTTTGACCCCCGCTAAGGATCTCACTGATTGGTACATCAAAGATAGCTTAATTCAACACCTAGTGCAGTATCATAATCAAGTCTAGGGGTCGGGTGTAACTTTCCAGTTTTGCCCATCAATCTCCAAGGTCAGGGCAATACTGGAAATTTGGTCCAGTTCAAAGATTCAATTAATCCCACACTGTATGTGCCTAGGGTCTCACCCTGGTAGCTGAGACAAGCCACCCCAACCGACTTGGTGGCACCACAGTGTCAACCTTGTCAGGATAGGTCTCCCTAGATCGATCCACTGGCTGTGAACATTCCAAACTAACACGAGTCTCATTAAGTGTCCAGTTTAAGGGTATTACACAGAAACATACCAAGGGAAAATGAATCAAATATGCACTCTTATTCATTTACAATAAACTCATAAAGTACATCATTTTGATTAAAGCGAAGGGCATACAAAACTGTCTAACAGATTGCACATCATAGAATACATGATGCTCGCTATGGCAGAGGCATAGGGAACATCTTTCATGCCATTAATCTCCTCAGAAGTCTTGGGAGACATCTTCTTGGAGAGAGTGACTCTGTGCTTGAAAGCAACATTTCCTTTCTTGGAGTTTTCCATGCTGTATCTTTTGACTATTTTGTGAATGTAGGCAGATTGGGATAATCCTATTATCCACTTCGATCTATCTCTATAGCGTCGAAGACCTAGTATATAGGAGGCCTCTACAAGATCTTTCATGGAGAATTGCTGTGAAAGTCATACTTTCACTATAGTCAACATTCCTACATCATTCCCAATGAGTGGAATGTCATCTACATACAGAACCAAGAAGGTAACCTTATCTCCACTATACTTCCTGTAGACATAGGGTTCATCCGGATTCTACTGAAAGTCAAACAATTTGATACTAGAGTCAAAATGGATTTTCCAACTTCTAGAAGCTTGCTTAAGTTCATAAATGGATCTATTAAGTTTACATACCATGTTTTCCTGACCTACAGCAATGAAGCCTTACAGTTTCTACATATAGATATCTTCAGTAAGATCTACATTCAGGAATGTAGTTTTGACATCCATCTGCCAAATCTGATAATCATGGTATGCTGCTACAGCTTGCTGGATCCTAATGGATTTAAGCATGGCCACAGGCGAAAAGGTTTCCTCATAATCGATGCCCTCTTTCTGAGTGTACTCTTTTGCCACCAGACGAGCTTTGAAGGACTCAACCCTACCATCGGGGCCCTTCTTCCTCTTGTAAATCCATTTGCAACTGATTGCTTTTACCTTGGAGGGCAGATCTACTAAAGTCCAGACTCCATTGGTCTCCATTGAGTCCATCTCAGCTTTCATTACCTCCACCCACTTTTGGAAATCTACGTCCAACATAACTTCTGCATAAGTCACGGGATCTTCCTCACTAGTCAAGGTTTCCACCAAGTAACTATCCTAGTCATAACCATAACGAACTGGTGGCCTGGATACCCGAGTGGATCTTCTAGGTTGGTCACTACCTGGAACTGTGGGACTTCTTCCACTGCTCCCGAGCTCTCCTCGTCATGAACAATTTCTTGACGATGGGTGTCCAGGATGTAATCGGTCTCCAAGAATTGTGCATTTCGACTGCAGAACACTTTCTGCTCACTTGGGTCATAGAATAGGTAACCTACAGTCTTTTGGGTACCCTACAAATAGGCAATGGTTGGTCTTGGATTCCAATTGCACTCGTTCTTTTAATGTGTCCTGGGCAACCCCAAATCTTCAAGTGTCTAACACTTGGTTTCTTTCTGGTCCAAAGTTCATATGGAGTATTCTGAACTGATTTGGTTGGAACCCGATTGAGCACATAAATCGCAGTCTCTAATGCGTAACCCCAAAAGGATGTGGGTAACTCTGAGTGTATGAGAAATGACTAAACCATATCCAATAAGGTCCTATTCCTCCTCTCTGAAACATTGTTAAGTTGTGGTGTAGCAGGAGGAGCTAATTGTGACAATATTGAAGGAATAGGATATGCATCACATGGATGCCCAAAGATTGTGGAATAAGGGGGCGAATTTCAAAAATTTTTCTCTCCCTTCAATTGGGAATCGAATTCCCTATTTAGAAAATCATATTTTCAAGGATCATTCCTGAACCATAAATTGAACCAGATCTGAACCAAAAGGAGTAGGGAGGGATAATATCTGATACAGAGAAATAGTATCTCCCAATGGAGGTGTTCACGCCCAAGGAAGGATCCAAAATCTGCTCCCACTGAATATGGCACAGTGTAGGGTGGAGCAGAATCAGCAGTGTTCTTCCAAAAGAACTTGACCCTTTGCAAGAATCAACTGGACGGCTTGTGAATACAACTCCCACCAATCTTTTCTCCAAAAGATAGGTATCAAGATCAAATCTTGATTTCTCCCAAGAACTGGAGATCGAACTACTGGAGGCGGCGGTTGCAGGAAGGAAGTGGCAAGAGAGAATTTGTAGGGTGCAGAATTCTCTCTTCTAGTAATCTCAGCTCTGAAGACAAGGATCTGTCGATTGCATTGCATGTCTAAAGGCTGCTGCCCCCTCCTTTTATAATCTCAAAGGGATTAGCTCCTAATCTGATATTTCTGTTAAGGTTTATCCTCTTTCTTCTTGATTAAAAAACCTCCTAATTTTTGGGAGTTATCCCAATCCAAATCAGTATTTGGATAGAGGATAATCTTAATCCTATCTGCAGATTAAGTTAGCTGACTCCTGATCTTATCAGGAGGTTACCGGATTCAAATCTAATTTGAATTTGGTCTCTTAGAGTGGATAAGGTTAAAGACCCAATCCTTTTATTAACATTAATCTCAAATTCGCCCCATGAATAGGTGATCATATCAGCCCAGTTCAAGATGGGCTTTTGGCCCATTAAGTGTTCAGTGTTCAACTAGTTTCCAATCTGCTGCCCAATTGGGCTTCTTTGTATGGTGTGGGACCTAAGCATTGATCTACACACCAGCCACATGGGTTCGGTCCAGCCTTTATTACAAGGCCCAGCCGAATTCACTAAAAAACTCAGTGACCCCCTTGAGCCCATCATATAAACCTTATGGGCCCAACACTTACATTAAGTGGCCCCTAGGCCAAACCATCTAATAAAAACCCAGGGACTGTGGGCAGGTGCAAGATTAGCCCATCAAGTATTATCCTAAATGTTCTTACACTTAACCTCTCAGCCCTTAATGATCAAGCACTGCCCGACAAGAGATCCCTCGGCTGCAAGGAACAGTGTCGCACTCTCTACTCACATGGATCCCGGGAATTAAAACCTTTTGCAAATCTTTTGAAACCAAACGTATATATATATTAATTTTTCAAAACAAAATTCCAACGATTGAAATCAACTACCGACAGTTTGGTTTCCATCAGAGAGAGTGAATTCCCGATCATTACCATTGTCCGACAAAGGGGCTGATCCTATCACTATGACCACTCACTCAGATGAATTCTCAGACTGCCCCAACATGTCTAGGTTTTGACCCCACTAAGGATCTCACTGATTGACACATCAAAGATAGCCCGATCTAACACCTAGTAATGTGTCATAATCGAGTCCAGGGGTCACGTGTAACTTTCCAGTTTTACCCATCTGTCTCCAAGGTCTAGGGCAATACTGGAAATCTGGTCTGGTTTAAGGGTTCAAGCAATCTCATACTGCATGTGCCTTGGGTCTTACCCTGATGGCCGAAACAAGCCATCCCAACACTTGCTAACACATTAGTATCAGCTTTGATAGGATAAATCTCCCCAGACTTATCTAATGGCTGTGAACATTTAAAACTAACACAAGTTTCTATAAGTGTCCAGTTTTAGAGTCTTACATAGAATTATACCAAACAACATGAATCAAACATGTACTTTGTTTATTTACACTAAATGTCAAAATTACATCAAAATGGATTGAAGCCAAGGGCATACAAAACTGTCTAACAGGTAGAGTGTTGAGAATAGCATCGATCTGTGTTACCAGATCTAGCCTGGATCCAAGAGCCTCCAGTTCATTGATGAACCTACAATTTATCTATATTTTATGAGGTTTTTGCATGAAATTTTATGCTGGTTTTATTAATCTTTGCCTTAATTTACCTTGATTGCAAGAAAGATTTCAGGGGGAGCCAAATCAACAAAAAGAAGGCAAAAGCAAGAAAAGAAAACCCAAAATTTATCAAGTTCAGCCCGGCCCAGCCATGAGTGCAAGAGAATTTCATTTGGCCCAAGAAGAGCAAGTGAAACTCTTTGGAAAATCCAAGGGAAGAAGCCTAGCAAGAAGGAAATTTTGGCCCAGCCCATTTTTAGCCTAAATAACAGCCTAGAGTGTAGCCCACTTGAGCTCAAAAGCAAGCTAAGTTGTAACCCAAATAGCAGCCCAAAGGGAGCTAGGGGCGGCAACTTCTAGGAGTTTCTTGAAGAGAAGGAGGGAGCACTCTAGAAGGTTCATGAGGGGTGTAATACACCCCATTCTAGAGGCTTCAAGAAGGGGCAAGAGCCCCCTTGAAAAACTATATAAGGAGGCCTCTAGGATGGGAGAAAGGGGTTTAATTGCTTGAGAGGAAGGCTCTCCCACTCTTAGAGGTTCGGCCACCTTGAGAGAAGAGAAGAGAAGAAGCCTAGGCGCAAAGAAGAAGAAGAAGAAGGGCTGAAGGAAGTTCAAGACAAGCAAGCTAGAAGAAGAAGGTGAGTTCGAATTGAGGGTTTGTGACTCAAAGATCTTTTGTAATAAATCATTTGTAGTTTCATTCTCTTTTGATTTGAATTCAGTTTCTTAGTTATATTTTCTTTCTTCTTTCTCCTTGTTTCCATTCTTCCTTGATGTATTTCAGCTTGTAAAATTTCAGTTCAACAATCTAATTCTTTTTTATTCATTCAAATGATCATGCATTGTACTTGAAGTTTCTTGAATAAGGG
This sequence comes from Nelumbo lutea, assembly GCF_056320005.1. Taxonomy (NCBI): domain Eukaryota; kingdom Viridiplantae; phylum Streptophyta; class Magnoliopsida; order Proteales; family Nelumbonaceae; genus Nelumbo; species Nelumbo lutea. Next base: position 72,537,130 of record NC_142687.1, read on the forward strand.
TGTGATTGTAGATTAATTTGGCCAACTAACCTTCAAAACTCAGATCTGAATTCTCAGATCTGAGATTGCAAGATCTGAATTGCTTGAAAGAGAATTCAAATCAGCAATTTTCAGATTGGGCGAATTAATCTACAGCTTGGAATTCCTAGAGTGCTTGAGAGAGACTCTAGGAATTCAGATCTACTATTCAAGAACTGAATTGAGTGCAAGGTTAGAGATAACTTGCACAATTCAGTTGGTGATCAATTCAGATTTGAATTGATGCCTTAGAAGTGTTTGAAGAAATGCATGCATGGGGATTAGATTCTTGCTAGAGATAGAAGAACCATCACTCATGCATAGGATGAACATGCGCTTGAGAGAGGCTGTTCATGACCTTGGGGTTTCACGAAACCAAGGCTCAATCATGATTCATTCGAATGATCCAAATTGATAGATTGCTGAATTCTGAGATTGACATTTACTGCTTACTCTTCTAATCTGAATTGAAGGCAATTGGGCCAATGATTTAGATAGATTTTAATTTAGGATTTCTTAGCTTTCATTAGAGTTATGATTTATTTGTTGATCAGATAAGAAGTGCTCAATTTAGTATTGGTAATTGTTTCCTAAATCCTCGTGGGAACGATACTTCACTCACTACTTTATTACTTGAACGGCTAGTGCACTTGCTAGTGTCACAATGAGCCACACATCATTCATTGATATAACTCATCATCAAGAGACAATGGTAGTTGTGACACTATCCCATTGTCCTATAAGTAGTCCCTGAATTTGTCAGAGAGATACTCACCGCCTCGATCCGATCAAAGGGCCTTAACTTCCCTCCCTAACTGTTTCTCGACTTCCTGTCTGAACTCTTTGAACTTTTCAAAGGATTCAGACGTGTGTCTCATTAGGTACACGTAACCATATCATGAAAAATCATCTGTAAAGGTGATGAAATACACGTGGATTCTATGTCCTAACACTCAAGGGACCACATACATCAGTATGTATTAGGTCAAGTGTGCCTCCAAATCTTTCAGGCTTACCGTCAAATGGCCGCTTAGTCATCTAACCTTGAAGTCAAGGCTCACAAGTGGGAAGATTTTCTATGGTTAGAAAATCCAAAGGACCATCTTTTACCAGCTTCGTGATTCGGTAAACACTGATATGGCCAAGTCGATAATGCTAGAGGCACGTGGGATTTACTATATCACGATTCCTTTTCTTGGGATTTTTGACCGACATAGTTTCGGTTAGGTTAGTTTCCAGAGAAGGATGTAGGACATAGAGACCGTTCTCCAGTTCCTCATATGTGATGAATTTGTTATTCCGTTTAACGGTAATCGTATTTACTAAAATAAACAGTATATCCATCAGCACACAATTTAGAAATAGAAATTAAATTTCTTCTCAAGTTCTGTATATAAAGACAATCTTTAAGTACAATGACTCCTTCTCTAAAAACTATGATGAACTTACAATTTATCTATAATTTTTGAGGACTTTAGCATGGATTTTAATGCCGGTTTTATTAATTTTTGCCTTAATTTAGCTTAATGCTAAGAATAGGTTCAGGGATAATCAATCCAAGAGAAGGAAGGAAAAAGGCAAGAAAAGAAGGTTCAAAAAGACCAATTTCAGTCCGGCCCAGCCATGAGAGCAAGAGAATTTCATTCGGCCCAAGAAGAGCAAGTGAAACTCTTTGGAAAATCCAAGGGAAGAAGCCTAGCTATGAGGAGAATTCGGCCCAGCAAGGAAGGCCCATTTTTAGCCCAAATAACAGCCTAGAGTGTAGCCCACATGAGCTCAAAAGCAAGCTAAGTTGTAGCCCAAATAGCAGCCCAAAGGGAGCTAGGGGCGGCAACTTCTAGGAGTTTCTTGAAGAGAAGGAGGGAGCACTCTAGAAGGTTCATGAGGGGTGTAATACACCCCATTCTAGAGGCTTCAAGAAGGGGCAAGAGCCCCCTTGAAAAACTATATAAGGAGGCCTCTAGGAGGGGAGAAAGTTGTTCAATTGCTTGAGAGAACGGCTCTCCCACTCTTAGAGGTTCAGCCACCTTGAGAGAAGAGAAGAGAAGAAGGCTAGGCGCAAGGAAGAAGAAGAAGAAGGGCTGAAGGAAGTTCAAGACAAGCAAGCTAGAAGAAGAAGGTGAGTTCGAATTGAGGGATTGTGATTCAAAGATTTTTTGTAATAAATCATTTGTAGTTTCATTCTCTTTTGATTTGAATTCAGTTTCTTAGTTATATGTTCTTTCTTCTTTCTCCTTGTTTCCATTCTTCCTTGATGTATTTCAGCTTGTAAAATTTCAGTTCAGCAATCTAATTCTTTTTGATTCATTCAAATGATCATGCATTGTACTTGAAGTTTCTTGAATAAGGGTGTGATTGCAGATCAATTCGGCCAACTAACCTTCAAAACTCAGATCTGAATTCTCAGATCTGAGATTGCAAGATCTGAATTGCTTGAAAGAGAATTCAGATCTGCAAATTTCAGATTGGGCGAATTAATCTACAGCTTGGAATTCCTAGAGTGCTTGAGAGAGACTCTAGGAATTCAGATCTACTATTCAAGAACTGAATTGAGTGCAAGGTTAGAGATAACTTGCACAATTCAGTTGGTGATCAATTCAGATTTGAATTGATGCCTTAGAAGTGTTTGAAGAAATGCATGCATGGGGATTAGATTCTTGCTAGAGATAGAAGAACCGTCACTCATGCATAGGATGAACATGCGCTTGAGAGAGGCTGTTCATGACCTTGGGGTTTCATCAAACCAAGGCTCAATCATGATTCATTCGAATGATCCAAATTGATAGATTGCTGAATTCTGAGATTGACATTTACTGCTTACTCTTCTAACCTGAATTGAAGGCAATTGGACCAATGATTTAGATAGATTTTAATTTAGGATTTCTTAGCTTTCATTAGAGTTTTGATTTATTTGTTGATCAGATAAGAAATGTTCAATTTAGTATTGGTAATTGTTTCCTAAATCCTCGTGGGAACGATACTTCACTCACTACTTTATTACATGAACGGCTAGTGCACTTGCTAGTGTCACAATGAGCCACACATCAAACTAATTCTACGGTTCCTATTGCCGCAGCTGCAACACTTGTTGTCGTTACCAAAAATACTGTCACTTTGCCTTCACTCAATCTTTTGCTAACTTTGAACCCCTGCAGTGAGTTACATGCATGAGTTGAAGCCCCGGAATCAACTCACTAGGACACAGAAGTAATTAACATATTAGTTTCTATGACACAGGTTTTGATATTACCTTTCTTAGATTACAGGTAGGTAGGACAATTCCTCTTCTAGTGGCCAGTCTGCTTGCAGAAGTGACAGACATCAGATGCCTTGTTCTTTTTCTACTTCTTGGGTTTGGCATCTTTCTTCTGGGGCTTCTTTGCCTTTCTCTTTTTCTTGCCTGATTTGTTAGCTTCAACAAGCATAACCACAGGCTCATCCTTCCTAAGTAGACCCTCAACCCTCTACAACATATTGTTGAGTTCCTGGACGCTGACATTCAGCTTATTCATATTGTAGTTCATTGTGAACGCATTGAAGGAAGATGGCAAAGAATTTAGGATGGCATCCACTTGCGTGCCAAGATCTAGCCCGGATCCAAGAGCTTCGAGTTCATTAATGTATCCCATCATTCAAAGACAATGGTCATGAACTTTCTGCCCTTTCGTCATCTGTGCGGTGATGAATAATTTCAGGACCTTCTGTCGAGTAGAACGGTTCTGCTCTTTATACATTGTTCTTAGACTATCCAATATGTCCTTGGCTAGTTCGATCTGATCGAACTGCCTCTGTATTGAGTTGTCTAATGAGGCAATGACAAAGCAGCGGGCTAGGGAGTTCTTATCCTCCCAATCTTGGTAGTCCCTCCTACGGGCCTTAGAAGCCCTATCACCCAGACGTTCCGGGGCAGGATTTTTCACCACCTTGTCTAACTTTTCCTAAGTTAGGACCAGCATAAGATTTCTATACCAGTCGGCATAGTTTGGGCCCTTAAGCTTGTCATCGTCTAGAAGCTTTGCAAATTGACCATTTGCCATTTTCTGATAAAACAACAAAGGTGTTAGTCCTCAACCTTAGTTTGATTCATGTTACCTACATAGATATGGTTTTTAATCAATGTTCCATTCCCATTTGTTCATCTCTAAGATTTCCCTCCTTTCTCTATGACGGAGACAACGAAATGTCTCTGAAAATGTGGGAAATCACATAGGGTGCGTGAAGGCAACTGTTTAAGCTACAAAACCCCACCACCTTTCTGTGACGGATCATATCCACTCATCAAATGAGTATCCCTTTGGCCTCTGTCAGACAAGGTTCAAAGCCATTTTCAGGTAAACCTTTCTATCCAGTGAGTGCACACCCATCATATTCAGGTTACGCCAAGGTACCGTGAGAGAGTTCCCATTTTCTGGTGAAGCCCCTCCCACATCAGTCTATGACGCCCCTATCATCTTATGAAACACTCTAACAGATCCAGCAGCAAATGGATAACCCAATTTTATGGTGCGTTTCCTCATTATTGATGGACCCATCATTGTGCTAATGACAAAAGGCCTTTAGAGACTCCATCATATGGATCTCCCTATCACATGCATTCATATTTGCTGGAGGGAACAAAATTATGCCCTAGTTCTAATTTAGGTCAAACCAAAGTGGCTCCCACTGACTTTCATAAAGTCAGAGTTCTGGTGGGCCTTAATCGGCTAGAGGTTCTGTACGCATCCCTTTTTAGGGTTGTGGGGCCCACCAAGCAAAGAGGGGTCATCCAATGACCTTAAGGGACACCATGGCAATGATGTGCATTCAGCCATGGTTTGCGCAAGAGCCACTAACGATTCATCATGGGCCAAGTGCTTATGGCCCATGGTCGCAGCACATCAAACATCCAAACATCACATGTATAGGAGGAACTGATCCAATCAATTAACTGTTGTAAAGCCTATCGAATAGCCCATTTAAAAAGCCAAAGCATTAACAATTAATATCTACTAGGTGTGTGGGCTGGATTGTAGTTAGTAGTTCGGCCCATACAACTTTTCTCACAATAATGGGCTTTTGTAGTTTTAACACTTTAAAACTAGGCTTTACAGGTGAATTAATCCCTGTAATTGAACATCAGATTTGGAACAACAAGTGTGAGAAATATGGACTGAAAAACAGCCCCTTTCGAACCCCAGATTTGGTCCAATCTAGTCCGAAATGGTCCAAAACTGATTTTCATTTCAAGAATTAATTCATGAAAGATATGAAATTAATAATCTTGATTTTAAACAAACACAAATCAACTATGGACTGTTCGCACCACCTGCAAAATAGAGGTTAATCATTAATGTTACAGTTTCATAAACTATAAATCGCAGGAAGCGATTTCTCTTTCTACAAATCACCAGTGCCGCCATCTTCTTCCTTCTTCTTTAATCAAGAAAATAAATAAGAGAAATCCTATTTCTATTAATTAAATACATTCTTGATCAAATCCTATACATTCAGTCTAGAATAAAAAAAAAATTATTTACAGACCATCTATGCCAAAACTGCACTGCGATCTCCAAGTTCGAACAGTCCATTAAATCAAAAATAAATAAAGAACAATTCTAAATAAATTTTGGATTTAACAAAAATTAATTTCAGATCAATCACCCTTAACAAGAAACCATTTCTTGAAAAAAAAAGAAAGCAATCTGCGCAAATCTTGGCAGAACATCTTCTGTCCATCTGCGCAGGGTCAAATCTGATTTTCTTTTGGTTCAAGATTTCAACCTGGCTCTGATACCACGAAAAGAATGGTAGGATCCATCTAATGGACGCCATGAAGGGGGCGGAATGGGTGGGCGGATTTCAAAAATTTTCCTACCTTCTTCCAACTGGGAATCATATTCCCTAAATTTAGAATACAATATTCAAGGATTCTACTTGAACCATAATCAAACCTGTTAGACAGTTTTGTATGCCCTTAGCTTCAATAAAAATTGATGTACTTTATGAGTTTATTGTAAATGAAAAAAATTGCATATTTGTTTCATGTTCCCATGGTATGTTTCTGTGTAATACCCTTAAACTGGACACTTATTGAGACTTGTGTTAGTTTAGAATGTTCACAGCCAGTGGGTCGGTCTGGGGAGACCTATCCTGACAAGGCTGACACTATGGTGCCACCAAGTCGGTTGGGGTGGCTTGTCTCAGCTACCGGGGTGAGACCCTAGGCACATACAGTGTGGGATTAATTGAATCTTTGAACTGGACCAGATTTCAGTATTGCCCTGGACCTTGGAGATTGATGGGTAAAACTGGAAAGTTACACCCGACCCCTACACTCGATTATGATACTGCACTAGGTGTCGGATTGGGGTGTCTTTGATGTACCAATTAGTGAGATCCTTAGCGGGGGGTCAAATCCTGGGTATGTTGGGACAATCCGAGAATTCATCTGAGTGGGTGATCATAGTGATAGGATCAGCCCCTTTGTCGGACAAAGGTAATGATCGGGGATGCGCTCTCACTATTGGAAACCAAGACAGCTGGCAGCCGATTTCAACCGTTGATATTTGTTTTGCAAAGTATATTTTATATGAGATATAAAAGTATATATTATGGTTTCTAAAATGTTTGCAAAAGGTTTTAATTTCCGGGATCCATATAAGTGGAGAGTGCAACACTGTTCCTTGCAGCCGAGGGAGAGGTCCTCTCTTGTCGGGCACTGTATGATCATTAAGGGCTAAGAGGTTAAGTGTAAGACCATTGAGGATAATACATGATGGGCTAATCTTGCATCTGCCCATAGTCCCTGGGTGTTACAAGGTGGCTTGGCCCAAGGACCACTTAGGGTAAGTGTTGGGCCCATAGAGCCCATTCAATGGGTTTCAGGGGGTGCACTGTCTTTAATGGTGTATTTGACCAGGCCTTGTAACAAAGGCTGGGCCGAACCCATGTGGCTGATGTGTAGATCAATGCTTGGGTCCCATGCCATACAAGGAAGCCCAACTGGGCAGCAGTTAGGAAGGTTAAGTGAGCACATAAGCTTGATGGGCCTAAAGCCCATTTCGAAATGGGCTATTTATTTAGTTAATTAAAGGGGCGAATTCTGAGATGGATTAGCAGATAGGATAGGGTCTTAATCCTATCCACTCAGAGAGTCCAGATCTGAATGTGATTCAGATCTAGAAACCTCCTAATGGGATTAGGATAAAGCTAATCTAATCTGCAGATAATATAAGGGTTTATCCTTATCACTCGAAGAGAAAGCTTATCCAAATATGATTTGGATAAGCACCTCCTAATGGGATTAGGAGCTGATCTTTTAATTTAACAAAAAGAAGGAGGGGGCGGCAGCCTAGAGAAAGAGAGAGACCAAGAAACACATCAGATCTTCTTTAGTGCTGAAATCAAGAAGAGAGAATTCTGCACCCTACGAATACTCTCTTGCTGCTTCCCTACTCTTGTCGCCCGTTTTGCCAGTTCGATCTCCAGCTGTGGGAGAAGTCAAGATTGGATCTTGACATCAGTTCTTTGAGAAATGATTGAAAAGGAAGCTGTGCTCACGTACCATTCTACTGATTCTTGCGAAGGACAGAGTTCTTGGGGAAGAACACTGCTGATTCTGCTCCATCCTGCACTACGCCATCTTCAGTGGGAGCAGTCTTTGGATCCTTCCTTGGGTGTGAACACCTTCGTTGGGAGATATTACTTCTCCGTATCATGTATTATTCTCTCCCTTTCCTTTTGGTTCAGATCTGGTTCAATTTAAGGTTCAAGATTTATCCTTGAAAATATGATTTTCTAAATAGGGAATGTGATTCCCAGTTGAAGGGAGAGGAAAAGTTTTTGAAATTCGCCCCTTATTCCGCAATCTTTGGGCGTCCATGGGATGGATCTCTCATCCTTTCAAAACCAGATCCAGACCAAAAGGAAACAGGAATGATTATACCTAATCCAGAGAAACAATATCTCCCAAAGTTGGTGTTCACGCCCAAAGAAGAAACCAAGATCCACTCCTGCTGAAGATGACCCAGCTGTGGATGGAACGGAACCAGTAGGGTGCATCCTACACACTGGATTCTTCGCAAGAATCCTCTGGAAACATTGAACATCGAATCTTTTTGGTCTTTCTAGCAAGACTATTGTCAGGAACTGATTTCTTGACTTCCTGTTGCTGCAAAGATCCAATCTTGCAACAGGGAGTGGTGGCTGCTAGAGGAGGAGAAATCCAGGGACGAAGAGGACTGAACTGTGTCTCTTCTGTCTAAAGACAGTGATAGATCAAATCTCAATTCTCAGGAGGTATCTCTGTCTAAAGACTGTGTCTCTCCCTGAAATCTTTCTTGCAATCAAGCTAAAATAGGGCAAAATCTAATTAAACCAGCATAAAATTTCATGCAAAAATCTCATAAAATATAGATAAAGTGTAGGTTCATCAATAAGTTGAAATCGTTCAAGGATAAGTTTTCGGGAGCAGAAATTTTAAGAAGGTAAGGTATCCCAAATTTCTATCAGATTTCCCTAATCCCCCCACACTTAAGTTATACATTGTCCCCACTGTATGTGATTATGCATAAAGTAGAAGGATTTGGGGGTACTTCCCTGTTTGTCTTCTTGGGTTCCTACTAAACACAAAAATCAAAACCAAACAAAATAACAAATTAACTAAACATAATGGGTTGCCTCCCAGAAGCGCAATTGTTTAACATCGTTATGCTCGACGTCCTCTTTTGCTACTTTAACTCTCGTGGTTGCAGCTTTCGGTGTGCTCCCCTTCCATCCATCATGGGCGGGTTCAAATTTGGAATAGGGGCCTTGGTATCCAATTGTGCACTCAATTCTAACTCCTCATTCATATCTTTTTCAAAAATTTCCTGCACAGTTGGACCAAAAGTGTCAACCGAATAGATCGAATGGTCTTCAATTGGATACTTCATAGCTTCAAAAATATTAAATTTAATAGTCTCTCCATCACATTTGACGGAGAGGGTACCCTCATCCACATCTATTTTGGTCTTGGTCGTTTTCATGAATGGCCTGCCTAATAGAAGTGGGCTGAACTTTCGATCATGTCCTCCTCCATCTTCAAAATGTAAAAATCAGCTGGGAAAATTAAATCGTTAACCTACACCATTACATTCTCAACAATCCCTTCTGGGTAGGCATTAGAACGATCAGCTAATTGGATAACAACTTTAATTTCCCTTAAAGGACCCAATCTCAAAGCATAGTAAATCGAGTATGGCATGACATTGATAGATGCACCTAAGTCTAGCATAGCATGCTCGATTCCCTTATTGCCAATCACACAAGGTAGGGTGAACATACTTGGATCAGCATGTTTTTCTAATAAGGTCCTCTTGATCACGGCTGAAACGTTCTCTCCAACTCCTACCTTAATGGGGCTTTTGTTTGAGTCCTGTACTTCCTCTTCTTCTTGTCTTTTTTTCGCATTCCTTGGTGAGGTGGGTTCTAGCTGCAGTTCCTTCCCGCTTCTCAGCACCACTGCACTTACATTTTCCTTGGGGTTGACTACCATTTCTGATGGTAGTTCCTCAGCAACGGTGCCAAAATTTTGGTGGGTTTTGTCAAAGCCCTCAAAATTAGTACTAGTCCCACAATAAAATATTTGTAGAAAAAGTGGTACTAGGTCGAATCCCACAAAGAGCAAATCAATAATCTCTTAGCCGAATGGATAAAGTAATTGTGTGGGAAAATTAAATGAATAACAAACTAAACAAACAAGAGAAAAATCAGTCTTACCGAATTCTGGTTCAAGGGTTCGGGTTGAATCGATTGGCCATCGATCCTAGGTATAATTCAGCATTCTTGCAATTCAAGCATTTAACCTTAGATTTACTAGGATAGCATTCCATGTTAAAAAATGATAGCATTAAGATTTGTGAAAACAGTTAAACCAAAATAACAATAATTGAGATAGCTGCAATTATTGAATTTTGTTCCATCAATTCCTTTAGGTTGAACCATGATAAAACGTTGGTCAAAGGCTGTCACGAACAATTGACCCAAAAAGATATCAACCTAATTGCTACTTGTACCATTATTCGTGACAATTATGGATCACCGAAATCATGGATAGCAATAGGAAAATCAACATTAATTCAGTTTGTCAAACTAATTAACATCAACATCCAATAAAAATATGCACAAGAATCAATGAATACTTGAATTAGAAAGCAAGAAAATAATGTAACTACAGAAGATCATCTTATCTTTAGGAGATCATCTTATATAGCCAAAGGAGAGGGCTATTTTTCAACTCCTTCTATGAGATCATCTTATCTTTAGGGAGTCTTGATCTTATCTTCTTTGAACTAATCCTATCCTATCTCTTATCTAATCCCCAACCTTCTTATCCTTATAGGATTACATTCAAAGTTTAGATCTAATAAGACTCTCTCCCTCCTAGGAGATTACATTCGAATTAGGACTCTAGACTCTTGTATCCGAGTTGGGCTTCTCTACTACTTGGGCTGCTTCTTCTGCGAGTTGGGCTTCAGCTGTTAAATGGGCCTGGCTGCGACATTGCTCCGACTTCGGCCCGGTTTCATACTCGATGCGGAGCGAACCAGTCAATGCCCAAACATAAAAGTTGTGGGCCTTTCGTTCTTCTTTCTAATGCTTCTTGAATTGCTCAATTTGGAGTCCGGAATTGTGATTTAGGCCCAGATCACTGACTATCACCGAAACTGTGCAAAATCGCCCGAATTGGCATGTTTCCTTCCAATTGCCTTCTTTATTGCCCTGAATTGAAATACAAGAGTAATGAGTGCATTTAAGTGTTAAAATAATGAAAAAAGATGAAAATTAGGGGACAAAAATATGGTTCTTTTTAGTCTCATCAATGGGCCATAAGCACTTGGCCCATGTTAACTCATTAGTGGCTCTTGGGCACACCATGGCTGAATGCACATCATTGCCATGGTGTCTCTTAAGGTCATTGGATGACCCCTCTCTATTTGGTGGGCCCCACAACCCTGAAAAGGGATGCATACAGAACCCCTAGCCGATTGATGCCCACCAGAAATCCGGCTATATGAAAGCTAGTGGGAGCCACTTTGGTTTGACCTAAATTAGAACTAGGGCATAATTTTGTTCCCTCCAACTAAATATGAGTGCGTGTGTTAAGGAGATCCATTTGATGGACTCTCTAAAGGCCTTCCGTCATTAGCACAATGATGGGTCCATCAGTAATGAGGAAACACATCATAAAATTGGGCTATCCATTTGTTGTTGGATCTGCTAGAGTGTTTCATTAGATGATAGGGGCGTCATAGACCGATGTTGGAGGGGCTTCACCAGAAAATGGGAACTCTCTACGGTACATTGGTGTAACCTGAATATGATGGGTGTGCACTCACTGGATAGAAAGGTTTACCTGAAAATGGATCTGAACCTTGTCTGACAGAGGCCAAAGGAAAACTCATCTGATGAGTGGATATGATCCATCATAGAAAGGTGGTGGGGTTATGCAGCTGAAACAGTTGGCTTCACGCACCCTATGTGATTTCCCACATTTCCAGAGATATTCTGTTGTCTCCATTGCTGAGAAGGGAGGGAAAATCTCAGAGATGAATAAATGGAAATGGAACATAGATTAAAATCCATATCTATGTAGGTAACATCAATCAAACTAAGGTTGTGGACTAACGTTTTTGCTGTTTTATCAGAAAATGGCAAACGGTCAATTTGCAAAGCTTCTAATGATAACAAGCTTAAGGGCCCAAACTAAGCCAACTGGTACATAAATTTTATGCTGGTCCTAACTTTTGAAAAGTTAGAGAAGGTGGTGAAAAATCCTGCCCCGGAACGTCCGGGTGATAGGGCTTCTGAGGCTCATAGGAGGGACTTCCAAGATTGGGAGGATAAGAACTCCCTAGCCTGCTGCTTTGTCATTGCCTCATTAGACAACTCAATACAGAGGCAGTTCGATCAGATCAAACTAGCCAAGGACATATTGGATAGTCTAAGAATAATGTATGAAGTGCAGAACCGTTCTACTCGACAGAAGGTCCTGAAATTGTTCATGACCGCGTAGATGTCCAAGGGGCAGAAAGTTCATGACCATTGTCTTCGGATGATGGGATACATTAATGAACTTGAAGCTCTTGGATCCAGGCTAGATCTTGGCATGCAAGTGGATGCCATCCTGAATTCTTTGCCCTCTTCCTTCAATGCGTTCACTATGAACTACAATATGATAAAGCTGAATGTCAGCGTCCAGGAACTCAGTAATATGTTGCAGAGGGCCGAGGATCTTTTAAAGAAGGATGAGCCTGTGGTTATGCTTGCTGAAGCTAACAGCTCGGGCAAGAAAAAGAGAAAGGCAAAGAAGCCCCAGAAGAAAGCTGCCAAACCCAAGAAGCAGAAGAAAAACATGGCATCTGATGTATGTCACTTCTGCAAACTGGTCGGCCACTGGAAGAGGAACTGTCCTGCCTACCTGGAATCTAAGAAAGGTAACATCGAAACTTGTGTAATAGAAACTAATATGTTAGTTACTTCTGCATCCTGGTGTGTTGACTCCGGGGCTTCAACTCATGCGTGTAAATCACTGTAGGGGTTCAAAGTTAGCAGAAGATTGAGTGATGGCGAGGTGTCACTATTCTTGGGAACGACTGCAAGTGTTGCAGCTACGGCGATAGGAACTGTAGAATTAGCTTTTAGAGAAGGAGTCATTGTACTTAAAGATTGTCTTTATGTACAAAACTTGAGAAGAAATTTAATTTCTGTTTCTAAACTGTGTGCTGATTGATATACTGTTTATTTTAGTAATATGATTACTGTTAAACGGAATAACAAATTCATCGCATGCGTGGAACTGGAGAATGGTCTCTATGTTCTACATCCTTCTCTAGAAACTAACCTAACTGAAACTACGTCGGTCAAAAATCCCAAGAAAAGGAATCGTGATACAATTAATCCCACGTGCCTCTGGCATTACCGACTTGGCCATATCGATATTGACCGAATCACAAGACTGGTAAAGGATGGTCCTTTGGATTTTATAACCATAGAAAATCTTCCCACTTGTGAGCCTTGCCTTCAAGGTAAGATGACTAAGAGGCCATTTGATGGTAAGCCTAAAAGATCTAGAGGCACACTTGACCTAGTACATACTGATGTATGTGGTCCCCTGAGTGTTAGGACACGGAATCAACACGTGTATTTCATCACCTTTACAGATAATTTTTCACGATATGGTTACGTGTACCTAATGAGACACAAATCTAAATCCTTTATAAAGTTCAGAGAGTTCAGACAGGAAGTCAAGAAACAGTTAGGGAGAGAAGTTAAGGCCCTTCGATCGGATCGAGGTGGCGAGTATCTCTCTAACGAATTCAGGGACTACTTAAAGGACAATGGGATAGTGTCACAACTATCTCCTCCTGCTACACCACAACTCAATGGTGTTTTAGAGAGGAGGAATAGGACCTTGTTGGACATGGTCTGGTCATTTCTCGTACGCTCAGAATTACCCACATCCTTTTGGGGATATGCATTAGAGACTGCTATCTACGTGCTGAATCGGGTTCCAACCAAATCAATTCCAAAAACTCCATATGAACTATGGACCGGAAGGAAGCCAAGTGTAAGACACTTGAAGATTTGGGGTTGTCTTACACACGTTAGAAGAACAAGTGCAAACAAGTTGGAATCCAAAACTAGTCGTTGCCTATTTATAGGCTACCCAAAGGATTCAGTGGGTTATCTATTCTATGACCCAAGTGAGCAGAAAGTGTTCTGCAGTCGAAATGCCCAATTCTTAGAATTTGAATACATCATGGACACTCACAGTCAGGAAATAGTTCTTGTGAAGAATCCAGTGTGTAGGACGCACCTTGCTGGTTCCATTCCATTCACAGCTGTGTCATCTTCAGCAGGAGTGGAACTTGGTTACTTCTTTGGGCGTGAACACCAACTTTGGGAGATATTATTTCTCTGGATCAGGTATAATCCTTCATGTTTCCTTTTGGTTCAGATCTGGTTTGTTTATGGTTCAAGTAGGATCCTGAATAATTTATTCTAAATTTAGGGAATATGATTCCCAGTTGAAAGAAGGTAGGAAATTTTTTTGAAATTCGCCCCCATTCTGCACCTTTCTTGGCGTCCATTAGATGGATCCTACCATTCTTTCATTCCTGACTGCTACCCAGTTGGGCTTCCTTGTATGGCGTGGGACTCATACATTGATCTACACATCAACTACATGGGTTCAGCCCGGCCTTTGTTACAAGTCCTGGCCGAATACACTGTTATGGACAGTGCACCCCCTGAAAAACCATCTCATGGTCTTTATGGGCCCAACACTTACCCTAAGTGGCCCCTGGGCCAAGCCACCTTGTAATACCCAGGGACTATGGGCAGATGCAAAATTAGCCCATCAGGTATTATCCTCAATGGTCTTACATTTAACCTATCAGCCCATAATGATCATACACTGCCCGACAAGAGAGGACTTCTCCCTCGGCTGCAAGGAACAGTGTTGCATTCTCTACTTATATGGATCCCCGATCATTACCTTTGTCTGACAAAGGGGCTGATCCCGTTACTATGATCACCCACTCAAATGAATTCTCAGACTGTCCCAACATACCCAGGTTTTGACCTCCTCTAAGGATCTCACTGAGTGGTATATCAAAGACAGACCAGTCTGATACATAGTGCAGTATCATAATCGAGTCTAGGGGTTTGGGTGTAACTTTTCAGTTTTGCCCATCGATCTTCAAGGTCCAGGGCAATACTGGAAATCTGGTTCATTTCAAAGATTCAATTAATCCTACATTGTATGTACCTAGGGTCTCACCCTGGCAGCTAAGACAGGCCACCCCAATCGACTTGGTGGCACCACAGTGTCAGCCTTATCAGGATAGGTCTACCCAGACTGACCCACTGGTTGTGAATATTCTAAACTAAACAAGTCTCATTAAGTGTCTAGTTTAAGGGTATTACACAGAAATATACCAAGGGAACATGAACCAAATATGCACTTTTATTCATTTACAATAAACTCATAAAGTACATCATTTTGATTGAAGCTAAGGGCATACAAAACTATCTAACACAGCTATCTCAATTATTGTTATTTTGGTTTAACTATTTTCACAAATCCTAATGCTATCATTAATTATTAAATTTTCCCACTCAATTATAGTATCCATTCGGCTAAGAGATTTTTGTTTAGCTCCCTGTGAGATTTGACCTAGTTCCACTTTTACTACAAATATTTTATTGTGACACTAGTACTAATTTTGAGGGCTTCGACAAACCCGTCAGAATTTTGGTGCCATTGCCGGGGAGCAACTTTAATTTCTTAGCTATTACCTTCCTTTTGTTAACCTCTTTTGTTTTATGACTCATGCTTCTCTACGGGGTGAACTCGAGTACAACCTCGAAATTGAGAGGACCACCCATCATTTAAGGAAGAAGGTGAAACAAAGGAAGGATCATTCACCTGAAAGGGTGAACTCAGATTTTGATCTACCAGCTTGTGATCTACCCATTTTCGAAGGAGAAAGAATGGCTGACAGAGAGAGGACATTGAAGGAGTTAGTTGCACCGATTATGAACCAACAACCCTAATGGGATTAGGAGCTGATCCCTTTAAGCCTATAAAAGGAGGAGGGGGTGGCAGCCTTTAGACACACAACACAAGAGAAGAAAAGATCACTAGTCTTCAGAGCTGAAAGCACAAAAGAAAGTTTTCCGCAATCTTTGCAAAACTCTTTCTTGCAGCCTCCTTCCTACTGCCGCCAGACCTCCAGCTCGATCTCCAACTTTGTAGGAGTGATCAAGATTTAATCTTGATATCAGCCCTTTGCAAAAGGATTGATTGGAAGCAGTGCTCACGTGTCATCCAGCTATTCATGCGAAGGATCAGGTTCTTGGAGAACACTGCTGATTCTGCTCCATCCTGCACTGCACCATCTTCAGTGGGAGCAGTCTTTGGATCCTTCCTTGGGTGTGAACACCTCCATTGAGAGATAATACTTCTCTGTATCAGGTATACCTCTCTCCCACTCCTTTTGGTCCAGTTCTGGTTCAGTTCATGGTTCAAGATTGATCATTGAAAATATGATTTTCTAAATAGGGAACGCGATTCCCAGTTGAAGGGAGAGAAAAAATTTTGAAATTTGCCCCCTTTATTCCGCAATTTTTTGGCATCCATATGATTTAGCTCTCATCCCTTCAGTGGTATCAGAGCTATGGTTCAAATCTTGAAGCAATTTGTTTTAGATATGAACCTGCACAAATGGGCAAAAGGCGTTCTACCCGATTTGCGCAGATAAAGTTTTTTGGGAAATTTGTTCCCAAAATTATGGGTGAATAATCTGAAATTAATTTTTATAAATTTGATTATTGTTTAGAATTGTTCTTTACAATTTTCTTGATTTATGGGTTGTTCGTACAAGAGGAGATCGAATCTTGATTTGCGCAGGGAACCTGCGATTAGGATTTCTATTTGACTGAATGTATAGGTATTTGATCTAATGTAATTATTAATAGAAATTAGGATTTCTATTTATTTTATTTTGGATTGAAGATGGCGGCGCAGAGAAGGAGAACTCGTAGAGAAGGAGATTTCACAGATGGGAGAATTGCAGTCTGCAATTTGCAGTCTATGAAATTGCAACCTGTGATCTAACCTCTATTTTGTAGGATGGAGTATGCGAACAGCCCTATGAGACTGATTATTGTGTTTCTTTTATCAGTATTTAATTTTAGATTATTTTCTTGAATTAAAGACTTAATTAAAGATCAAACCCTAGACCCATTCGAACCAAGATTAGTTCAAATTGTTTGGACCGAATCTAGGGTTCAATCAAGGCTGAAAGTCAGCCCTAATTTTGCCACTAATGGGCCTAAGGATTGATAATTAATTAAATAGTTAATTTGGCCCAACCTGTAAATGCCCAGTTTTAAATATTTAAAACTGCTAAAAGCCCACTTAACACATAAAGATATATGGGCCGAACCAATCAACCCTAATTCGACTCATATACCTAGATAATAATAATGGTTGATATTATGGATTCAAAATGGGCTTCAAAAGGGCTTTTAAGATAATTAATTGATTGGATCAATTTATCCTTGCATGTGATGTATGGATGTGTGATGTGCTACGTACATGGGCCATAAGTGCTTGGCCCATGCTCGATCGACAGTAGTTCTTGCGCACACCATGGCTGAATACACATCATTGTCATGGTGTCCCTTTTGGTCATTGGATGACCTCCCTCAGTGGTGGGCCCCACACATCATCAAGAGGTTACGTGTGGAACCCTAGCTGATTTGGGCCCACTGAAATCTGACTTTATGAAAGTCAGTGAGAGCCACTTGGGTTTGACCTAGATCAAACTAGGGCGTAATTGATTGTTCCCTCCAGCTAATATGAGTGCATGTGATAGGGAAATTCATATGATGAACTCTCTAAAGGCCTTCCATCATTAGCATGAGGAAAAATGGGCTATCCATTTGTTGTCGGGCTTGTCTAAGTGCTTCATAAGATGATAGGGGCGTCATAGACCGATGTGGGAGGGGCTTCATTAGAAAATGGGAACTCTCTCACGGTACCTTGGTGTTCATGAATATGATGGGTAAGCACTCACTGGACAGAAAGGTTTACCTGAAAATGGCTCTAAACCATGTCTGACAGAGGCCAAAGGGAAAACTCATATGATGAGTTGATATGATCCTACACAGAAAGGTGGTGGGGTTATGCAGCTGAAACAGTTGGCTCCTTGCCTCCTATGTGATTTCCCACATTTCCAGAGACAACTCGCAGTCTCCATCACTAAGAAGGGAGGGGAATCTCAGAGATGAATAAATGGGAATGGAACGTAGATTGAAATCCATATCTATGTAATGAACATGAATCGAATTAGGTTGTGGACTGATGTTTGCTCTTTTATCAAAAAATGGCAAATAAACAATTTGCAAAGCTTCTTGATGACAACAAGCTAAAGGGCCCAAACTGTGCCGACTGGTACAGGAACCTTATGCTGGTCCTAACTTCAGAAAAGTTGGACAAAGTGGCTAAAATCCTACCCCGGAGCATCTGGGTGATAGGGCTTTTGGGGCCTAAAGAAGAGTTTGAGAACAATGTACAAAGAGCAGAATCATTCTACTCGACAGAAGGTCTTGAAACAGTTCATGACCGTGTAGATGTCGAAGGGCCAACAAGTTCACAACCATTGTCTTTGGATGATGGGATTCATCAACGAACTGGATGCTCTTGGATCCGGGCTGGACCTTGTGCCATTGATAGACGCTATCCTTAATTCTTTGCCTCCTTCCTTTAATCCATTCATCATGAACTACAACATGAATAAGCAGAATGTCAGTGTACAAGAGCTCAGCAATATGTTTCAACGAGTGGAAGAACTAATTAAAAAGGATGAGCCTATAGCTATGTCTATTGAAACTAGCAAGATAAGCAAGAGAAAAGGAAAGGCAAAGAAGCCTCTGAAGAAAGCCACTAAAGGTAAAAAGCAGAAGAAAGACAAAGCATTGGATGCCTGTCACTTTTGCAAGAAGATCGGCCAATGGAAAAGGAATTGTCCTGCCTACTTGGAATCCAAGAAAGGTAATTTCGAATCTTGTGTTATAGAAACCAATCTATTGGTAGCTTTTGCGTCCTGGTGTATTGACTCTGGGGCTTCAACTCATGCGTGTAACTCACTACAGGGGTTCAAGGTAAGCAGAAGGCTGAGTGAAGGAGAAGTCACGCTCTACTTGGGGACTACTACAACTGTAGCAGCCGCGGCCATGGGAATCGCGGAAATAATTTTTAGAGAAGGAACTATTGTACTGACAGATTGTCTTTATGTACAAAATTTAAGAAGAAATTTGATTTCTGTCTCAAAACTTTGTGTAGATGGTTATTCTGTCTTCTTTAGTAATATGATTACTATTAAAAGAAATAACAGATTCATCGCATATGGGGAACTGGAGAACAGTCTCTATGTTCTACATCCTTTTCTAGAAACTAACATAACCGAAACTACATCAGCTGAAATCTGCAAGAAAAGAGTCTGTGATATAGTTAATCCCACATGCCTATGGCATTATCGACTTGGCCACATCGATGTTGACCAAATCACAAGGTTGGTAAAGGATGGTCCTTTGGATTTTCTGACTGTAGAAGATCTTCCAACTTGTGAGGAGGATCCTGTGACTTACGTGGAAGATATGTTGGACATAGATTCCCAGAATTGGGTGGATGCCATGAGAGCTGAGATGGACTCAATGTAGACTAATGGAGTCTGGACTCTAGTAGATCTGCCTTCCGAGGTAAAAGCAATCAGTTACAAATGGATTTACAAGAGGAAGAAGGGCCCCGATGGTAGGGTTGAGACCTTCAAAGCTCGTCTGGTGGCGAAAGGGTACACTCAGAAAGAGGGCATCGATTATGAGGAAACCTTTTCACCTACGGCCATGCTTAAATCCATTAGAATCCTGCTAGCTGTAGCAGCATACCATGATTATGAGATTTGGAAGATGGATGTCAAAATTGCATTCCTGAATGATGATCTTACTGAACATATTTATATGCTGTAGCCACAAGGTTTCATTGCTACAGGTCAGGATAACATTGTATGTAAACTTAATAGATCCATTTATGGACTTAAGCAAGTTTTAGAAGTTGGAACATCCGTTTTGACTCTACTGTCAAATCATTTGACTTCAAGCAGAATCCGGATGAACCCTGTGTTTACAAGAAGTACAGTGGAGATAAGGTTACCGTTTTGACTCTGTATGTAGATGACATTTTACTCATTGGGAATGATGTAGGAATGTTAACTACGGAGAAAGTATGGCTTTCACAGTAGTTCTCCATGATCTTGGAGAAGCCTCCTATATATTGGGTCTTCGACTCTATAGAGATAGATTGAAGCGGGTAATAGGATTATCCCAATCTGCTTACATTGACAAAATAGTCAAAAGATACAGCATGGAGAACTCCAAGAAAGGAGTGAGTGAAGTATCGTTCCCACGAGGATTTAGGAAACAATTACCAATACTAAATTAAGCACTTCTTATCTGATCAACAAATAAATCAAAACTCTAATGAAAGCTAAGAAATCCTAAATTAAAATCTATCTAAATCATTGGCCCAATTGCTTTCAATTCAGGTTAGAAGAGTAAGCAGTAAATGTCAATCTCAGAATTCAGCAATCTATCAATTTGGATCATTCGAATGAATCATGATTGAGCCTTGGTTTGGTGAAACCCCAAGGTCATGAACAGCCTCTCTCAAGCGCATGTCCATCCTATGCATGAGTGATGATTCTTCTATCTCTAGCAAGAATCTAATCCCCATGCATGCATTTCTTCAAACACTTCTAAGGCATCAATTCAAATCTGAATTGATCACCAACTGAATTGTGCAAGTTATCTCTAACCTTGCACTCAATTCAGTTCTTGAATAGTAGATCTGAATTCCTAGAGTCTCTCTCAAGCACTCTAGGAATTCCAAGCTGTAGATTAATTCGCCCAATCTGAAAATTGCAGATTTGAATTCTCTTTCAAGCAATTCAGATCTTGCAATCTCAGATCTGAGAATTCAGATCTGAGTTTTGAAGGTTAGTTGGCCGAATTACTCTACAAGCTGAAATACATCAAGGAAGAATGGAAACAAGGAGAAAGAAGAGAGAAAATATAACTAAGAAACTGAATTCAAATCAAAAGAGAATGAAACTACAAATGATTTATTACAAAAGATCTTTGAATCACAAACCCTCAATTCGAACTCACCTTCTTCTTCTAGCTTGCTTGTCTTGAACTTCCTTCAGCCCTTCTTCTTCTTCTTCCTTGCGCCTAGCCTTCTTCTCTTCTATTCTCTCAAGGTGGCCGAACCTTCTAGAGTGCTCCCTCCTTTTCTTCAAGAAACTTCTAGGAGTTGCCGCCCCTAGCTCCCTTTGGGCTGCTATTTGGGCTACAACTTAGCTTGCTTTTGAGCTCAAGTGGGCTACACTCTAGGCTGTTATTTGGGCTAAAAAGGGGCTGGGCCGAAATTTCCTTCTTGCTAGGCTTCTTCCCTTGGATTTTCCAAAGAGTTTCACTTGCTCTTCTTGGGCCGAATGAAATTCTCTTGCTCTCATGGATGGGCCGGGCTGAACTTGATAAATTTTGGGCTTTCTTTTCTTGCTTTTGCCTTCTTTTTGTTGATTTGGCTCCCCCTGAAATCGTTCTTGCAATCAAGCTAAAATAGGGCAAAATCTAATTAAACCATCATAAAATTTCATGCAAAAACCTCATAAAATATAGATAAATTGTAGGTTCATCACATTGCTCGGGCAGTGAGTGTAGTAAGCAGATTCCAAGCCAACCCAGGGCAGGTGCACTGGACTGCTGTGAAAAACATACTTAAGTACTTTCGAAGGACAAAAGAGTTTTGTTTGGTGTTCGATGGTAGCTCACTATAGATCCAAGGTTATATAAGATGCTGATTTCCAGTTTGATCCAGATGATATAAAGTTTACATCTGGATATGTTTTCACGATAGGATCGTAAGTTGCAAATAGGGGTCCACTACAGACTCCACAACCGAGGCTGAGTATATTGCCATAAGTGAGGCTGCCAAAGAAGCCGTGTGGATGAAGAAGTTCGTTCACGAGTCAGGAGTAGTTCCATCCAGCACATCACCCATCCTGTTGTTTTATGACAACATTGGAGCCATTGCTCAGGCTAAGGAGCAACGAGCCCACTCGAAGTCGAAGGACATCGAGAAGAAGTACCACATACTGCGGTAGATTATTGGTAGAGGGGACATCCTGATTCAAAAGGTAGCGTCAGCAGAAAATGTAGCAAACCCATTGACGAAGCCATTATCATAGAAAGTGTTTGAGAAACACGTGGAAAGCATGGGATTCCAGCTTGTACCTGATTGGACCTAAGTGCAAGTGGGAGCTGTTAGACAGTTTTGTATGCCCTTAGCTTCAATCAGAATGATGTATATTATGAGTTTATTGTAAATGAATAAAAGTACATATTTGATTCATGTTCCCATGGTATGTTTCTCTCTAATACCTTTAAACTGGACACTTGATGAGACTTGTGTTAGTTTAGAATGTTCACAGCCGGTGGGTCGGTCTAGGGAGACCTATCCTGATAAGGCTGACACTATTGTGCCACCAAGTCGGTTGGGGTGGCCTATCTCAGCTACCAGGTGAGACCCTAGGCACATATAGTGTAAGATTAATTGAATCATTGAACCGGACCAGATTTCCAGTATTGCCTTGGACCTTGGAGATTAATGGGCAAAACTGGAAAGTTACACCCGACCCTAGACTCCATTATGATACTACACTGGGTGTCGGATTGTCCTATCTTTGATGTACCAATCAGTAAGATCCTTAGCGGGGGTCAAAACCCCGGTATGCTGGGACAATCTGAGAATTCATCTAAGTGGGTGATCATAGTGATAGGATCAGCCCCTTTGCTGGACAAAGGTAATGATTAGGGATTCCCTCTCTCTGATGGAAACAAAGATTGTCGATAGCCGATTTCAATCGTTGAGATTTGTTTTGCAAAATATATTTTATATGGGATATAAAATTATATATATTATGGTTTCTAAAATGTTTGCAAAAAGTTTTAATTCTCGGGATCCATATAAGCAGAGAGTGCAACATTGTTCCTTGTAGCCGAGGGAGAGGTCCTCTCTTGTTGGGCAGTGTTTGATCATTATGGGTGAGAGGTTGAGTGTAAGACCATTGAGGCAATACCTGATGGGCTAATCTTGCATCTGCCCATAGTCCCTGGGTGTTACAAATTGGCCCAAGGCCACTTGGGGTAAGTGTTGGGCCCATAGAGCCCATTTGATGGGTTTCAGGGGGTGCATTGTCCCTAGTAGTGTATTTGGCCAGGCCTTGTAACAAATGCTGGGCCAAACCCATGTGGCTGATGTGTAGATCAGTGTTTGGGTCCCACGCCATACAAGGAGGCACAACTGGACAATAGTTTGAAAGGATAAGTGAGCACACAACCTTAATTGGCCTAAAGCCCATTTTGAAATGGGTTGATTTGATTAGTTTAAATGAGGGGCGGATCTGGGATTGAATCAGTTGATAGGATTGGGTCTTGACCCTATCCACTCAGAGAGTCTAAGATCTAAATAAGATTTAGATCTGGGAGCCTTTTAATAGGATTAGTGATGAACCTACAATTTATCTATATATTATGAGGTTTTTGCATGAAATTTTATGATGGTTTAATTAAATTTTGCCCTATTTTAGCTTGATTGCAAGAAAGATTTCAGGGATAATCAATCCAAGAAAAGGAAGGAAAAAGGCAAGAAAAGAAGGTTCAAAAAGACCAATTTCAGTCCAGCCCGGTCGTGGAAGCAAGAGAGAGCACTTCGGCCCAAAAAGAGCAAGTGAATTCCTTGAAAAAACCCAAGAAAATAAAGCCTAGCTATGAGGAGAATTCGGCCTAGCAAGGAAGGCCCATTTTTAGCCCAAATAACAGCCTAGAGTGTAGCCCACATGAGCTCAAAAGCAAGCTAAGTTGTAGCCCAAATAGCAGCCCAAAGGGAGCTAGGGGCGGCAACTCCTAGATGTTTCTTGAAGAGAAGGAGGGAGCACTCTAGAAGGTTCATGAGGGGTGTAATACACCCCATTCTAGAGGCTTCAAGAAGGGGCAAGAGCCCCCTTGAAAAACTATATAAGGATGCCTCTAGGAGGGGAGAAAGTTGTTCAATTGCTTGAGAGGAAGGCTCTCCCACTCTTAGAGGTTCGGCCACCTTGAGAGAAGAGAAGAGAAGAAGGCTAGGCGCAAGGAAGAAGAAGAAGAAGGGCTGAAGGAAGTTCAAAACAAGCAAGATAGAAGAAGAAGGTGAGTTCGAATTGAGGGTTTGTGATTCAAAGATCTTTTGTAATAAATCATTTGTAGTTTCATTCTCTTTTGATTTGAATTCAGTTTCTTAGTTATATGTTCTTTCTTCTTTCTCCTTGTTTCCATTCTTCCTTGATGTATTTCAGCTTGTAAAATTTCAGTTCAGCAATCTAATTCTTTTTGATTCATTCAAATGGTCATGCATTGTACTTGAAGTTTCTTGAATAAGGGTGTGATTGTAGAGTAATTCGGCCAACTAACCTTCAAAACTCAGATCTGAATTCTCAGATCTGAGATTGCAAGATCTGAATTGCTTGAAAGAGAATTCAGATCTGCAATTTTCAGATTGGGCGAATTAATCTACAACTTGGAATTCCTAGAGTGCTTGAGAGAGACTCTAGGAATTCAGATCTACTATTCAAGAACTGAATTGAGTGCAAGGTTAGAGATAACTTGCACAATTCAGTTGGTGATCAATTCAGATTTGAATTGATGCCTTAGAAGTGTTTGAAGAAATGCATGCATGGGGATTAGATTCTTGCTAGAGATAGAAGAACCGTCACTCATGCATAGGATGAACATGCGCTTGAGAGAGGCTGTTCATGACCTTGGGGTTTCACCAAACCAAGGCTCAATCATGATTTATTCGAATGATCCAAATTGATATATTGCTGAATTCTGAGATTGACATTTACTGCTTACTCTTCTAACCTGATTTGAAGGCAATTGGGCCAATGAGTTAGATAAATTTTAATTTAGGATTTCTTAGCTTTCATTAGAGTTTTGATTTATTTGTTGATCAGATAAGAAGTGCTCAATTTAGTATTGGTAATTGTTTCCTAAATGCTCGTGGGAACGATACTTCACTCTCTACTTTATTACTTGAACGGCTAGTGCACTTGCTAGTGTCACAATGAGCAACACATCAAGTTTTTGGTGCCGTTGCCGGGGAGTTAGAGAAACAATATTAGGAAACATTGAGCATTCTTAATCTGGTATCATTCAGCATTGCATTCATAGTTGGTTTAATTTGCTTAACTTTACATTTTAGCTTTGGACTGCAACTGCTGTACTATTGTAGTTATGTTTCTTCTTTCTTAAGTAGATTACTTTTTTTTCTGGTTTCAGTTTCATTTTAATTAAGGCATATTTGGTTTCTATTCAATCTTGGTGTTGTTCCCTTCAAAAAAAAAAAAAAAAAAGAAAAAAAATTCACATAAACATGAGTGTTGCAGATCTGAGTTGCATTCGGCTCTCAGATCAGCAGATTTCAGATCTGCAGCACTCAGCCGAAAAGTGTTGCTTGTGTTTTAGACTTTATTTTTTTTCTTTCTTTCTTACAAAAAGAAAAAAAAAACAAATGAAAAAAAAAAGGGGGAGATCTTTTGAACAACGAGAGGAGCAATTGAGAATTCGGATCAGAACTCAGATCTGAGTTCAGATCTGAATTCTGCTATTGCAGATCTGCAACAGTTCAGATCTGAGTTCCTCTGAACTCAGACCTGAACTGATGAAATTTTGAGGGGAATTGGGTGTCATCACCACCCCAATTCACCCTAGGGCACTTTTGCTATTCCCCAAAAACAATTTGGTAGAAATAACTGAAGGTAAGGCAATTGAGATTTCAGATCCGAACTCAGACTTGAGTTCAGACCTGAACTCTGCTATAGCAGAACTGCAATACTCAAAAAAAAAAAAAAATCTGTTCTCAGCCCTTTATTATTCTTTTCTTTCATTACAAAAAGAAAAAAAAAATATATTTAGATAGTGAAAAAAAAAAAAGAAAGAGAAAGAACCATGGAAACCAAGGATTCGGATCAGAACTCAGATCTGAGTTCAGATCTGAGTTCTGCTGTAGCAGATCTGCAACAGTTCAGATCTGAGTTCTCTTGAACTCAGACCTGAACTGATGTAAATTCAAAGGGTAATTGGGGGTTATCTTCACCCCAATACACCCTACAAATAATCTGCTATCTCCCAAAAACAATTGGATAGTCATGGTTAAAAAAAAATTCGAATCTGCAATCACCTAGATCTGAACTGGGGTTGTGAACAGAGCAGGATACAGGGCATACTTTGCTGTATTAAATAACTTGTACTCCGATCTATCTGAGCTGATTTGGTTGAAGAAAAGTATATTTAATCTGAGAATTTTTTATGCCTCAATAGTTTTAATGCGATGCAGCACCTCCACACAATTCTCTATTTCAGACTTCTCTTCTGATATTGCAGATCTGCAACATTTCAGATCTGAGTTCATCAGAACTCAGACCTGAACTGATGCAATCATGAGGTGAATTGGGAGCCATAATCACCCCAATTCACCCTATTATACATCTTCCAGCCCCCAAAAATAGTTGGATAGCAAAGAAGGGCAATTGAGATCAGAACTCAGATCTGAATTCAGTTATTAACAGTACCAAAAATTGCAATATGTCACATTGCAATCTGATGCATGAGATCTGATTTATGAATGCAGTATATTTCATTGATGCTTCATTGATGTGGACTTGTAGCTGTATACCAAAAATGTGTAAAAATCAGATCTGCATCATTGATGAAATAGTAGCAATGTGTGATGATATCAGAGTGCACTTGATTTCTACTGTGGACTGACTGATGACATGAGGCAATATGTGGACTGATGTTTTTATCCTTTAAATTACTTTCATCCGATCTGATTGATTGTTTGTCTGTGGACTGATGTTTGTGTTATATCTGTGGGCTGATAATCATATATGTGGACTGATTTTACTAGCTTTAAACCACTTGCACCAGATCTGAACTGGATGAGTGTAATATACTGGCATTCAGGGCTGCTTACAGTATATAGTTAGCAGACTTGTTTTCAGGTTTCTGCAACTACTTAATTTGAGCCATCATGATTTCAGGTTTCTGCTTTGAACCTCTTGCACATAGTCTTGGATGTCCATTAGTAAAATCAAAGTTTTAGATGACCAGCTCTGATTGCTTTGAGATCTGATCTGAAATGGACTCAGTTCTGTTCTGCAACACTGCTAAATTGTAGCAGTAACAATGCCAAACAGTGCAGACCTGATTTCAGGTTTCTGTAAATTTGTGGACTGAACAGCTTAATATATTTGAGCTAGACAGATTTGGGCTGATATGAGATCTGAAACAAAACATGGGCTGAACTGACTGTGGGCTGAATTTACAGGTTGTATGCATTGCAGACCTGATTTCAGGTCACAGAAGTCTTCAAGATTATGAAGCCATACACTTGCATAGCTTACAAACCTGAATCCAAACCTGGCTCAGGTCTGGTTGTAGCCCAATTTAAGCCCTCTGAAGGCACATTGACAATTCAGCTCTGACTAGCAGCCCACAGTATAGCAGATGTAAATGGTGATGTGCAATAGTTTCAATAAGTATATTCAATTCAGACTCCAATTTTTATGGTTTGTTAATTGCATATTTAAACTCAGATAAATTGTATCTGAATTTAGATGCTATAATTAAGGAATGTAAATAAGATTGCTGGTTTGGATTCCCTTTTTAATAATCAAAATCATTTATGATCTAAAATCAGTGGTTATTTGAATGTTAGTAACCGCTGATTTCAGTATAAATGACTACTGTAATTTCATATCTAAACTCAGATCCAAAGGTGACTATTCTCAGTAGGTAAGTTTGCAGATCTAATTTCAAGTCTCTGCAATTTATTGACGCATACAAGACATATAAGTTGGGACTTGAAATAAGAAGTCTTAAACTCTTGAGTTCAGACTTATTTCAAACCTAATTGCATCATAATTCAGATTTATTGATGTTAGGTTTTTTTTTGTAAGACTGTTCTCAAAAGCTAAGACTTCAGGTCTGATTCTATTAAGAGCCTAAAGAGCAGCCTAAAGATACTAAATTCAGCAATTGATTTTAGATCTGATTATAGTAGATGTTAGATATGTTTACTTCTATTTAGTCTAGAATAGTGTGTAATAATATCTATTGCTAATTTAGCTAGCTTTCTTTTTCATTAATGATCTACTTCACACTTGAATGCTGGTTTTCAGTAATGGAGCTCTGTTTTTCTTGTTTATAAAAAAAAAAAAAAAAAAAAAAAAAAAGAGAGAGAGAGAGAGAAAAAGAGTGAAGCA
This sequence comes from Nelumbo lutea, assembly GCF_056320005.1. Taxonomy (NCBI): domain Eukaryota; kingdom Viridiplantae; phylum Streptophyta; class Magnoliopsida; order Proteales; family Nelumbonaceae; genus Nelumbo; species Nelumbo lutea. The sequence goes on from NC_142687.1 coordinate 72,565,098, forward strand.
AATGACTTTGGTTTGTCTTATTAATTACTTGGCTTTGTAAATTTTTCTTGTATAGCTAGTAGATTAGGATTACTTACATTCTTTTGAATTGTGAATAGTAGTTTTTTTTTTTTTTTATTATTTGGTTTAAATTATTTTTAGTTAGAACAAAACTTCTGATCTCTGTTGCAAGTAAATTCTAACAGAAGAGGCTCCCACCAAAAGAACTCTTGCATATCTGGAAATTAATCTTCAGGGAAGTCCTCTAAATACCTCCTATTACTTGATGATGCTCTTGCTAGTTTTATTGTTACTGCCTAACACTACGAACATTGAGGACAATGTTCATCTTAGGTGTGGGGGAGTGAGCCCGAGGCTAGGGTATGGGGGCTGAAACCATGCACCCCAACACACATATGCAGGCAATGACATAACCAAAAAAAAAGACTGGAACCCCTCAAGTTCATTATTATTTATTTGATGATTTTTTTTTAAGAAGGAATTCAATGAGTTGAGGGAGACTGATGTACTTGTTAAGTTTTTATTCTTGTGAATGACCCAATTTGATATATGCATGAGAAAAGGGGAGCTGAATATGCCTTTCAGCATGACTAGCCCTAACTTCCTTCAAGTGTATGGAAGCCCTTGATTTCATTGTTAATGGTCAAGAGAGCTAGTGCACATCTGAAGTGCTAATTCTTGAGATTCAATAATTGCAAAGAAGGACAAAAGCCCAAATTGACTCCGCTATTTTGAGTTGAATAGTAAAACTAGCAGCTCAGAACAAGAGTCCTATTTACCTACCTCAAGCAAGTGACCAGTGTGAGATGGAGCATAAGATGCACTCACACCAAAAAAAAAAAAAAAAAGAGAGAGAAAAGTGTGTGAGATGGAGCATAAAATACACTCACACCGAAAAAAAAAATAAAAAATAAAAAAAAAAAGAAAGAAAGAAAAGGGTGAGATGGAGCATAAGATGCACTCACCCCTAAAATTAAGAAATTGTGGTGATAGCTGAGGTTCAAAGGGGCACTCTAAAGTTGAACTCTCATTGAGATTCAGTTACAAATGTGAAACTTAGTGAAATTTGATTATTAACCTTGACAATTAAGGAGCTGATTTATATATGAATTAGGAGTGAAGGCTAGACTATGATGAAATTCATATTCTCCTTTCCTTGGATCTGATACATATCTTAATTGGTAATTTACAAGAATAAGAGTTGAGCACTTACAAAAGTTCCCCGACTACTCAATGCATTTCTATCTTAAAAAGTTCACCAGGTAAATGGTGAGAACAGAAGGGGGAATGTTAAGTTTATGGCTGATGTCTTTGCTTGAGGACAAGCAAAAGCTTAAGTGTGGGGGTATTTGATGAACCTACAATTTATCTATATTTTATGAGGTTTTTGCATGAAATTTTATGATGGTTTAATTAAATTTTGCCCTATTTTAGCTTGATTGCAAGAAAGATTTCAGGGATAATCAATCCAAGAAAAGGAAGGAAAAAGGCAAGAAAAGAAGGTTCAAAAAGACCAATTTCAGTCCAACCCGGTCGTGGAAGCAAGAGAGAGCACTTCGGCCCAAAAAGAGCAAGTGAATTCCTTGAGAAAACCCAAGAAAATAAAACCTAGCTATGAGGAGAATTCGGCCCAGCGAGGAAGGCCCATTTTTAGCCCAAATAACAGCCTAGAGTGTAGCCCACATGAGCTCAAAAGCAAGCTAAGTTGTAGCCCAAATAGCAGCCCAAAGGGAGCTAGGGGCGGCAACTCCTAGATGTTTCTTGAAGAGAAGGAGGGAGCACTCTAGAAGGTTCATGAGGGGTGTAATACACCCCATTCTAGAGGCTTCAAGAAGGGGCAAGAGCCCCCTTGAAAAACTATATAAGGAGGCCTCTAGGAGGGGAGAAAGTTGTTCAATTGCTTGAGCGGAAGGCTCTCCCACTCTTAGAGGTTCGGCCACCTTGAGAGAAGAGAAGAGAAGAAGGCTAGGCGCAAGGAAGAAGAAGAAGAAGGGATGAAGGAAGTTCAAGACAAGCAAGCTAGAAGAAGAAGGTGAGTTCGAAATGAGGGTTTGTGATTCAAAGATCTTTTGTAATAAATCATTTGTAGTTTCATTCTCTTTTGATTTGAATTCAGTTTCTTAGTTATATGTTCTTTCTTCTTTCTCCTTGTTTCCATTCTTCCTTGATGTATTTCAGCTTGTAAAATTTCAGTTCAGCAATCTAATTCTTTTTGATTCATTCAAATGGTCATGCATTGTATTTGAAGTTTCTTGAATAAGGGTGTGATTGTAGAGTAATTCGGCCAACTAACCTTCAAAACTCAGATCTGAATTCTCAGATCTGAGATTGCAAGATCTGAATTGCTTGAAAGAGAATTCAGATCTGCAATTTTCAGATTGGGCGAATTAATCTACAACTTGGAATTCCTAGAGTGCTTGAGAGAGACTCTAGGAATTCAGATCTACTATTCAAGAACTGAATTGAGTGCAAGGTTAGATATAACTTGCACAATTCAGTTGGTGAATAATTCAGATTTGAATTGATGCCTTAGAAGTGTTTGAAGAAATGCATGCATGGGGATTAGATTCTTGCTAGAGATAGAAGAACCACCACTCATGCATAGGATGAAAATGCGCTTGAGAGAGGCTGTTCATGACCTTGGGGTTTCACGAAACCAAGGCTCAATCATGATTTATTCGAATGATCCAAATTGATAGATTGCTGAATTCTGAGATTGACATTTACTGCTTACTCTTATAACCTGATTTGAAGCCAATTGGGCCAATGATTTAGATAGATTTTAATTTAGGATTTCTTAGCTTTCATTAGAGTTTTGATTTATTTGTTGATCAGATAAGAAGTGCTCAATTTAGTATTGGTAATTGTTTCCTAAATCCTCGTGGGAACGATACTTCACTCTCTACTTTATTACTTGAACGGCTAGTGCACTTGCTAGTGTCACAATGAGCAATACATCAATTAGGAGAGGGCTGATCTAATCTATAGATTAGATAAGGGTTCTCCCTTATCACTTAAAGGGACATTTGATCCAAATATGATTTGGATCAGCAACTCCAAATGGAATTAGGAGCTGATCCCTTTAAGCCTATAAAAGGAGGAGGGGGCGGCAGCCTTTAGACACACAACTCAAGAGATGAAAAGATCTCTAGTTTTTAGAGCTAAAATCATAGAAAAAGTTTTCTGCAATCTCTACAAAACTCTTTTTGCCGCCTCCTTCCTGCTGTCACCAGACCTCCAGTTCGATCTCCAACTTTGTAGGAGAGATCAATATTTGATCTTGATATCATCCCTTTGTGAAAGGACTAACTGGAAGCAGTGTTCACGTGCCATCCAGCTATTCTTGCGAAGGATCAGGTTCTTGGAGAACGCTGCTGATTCTGCTCCATCCTACACTGTGCCATCTTCAGTGGGAGCAGTCTTTGGAACCTTCCGTGGGAGTTAACACCTCCATTGAGAGATAATATTTCTCTATATCAGGTATACCTCTCTCCCACTCCTTTTGATTCATATCTGGTTTAGTTTATTATTCAAGATTGATCCTTGAAAATATGATTTTCTAAATAGGGAATGCAATTCCCAGTTGAAGGGAGAGAGTTTTTAAATTTGCCCCCTTTATTCTGCAATGTTTGGGTGATCATATGATGGATCTCTCACTCCCTTAGAATCAAGAGCTAGATCGTTCTCTTCAAAAATACTCCTAGCTTCCCTCCTTAACCTGCACAAAGTTCCCTCTTTTTCTAGATCGTACTATAGATGACCTTGCTTAGAAATTTGGGTTACAGGCATAAATCAAGGAAACCCTAATAAACCATGAACGACATACCATAAAAAAAAGCCAGAGTGATGAGAATAAATAAATAAATAAAACTAAAAAATTCTATGCTAAAACATAAACAATCAAAGCGATCTCTCTTTTTTTTCAAAAATTTCAAGAACGAAATAATAATCAAAAGAAGCACAAAAACCAACTAGAAAAACTCCCCAACAATGGCACAAAAATTTGGCATGCTGTCATAGGCACCCAAAAATAAAAACTATACATATAAAACAAATGCAGTAGTGCGAGTAAGGATCATTCCCACAGAGAGTATCTACCCTAGTTTTTGTGCTATATGAACAAAGATGGAGGGGGGGTTTGAGTACAACAAAAAGCAGATTTAGAAAGAAAGAAAATCAAATGAGAAGCAATGCAAATCAAAGCACCAAAATTAATCAAAAGAATGAGTCATGGTCTAAGTCAACATTCACCATCAGAATTTCGATACTGATCATCGATGCAAAGATATATCAATTCACACTTTGAATATTCACCGTAGGAATTATTTTCCTATCTCTCTTTTTGTAGTTAATTAGAAAACAAGTGATCTACTTAACCATTACTACTAAACAACCTGAAAAAAGTGTTCAAAATTTAATCCGGTAGTAGCCTTAAGAATTGGAGATCATTGAAGCTAAACAACACAAGCACAAGCGGTTGCATTTAATTCAATCGAGTGTTTTTCCTAAGATCTAACAATTTCTGATGCAACAAATCATTAAACCCTAGTTGCTTCACAGATTAGAGGGATCAAACAATTATGAATCTGATATCTAACCTAGCAGTAGATTGCAATGAATAATAAACAACTACGCCTCCTAGCAATCAGACGAAACAATCATGAACATAATGTTAGATAGTGTATGCCCTTAGCTCCAATCAAAATGATGTACCTTATGACTAAATGAATAAAGTACATATTTGATTCATGTTATTGTGGTGTGTTTCTATGTAATACCCTTAAACTGGACACATACGAGACTTGTGTTAGTTTAGAATGTTCACGGCCACTGGATAAATCTGGGGAGATTTATCCTGCCAAGGTTGACACTGATGTGCCGCCAAGTTGGTTGGGGTGGCTTGTCTCAGTTGCCAGGGTGAGACCTGAGGTACATACAGTGTGGGTTTTCTTGAAACCCTGAACTGGACCAGAATTCTAGTATTTCCCTAGACCTTGGAGATTGATGGGCAAAACTGGAATGCTACACCTAACCCCTAGACTCGATTATGATATTGCACTAGGTGTCGAATTGGGCTATCTTTGATATGCCAATCAGTGAGATCCTTAGAGGGGGTCAAAACCTGGGTATGTTGGGACAGTCTAAGAATTCATCTGAGTGGATGATCATAGTGACAGGATCAGCCTCTTTGTCAGACAAAGGTAATGATCGGGGATGCACTCTCTCTGATGGAAACCAAAGCTGTCGGCAACCGATTTCAACCGTTGAAATTTGTTTTGAAAAATATATTTATATATATATAAATATTATGGTTTCAAAATGTTTGGAAAAGGTCTTAATTTCAGGGATCCATGTGAGTAGAGAGTGCAACATTGTTCCTTGCAGCTGAGGGAGGGGTCCTCTCTTGTTGGGCAGTGTTTGATCATTATGGGTTGATAGGTTAAGTGTAAAACCATTGAGGGTAATACCTAATGGGCTAATCTTGCATCTGTCCACACTCCATGGGTTTTTATATGGTGGCTTGGCCCAAGGCCTAATTAGTGTAAGTGTTGGGCCCATTAAGAGCCCATGGTGAAGGGCTCAGGGGTTCACTGTCCATTGCAGTGAATTCTGCCAGGACTTATAATGGAGGCTAGGCTGAACCCATGTGGCTGATGTGTAGATCAATATTTTAGTCCCACGCCATACAAGGAAGCCCAACTGGGTAGCAGTTTGGAGGCTGAATGAGCACATGGACTTAATGAGCCTAATGCCCAATTCGAACTAATGAGATTGGGAGCTGATCTCTTTAAGGCTATAAAAGGAGGAGGAAGGTGAACCTCCATTCACTCAATCAGGTATCAGATCACAGAAAGAGAGAAGACAACAACAATAAGACTAATCCATCTTCTGCTCTTGTGCCCCGCTCTTGCTGCTACCATTGCCAGTTCATTCTCCACCTGTAGGAGCAATCAAGAAAGGTTGTTGATATTAGTTTTTGATGAAAAACTGATCTGAAGTCGTGCTCACATACCCTCCATCGAATTCTTGCTGAAGGATTCGGTTCTTGTGAAAAACCACCTATTGATTATGCTCCACCCCACCGTACACTGGGCGTGAACACCTTTGTTGGGAGTTACTAATACTCTATATAAGGTATATCTCTCTCCTACCTCTTGCTTTCAGATCTGGTTCAGTTTAGGTTCAAGATTGATCATTGAAAATGCAGATTTTCTACAACAAGGAATGTGATTCCTACATGGGAGAGAGAGAAATTTTTTAAAATTTTGCCCTACCTACCTGCAGGGTTCGATTATCCATATGATGGGTCTCTCATTCCTTCACATAAATAATGAAAGTAGAATTTATCATATTTTTATACCCAAATATTCTGTCTTTCATACTGAATTAGTACTTAATTGGAGTCATATTTGTTGTATTTCAGTTCAGGGCATGAAAAACGGCATCAGAAGCAAAGAAAGGCAAATCAGATGAATTTTCACAATTTCGGCATCATTTAGTAATTTGGGCCTAACTTACGTACCTGAACTCCAATTGGGCTGATTCAAGACCCAATGGAAGTATAAGAGAAAAAGGCACAATTTATTGTTTTGGGCTTTTATAGATTCGTCCTGCATCAAAGTCAAATCCAGGCCCGAATTCGGGGAAAATTCATAGGAAGGCCCAATCCGCAGCTGAAGCCCAACTTGCAAAAAAGCCTAGCAGCAGCCTAATTCGAAAAGAAGGTCTAATATGAATCCAAGAACAAGAAACTGAGAAGAGTCCTTCTAGATCTAAATTCTTGATGTAATCTTAGTAAGATAAAGGGATTGAGTTCACTAGATAAAGAGATAAGAGTAGGACTAGACTAGGACTTTCTATTCTTGCAAGATAAACTTCAAGAGGAAGTAGGAGACCACCCCCTCCCCTTTAAGCTATATAAAGGGGTGGGGGGTGGACCAGCTTTAGGCATCACTCAATCTCTGGATTGAATCAAGAAGCAAAGAAGCAATCAATCAAGAAAGGAGAAAAAAAATCAAGAAACTTGGGGAAGGTGATCAAGAATTCAAGAAACCTCAAGAAGAAGGTGGCAGCAAGAAGAGGAGATCTCAGCACCATGGGCAAATTCAAGAGTTCTTTCTTTCCCTTTGTATGCTTTAATTTTTTTATCATGAACTGATTTGTTTCTTGCTAGGGCTGTGGAAAGCCTAACCAGGTTAATGAATATATTTTTATTTTTATGCTTTTTCCAAGATTGTGATTTCCATATAGTCTAGGAATTATTGTGCTTAATGCAATTAAGAGATTGGCCACCTCTTAATTGATTTGGGTTATGTGTGAATGAATCGAGAGAGGAATTCACATAATCGACTGAATAGTTTATAGTGTGAATTGAAAGGTATATAGAGATATGCATACATGATTCATCTAAATTTAATGGTTTTCCTTGGATTTAATGCACTTCCATCTTGAGAGCTCTACTCGAGAGATCGAAAGGTTACCTGATGGGTGTAGTTTTGGTATATCTCGAGAGAGAATATTAAATAAAATTGGAAAGACCTCATCTTATGGGAATGACAAGTAATCTTGGTTAATCGAATCCATTAATATTCATTACATTGGTTAGGTGGACCAAAATCCCTAGTGATTTCATCCATTGCATATTCGGTTAGTGATCACCCTTGCTTCTATTTTGATAACTAGTGCACTTGCTAGGGTTATATTTATAGCTATCATGTTTTTATTTTCAATAGTCCTTGCTGAATTTCGATTGTCCAAATAATTAGGGAAGACTGTGGTTTTAATACTTATTTTGTTAAATCCCAATGGGAACGATATTTTTTATACTATTTGATAACTAGTGCACTTGCTAGGGTTATATTTATAGCTATCATGTTGTTGGCGCCGTTGCCAGAGATTTAATCCTAAAATAATATTAGAACTTGTTAACCTTGATTAATTTGGACTTTTTATTTCTGTTTTTATTATTTTGTTATTACTCTCTTGTTATTATTTTATTTTACTTGTTCGAATTCTTGCTGGTTCAGATTTACTAGTGCATGACACGCACTAGAAGAGAGGGACTAGCTGAATTCGATCCAGAAATTGAGAGGACCCTTCGCTTGTTGCAAAGGGCCAACAAAGTTAAAGCGAGAAAAGATGTTGTTATTGGCAAACCAGCAATAGAGATTGAAGAAGAGATGGCAGAAGGAAATCGCACCCTCTTGGACAATGCTTGTCCAAACATTGATGGGGTGACTTCCAGCATTTGCAAGCCCACCATTCATGACAACAATTTCGAAATCAAGCCTGCAATAATTCAGATGATACAAACAAGTATTTTGTTTAGTGGGTTACCAAGTGATGACCCTAATGCACACATTGTTAACTTCTTAGAAATATGTGATACATTTAAACATAATGGAATTAGTGATGATGTTATTAGGCTTAGATTATTTCCTTTTTCATTGCGTGATAGAGATAAAGATTGGCATAATGGAATTAGTGATGACCCTGCAGGAAGTATCACCACTTGGAATGATCTAACCCAAAAATTTTTGGCTAAATATTTCCAACCCTCTAAAACAACAAAGCTAATTAATGATATTACTACTTTTGCTCAATTTGAGAGGGAATCCTTGTATGAAGCATGGGAATGATTCAAGGAGATGCTTAGGAAGTGTCCTCACCATGGGATACCAACTTGGCATCAAATTCAGACTTTTTATAATGGTATTACCCCCTCTAGTCGATCCATTATTGATGCAGCCGCAGGTGGCACAATCATGAGAAATACTCCGAAGGAAGCTTATGATTTAGTGGAGGAGATGGTGTCAAACAGCTACCAGTGGAGTAATGACCGAACCAATCAGAGGAGAGTACACCACATCAATTCCTTTGCAGCCCTATCTGTGCAAATTGCTAATCTGAATAAGAAACTTAATACTTTTAATATTGTACCCACTAATACATCATCTAGCATCTCATGCGATTTATGAGGTTAAATAGGACATATAAATTCTGGTTGTCAATTAAATAGTCCTTTTATTTCCCATGTGAATGCTAATTTTATCTCTCATGTTGGCAGGCCGAATTTCAATCCCTACTCAAATACATACAACCCAGGGTGGAGGAATCATCCAAACTTTTCATGGAGCACCAATCAAAAAAAGGCACCCATGGGATTCCAACCACAGCCGCCCCCACAAGAAAAAAAGAGTAATTTGGAGGAGATGATTTCTAAGTTCATCAATGAAATGGAAGCAAGATTCCAAAGCCATGAAGCATCGATTAAGAACTTAGAAGTTCAAGTGGGGCAGATTGTAAGCATGCTATGTTGGACAGTTTTGTATGCCCTTAGCATCAATCAGAATGATGTACTTTATGAGTTTATTGTAAATGAATAAAAGTACATATTTGATTCATGTTCCTTTGGTATGTTTTTGTAAAATACCCTTAAACTGGACACCTAATGAGACTCGTGTTAGTTTAGAATGTTCACAGCCAATGGGTCAGTCTAGAGAGACCTATCCTGATAAGGTTGACACTCTTGTGCCACCAAGTCGGTTGGGGTGGCCTGTCTTAGCTACCAGGGTGAGACCCTAGGCACATATAGTGTAGGATTAATTGAATCTTTGAACTGGACCAGATTCCCAGTATTGCCTTGGACCTTGGAATTTAATGGGCAAAACTGGAAAGTTACACCCGACCCCTAGACTCCATTATGACACTGCACTAGGTGTTGGATTGGGTTATCTTTGATGTACCAAATACATACACCTTTGTTGGATTGGGTTGTCTTTGATTTCCAGTGAGATCCTTAGTGGGGGGTCAAACCTAGGTTTGTTGGAACAGTCTGAGAATTCATCTGAGTGGGTGATGATAGTGACAGGATCAGCCCCTTTGTCAGACAAAGGTAATGATCGGGGATGCACTCTCATAGATGGAAACCAAGACTACCGGCAACTGATTTCAATCGTTGATATTTGTTTTGCAAAATATATTTTATATGAGATATAAAAGTATATATTTTATGGTTTCTAAAATGTTTGCAAAAGGTTTCAATTCCCGGGATCCATATAAGTAGAGAGTGCAATACTGTTCCTTGTAGCCAAGGGAGAGGTCCTCTCTTGTTGGGCAGTGTTTGATCATTATGGGCTGAGAGGTTGAGTGTAAGACCATTGAGGATAATGCCTGATGGGCTAATCTTGTATCTGCCCACAATCCCTAGGTGTTACAAGGTTGTTTGGCCCAAGGGCCTCTTAGGGTAAGTGTTGGGCCCATAGGGCCCATGTGATGGGTTTCAGGGGGTTCACTGTCCATAGCAGTGTATTCAGCCAAGCCTTGTGACAAATGCTGGGCCAAACCCATGTGGCTGATGTGTAGATCAATGCTTGGGTCCCACGCCATCCAAGGAAGCCCAACTGGGCAGCAGTTAGGAAGGCTAAGTGAGCACATAAGCTTAATGGGCCTAAAGCCCATTTCGAACTGGACTAATTTAATAAGTTAAATATCCGCGAATTCTGAGATGGATCAATAGACAGGATAGGGTCTTAACCCCATCCACTCAGAGCATCCAGATCTGAATATGATTTAGATCTAGAAACCTCCTAATGAAATCAGGAGAAGGCTGTTCTAATTTGTAGATAAGATGAGGGTTTATCCTTATCACCTAAAGGGATGTCTAGTCCAAATATGATTTGGATCAGCAGCTCCAAATTGGATTAGGAGCTGATATTTTAGGGTTACAAAAGAAGGAAGGGGCGGCAGCCTTTAGAAGACACATACTCACATCCTCTTCAGAGCTGAAACCATAGAAGGAAGAATTAAGCAACCCTGCAGAATTCTTTCTTACTGCCTCCTTGTTCTTGCCGCCTAGTTTTCCAGTTCAATCTCCAGTTGTGGGAGAAGTCAAGAATCGATCTTGACATCAGTTCTTTGTGAAAGGATTTATAGAAAGTTGTGCTCATGTGCCATTCTGTTGTTTCTTGTGAAGGACAAAGTTTTGGAGAAGAACACTATTGATTCTGCTCCATCCTACATTGCGCCATCTTCAATGAGAGCAATCTTTGGATCCTTCCTTGGTCGTGAACACCTTCATTGAGAGATAATACAGATAATATTTCTCTGTATCACCTTCATTGATGAACTTAGAAATCATCTCTTCCAAATTACTCTTTTTTCTTGTGGGGGTGGTTGTTGTTGGAATCCCATGGGTGTCTTATTGCTGATTGTTGCTCCATGAAAAGTTTGGATGATTCCTCCACCCTGGGTTGTATGTGTTTGAGTAGGGATTGAAATTTGACCTGCCAGCATGAGAGACAAAATTAGCATTCTCATGTGAAGTAAAAGGATTACCTAATAGACAATCAGAATTAGTATGTCCTATTTGACCATAAAAATCACATGGGATGCTAGATGATGTATTAATTGCCGCAATATTAAAAGCATTCAATTTCTTATTCAGTTTAGCAAGTTGAGCAGATATGGCTGCAAGGGAATCGGTGTGGTGTACTCCTCTCTGGTTGGTGCAGCCATTACTCCATTAGTAGTCGTTTGATACCGTATCTTCCACTAGATCATAGGCTTCCTATGGAGTTTTACTCATGATTGTGCCTCCTACAGCTGCATCGGTAATAGAGTGATTAGATGGAGTAATACCATTATAAATAGTTTGAAGTTAATGCCAAACTGGTGTTCCATGGTGAGGATACTTCCTAAGCATCTCTTTAAATAAAGAGCAAAATCCAAATTAACCAAGGTTAACAAGTTCCAATATTATTTTATGATTAAATCCCTGGCAATGGCGCCAAAAACTTTATAGCTATAAATATAACCCTATCAAGTGTACTAGTTATCATGTAGTATAAAAATATCGTTCCCACAAGGATTTAACAAAATACGTATTAGAACTACAACCTTTGATAACCATAAATATATAACCCTAGCAAGTGCACTAGTTATCAAGTAGTATAAAATATCATTCCCACGGGGATTTAACAAAATAATTATTAGAACCACAATCTTCCCTAATTATTTGGACAACCAAAATTCAGAATTGAGCAAGAACTATTGAAAATAAAAATTAGCATAAGAAAATAAAAGCGAAGGTGATCACTAATAGAATCTGCAAAGGATGGAATCACTAGGGCTTTTGGTCCACCTAACCAATGCAATGAATATTTATGGGTTCGATTTACCAAGAATAGTTGTCATTCTCATAAGCTGAAGTCTTTCCAATTTTATTTAATATTCTCTCGAGATATACTAAACCTACGCCCATCAGGTAGTCCTTCGATCTCTCGAGTAGAACTCTCAAGATGGAAGTGCATTAAGTTCAAGAAGACCACAAAATTCAGATGAATCATGTATATATATCTCTATATACCATTCAATTCACACTATGAATTATTCAATCGATTATGTGAATTCCTCTCTTGATTCATTCACATAACTCAAATCAATTAAGAGGTGGCCAAGCTCTTAATTGCATTAAGCACAATAATTCTTAGACTATATGAAAATCACAATCTTGGATAAATCATAAAGATAAAAACATATTCATTAACATAATTATGCTTTCCTCAGCCCGAGTGATCATGTAGATGCCTTTTAGTCACAGATGCACCTGACGCGAGCCAGTGAGTCATGCATGTGTGTGGCCTTCTCCACTATGTTCAGGGGAGCAACCCGCACATGGTACCAGAACTTGGCACCCAGTTTGATAAGAAGTTGGGCACAGTTCGCACAAGCCTTCACGTCCCACTTTGTCACCAGCAAGCGGTGCCTATGAACTTAAGAAAGCATCTTCAATGTAGCACAAAGGGAGGGAGAGTCCATTAGGAGCTACATCAAGCGATTCAATTACACTTGTATGCAGATACTGCACTTGGATCCCACTGTACACCTTGCAGCAACCAAGAAGGGCGTGAAGCACAAAGAGTTAAAGTGGCACTTGGTCGTCAACGAACCCGCGACCATAACCGAGTTTCTAAAACTTGTGGATAAGTTCATAGCCACTGAAGAGGAGATCAACCAGAAAGGTGAGGGTACACCCAAAAATAGAAAGAGAGAAGAACCTCCCAATCAAGAGGACACCCGAAGAAAAAAGGAAATAGCTCGGGGTGCAAAGCCAGGTTAGCTGTTCCAAGCTCCTGCTCCAGACCGAGCTGATTACACTCCACTAAACGCGAAGCGGGCCAAAATTCTGATGGCGATCAAGGATACCCCGTATGTGAAGTGGCCACCCCATCTAAGGGGGAATCCTAATGAAAGAAATAAAAATTTGTATTGTAGTTTTCACAGAGACCACGGTCATAGTACCGAGAACTATAAAAACCTCCACGACGAGATAGAGGAGCTCATCCGTCACGGATATTTGAGAAACTTTGTACAAAATAATAATAATAGTAATAGAAAAGGTCGGCAAGGGGAGCATAGAAAAGACACTCCCGAGTCCAATAGCAGGTCGGCCAAACAATCACAAAGGCAACCTCTAAAGGAGAGGCCAGTTCAGGGGACCATCCACATGGTAGTGGGAGGTTCAATCGTTGCGGGTTGCACCTTAGCGGTAGCTTGGACGTCAATTCATGAGGTCACCCGGGAGGAGCAGAACCCCCCAAAGCAGGCAAAAATAGAAGAGTTGATTTTCTTCATAGAAGACGATGCGCGATGGATCCATTACCTCCACGACGATGTGCTCGTGATAAAGCTAAAAATCAACGACTTTGAGGTCAAACGCGTACTTGTCGACTCAGACAGCTCAGCCGACATACTTTTGAAAGCTATGTTTGACCAGCTCCAATTGTAAAGAAGCAACCTGAAGCCTGCAGACACTCCTCTGGTAGACTTCAGTGGAGAAGAAGTCTGGCCCCTTGGGAAAATAACAGTACCTGCAGAGGTCGGCACATGGCCTTGTGTGGTTAGATTCGAGCACAACTTCCTGGTGGTAGCGACCCCCTTGCCCTACAATGCCATAGTAGGTCAACCGATCACCCATGTCCTATGGGCAGTGGTCTCTACTTACCATTTGGCTTTGAAGTTCCCAACAGACTCTAGGGTGGGAGTAGTGTGGGGCGACCAGCTTGAGTCCCACAAGTGCTACATTGCCGCCCTAAAGGGGAAAACCAAGGTAGCCGATGACCTTGAACTGGAATTACCCACGGAGCAAGGCAAAAATTGAGCTATGCCCATGGAAGAAATGGTCACGGTCCTGAACTCGATAGTAGATCCAGCTCGGTCACAGTCCTGACCTCGACAGCAGACCCATCTCGGAAGCTCCAGATCGGCGCTTCCGTCTAGGAGCCCCTACGATCTGAACTAGTAAGTTTTTTACTTCAGAATTTAGATATTTTTGCATGGTCCATGGTAGAAATGCCCGGTATAGACCCTAGACTCATAACTCACAAGTTGAACACTGATCATGTAGTTAGGCCCGTTAGACAGAAGAAATGCAACCTAGCCCTGAAATAGTGGAAAGCGGTCGACAAGGAAGTCAAGAAGCTCCTCGCAGCAAACTTCATAAGAGAAGTCCAATATCCAAGCTGGGTAGCCAACCCCGTCCTGGTAAAGAAGGCCAACGGCAAGTGGCGCATGTGCGTCGACCACACTGACCTGAACTGGGCTTGCCCAGAAGACTGCTTCCCGCTCCCCCGTATCAACCGTCTAGTGGACGCGACCTCAGGGCATGAGTTGCTAAGTTTCTTGGATGCCTATTCGGGCTATAACCAGATCAAGATGGAGCCAACAAATGAAGAAAAGACTGCCTTCATCACGGAGCTCGGCCTATACTGTTACAAGATTATGACCTTCGGGTTGAAAAACGTGGGCGCAACCTTTCAGAGGCTTGTAAATAAATTATTTGTGTCGTTAATCGGCAAAAAAGTAGAATGCTATGTGGACGACATAGTTGTCAAAACTCAATTCTCACATGAATTAATACAAGACTTGCATTTTGTTTTTGAAATTTTGCACAAATTTAATATGAGATTGAATCCAAACAAGTATGTTAGAAAATTTGAAATTTTGAAATTTTGCCAACAATGAAGGCAGATGCCATTCAACTCATTAGAAAATGTGACAAATGTTAGAGACATGCCAACATTTACCATCAACCCACTACCGACCTCAAGTATCTCACCAGCTCGTGGCCCTTTGCGCAGTGGGGCATCAATCTACTCGGGCTATTCCTGCCAGCAAAGGGTGGAAGAAAGTTCCTAGTAGTGGCTGTGGACTGTTTTACCAAGTGGGTAGAGGTCAAGCACCTCGTGACGATCACAACCTGAAATGTCCAAAACTTCTTTTGGAAAAACATCATATGTGTTAGACAGTTTTGTATGCCCTTAGCTTCAATCAAAATTGATGTACTTTATGAGTTTATTGTAAATGAATAAAAGTGCATATTTGATTCATGTTCCCTTGGTATGTTTCTGTGTAATACCATTAAACTGGACACTTATTGAGACTTGTGTTAGATTAGAATGTTCACAGCCAGTGGGTCGGTCTAGGGAGACCTATCCTGACAAGGCTAACACTATGATGCCACCAAGTAGGTTGGGGTGGCTTGTCTCAGCTACCGGGGTGAGACCCTAGGCACATACAGTGTGGGATTAATTGAATCTTTGAACTGGACCAGATTTCCAGTATTGCCCTAGACCTTGGAGATTGATGGGCAAAACTGGAAAGTTACACCCGACCCCTAGACTCGATTATGATACTGCACTAGGTGTCGGATCGGGGTGTCTTTGATGTACCAATCAGTGAGATCCTTAGCGGGGGTCAAAACCTGGGTATGTTGGGACAATCCAAGAATTCATCTGAGTAGGTAATCATAGTGACAGGATCAGCCCCTTTGTCGGACAAAGGTAATGATCGGGGATGCGCTCTCACTGTTGGAAACCAAGACTGCCGGCAGCCGATTTCAACCGTTGAGATTTGTTTTGCAAAGTATATTTTATATGAGATATAAAAGTATATATATTATGGTTTC
Organism: Nelumbo lutea; assembly: GCF_056320005.1. Lineage (NCBI taxonomy): Eukaryota > Viridiplantae > Streptophyta > Magnoliopsida > Proteales > Nelumbonaceae > Nelumbo > Nelumbo lutea. Next base: position 72,581,065 of record NC_142687.1, read on the forward strand.
TAAAATGTTTGCAAAAGGTTTTAATTCCTGGGATCCATATCTGTGGAGAGTGCAAAATTGTTCCTTGCAGCCGAGGGAGAGGTCCTCTCTTGTCGGGCAGTGTATGATCATTAAGGGCTGAGAGGTTAAGTGTAAGACCATTGAGGGTAATACCTGATGGCTAATCTTGCATCTGCCCACAGTCCCTGGGTGTTACAAGGTGGCTTGGCCCAGGGACCACTTAGGGTAAGTGTTGGGCCCATAGAGCCCATTTGATGGGTTTCAGGGGGTGCACTGTCTTTAACGGTGTATTCGACCAGGCCTTGTAACAAAGGCTGGGCCGAACCCATGTGCCTGATGAGTAGATCAATGCTTGGGTCCCACGCCATACAAGGAAGCCCAACTGGGCAGCAGTTAGGAAGGTTAAGTGAGCACATAAGCTTGATGGGCCTAAAGCCCATTTCGGACTGGGCTATTTATTTAGTTAATTAAAGGGGTGAATTCTGAGATGGATTAGCAGATAGGATAGGGTCTTAATCCTATCCACTCAGAGAGTCCAGATCTGAATGTGATTCAGATCTAGAAACCTCCTAATGGTATTAGGATAAAGTTAATCTAATCTGCAGATAAGATAAGGGTTTATCCTTATCACTAGAAGAGAAGGCTAATCGAAATATGATTTGGATAAGCACCTCCTAATTTGATTAGGAGCTGATCTTTTAACTTAACAAAAAGAAGGAGGGGGCGGCAGCCTAGAGAAAGAGAGAGACCAAGAAACACAGCAGATCCTCTTTAGTGCTGAAATCAAGAATAGAGAATTCTGCACCCTGCGAATACTCTCTTGCCGCCTCCCTGCCCTTGTCGCCCTGTTTGCCAGTTCGATCTCCAGATGTGGGAGAAGTCAAGATTGGATCTTGACATCAGTTCTTTGTGAAAGGATTGAAAAAGAAGTTGTGCTCACGTACCATTCTACTGATTCTTGTGAAGGACAGAGTTCTTGGGGAAGAACACTACTGATTCTGCTCCATCCTGCACTGCGCCATCTTCAGTGGGAGCAGTCATTGGATCATTCCTTGGGCGTGAACACCTTCGTTGGGAGATATTACTTCTCCGTATTAGGTATTATTCTTTCCCATTCCTTTTGGTTTAGATCTGCTTCAGTTTAAGATTCATGATTTATACTTGAAAATATGATTTTGTAAATAGGGAATGTGATTCCCAGTTAAAGGGAGAGGAAAAAATTTTGAAAATCGCCCCTTATTCCACAATCTTTGGGCGTCCATGGGATGGATCTCTCACCCTTTCAGTGGTATCAGAGCCAGGTTCAAATCTTGAACCATTCTGTATCAGATCTGAACCTGCACAATTAGGGAGAAGGCGTTCTACCCAATTTGCGCAGATTTGGTTTTAGGGAAATTTGTTCCCAAAACAGATGGGCAAATAATCTGAAATTAATTTTAAATAAATCTGATTATTATTTAGAAATTTTCTTTATAATTTTCTTGATTTATTGGCTGTTCGTACAAGAGGAGATCGAATTCTTGGTTTGCCCAGGGAACCTGCGATTTTGCAGTTCTTGATTTATTTTGGGACTGTAAATATTTTTTTATTTTCTAGACTCAATGTTTAGGTATTCGATCTGATGTAACTATTAATAGAAATAGGATTTCTATTTACTTTATATTGGATGGAAGTTGGCGGCACAGAAAAGGAGATTTTGTAGAGAAGGAGATTTCGCATATGGGAGAAATGCTATCTGCGATTTGCAGTTTGTGAAACTGCATTCTGTGATATAACCTCTGTTTTGCAGGAAGGATTGTGCGAACAGCCCTGAATGACTGATTCTTGTTTTTCCTTTTATCAGTATTTAATTTCAGATTATTTTCTTGAATTAAGGATTTAATTAAAAATCAAACCCTAGACCCATTTGAACCGAGATTGGTTCAAAACTGTTTGGACCAATTTGAGGGTTTAATCAAGGCTAAAAGTCAGCCCTAATTTCACACTAATGGGCCTGAGGATTGATATTTAATTAAATGGTTAATTTGGCCTAGCCTGTAAAGGCCCAGTTTTAAATAGTTAAAACTGCAAAAGCCCATTTTAAAGGATAAAGCTATATGGGCCGAACTGGGTAACCCTAATTCAGCCCATATACCTAGATAATATTAATGGTTAATATTATGGAATTTTAACGAGCTTCCAACGGGCCTTACAGATAATTAATTGATTGGATCAATTTATCCCTGCATGTGATGTATGGATGTGTGATGTGCTGCGTACATGGGCCATAAGTACTTGGCCCATGCTCATTCGACAGTGGCTCTTGCGCACACCATGGCTGAATGCACATCATTGCCATGGTGTCCCTTTTGGTCATTGGATGACTTCCCTTAGTGGTGGGCCCCATACCTCATCAAGTGGTTACATGTGGAACTCTAGACGATTCAAGGCCTATTGAAATCTGGCTTTATCAAAGTCAGTGGGAGCCACTTTGGTTTGACCTAAATCAAACTAGGGCATAATTTTGTTCCCTCCAGCTAATATGAGTGCATGTGATAGGGAGATTCATATGATGAACTCTCTAAAGGCCTTCCATCATTAGCATGAGGATGGGTCATTCAGTAATGAGGAAACGCACCAGAAAATGGGCTATCCATTTTCTGTTGGGCTTGTCTGAGTTTTTCATAAGATGATAGGGGCGTCATAGACCGATGTGGGAGGGGCTTCACCAGAAAATGGGAACTCTCTCACGGTACCTTGGCGTTCACAAATATGATGGGTAAGCACTCACTGGACAGAAAGGTTTACCTGAAAACAGCTCTGAACCTTGTCTGACAGAGGCCAAAGGGAAAACTCATATGATGAGTGGATGTGATCCTTCACAGAAAGGTGGTGGGGTTATGCAGCTGAAACAGTTGGCTCCGTGCACCCTATGTGATTTCCAACATTTCCAGAGACAACCCGTGGTCTCCGTCACTGACAAAGGAGGAAAATCTCAGAGACGAATAAATGGAAATGGATCGTAGATTAAAATCCATATCTATGAAATGAACATGAATCAAATTAGGTTGTGGACTGATGTATGCTCTTTTTTTAGAAAATGGCAAATGGATCTTTTGCAAAACTGCTTGATGACAAGAAGTTGAAGGGCCCAAACTATGCTGACTGGTATAGGAACCTTATGCTCGTCGTAGTTTCTGAAAAGCTGGACAAAGTGGCAAAGAATGTTAGACAGTTTTGTATGCCCTTAGCTTCAATCAAAATTGATGTACATTATGAGTTTATTGTAAATGAATAAAAGTGCATATTTGATTCATGTTCCCTTGGTATGTTTCTGTGTAATACCCTTAAACTGGACACTTATTGAGACTCGTGTTAGTTTAGAATGTTCATAGCCAGTGGGTCGGCATAGGGAGACCTATCCTGACAAGGCTGACACTGTGGTGCCACCAAGTCGGTTGGGGTGGCTTGTCTCAGTTACCGGGGTAAGACCCTAGGCACATACAGTGTTGGATTAATTGAATCTTTGAACTGGACCAGATTTCCAGTATTGTCCTACACCTTGGAGATTGATGGGAAAAACTGGAAAGTTACACCCGACCCCTAGACTCGATTATGATACTACACTAGGTGTCGGATCGGGGTGTCTTTGATGTACCAATCAGTGAGATCCTTAGTGGGGGTTAAAACCTGGGTATAATGGGACAATCCGAGAATTCATCTGAGTGGGTGATCATAGTGACAGGATCAGCCCCTTTGTCGAACAAAGGTAATGATCGGGGATGCTCTCTCACAATTGGGAACCAAGACTGCCGGTAGCCGATTTCAACCGTTGAATTTTCTTTGCAAAGTATATTTTATACGAGATATAAAAGTATATAAAATATGGTTTCTAAAATGTTTGCAAAAAGGTTTTAATTCCCGGGATCCATATAAGTGGAGAGTGCAACATTGTTCTTTGCAGCCGAGGGAGAGGTCCTTTCTTGTCGGGCAGTGTATGATCATTAAGGGCTGAGAGGTTAAGTGTAAGACCATTGAGGATAATACCTGATGGCTAATCTTGCATCTGCCCACAGTCCCTAGGTGTTACAAGGTGACTTGGCCCAGGGACCACTTAGGGTAAGTGTTGGGCCCATAGAGCCCATTTGATGGGTTTCAGGGGGTGCGCTGTCTTAACAGTGTATTTGACCAGGCCTTGTAACAAAGGCTGGGCTGAATCCATGTGGCTGATGTGTAGATCAATGCTTGGGTCCCATGCCATACAGGGAAGCCCAACTGGGCAGCAACTAGGAAGGTTAAGTGAGCACATAAGCTTGATGGGCCTAAAGCCCATTTCGAACTGGGATATTTATTTAGTTAATTAAAGGGGCGAATTGCGACATGGATTAGCAGATAGGATAGGGTCTTAATCCTATCCACTCAGAGAGTGCAGATCTGAATGTGATTCAGATCTAGAAACCTCCTAATGGGATTAGGATAAAGCTAATCTAATCTATAGATAAGATAAGGGTTTATCCTTATCACTAGAAGAGAAGGCTGATCCAAATATGATTAGGATAAGCACCTCCTAATGGGATTAGGAGCTGATCTTTTAATTTAACAAAAAGAAGGAGTGGGTGGCAGCCTTGAGAGAGAACAAGAAATACATCAGATCCTCTTTAGTGCTGAAATCAAGAAGATTGAATTCTGCACCCTGCGAATACTCTCTTGCCGCCTCCCTACTCTTGCCGCCCTGTTTGCCAGTTCGATCTCCAGCTGTGGGAGAAGTCAAGATTGGATCTTGACATTAGTTCTTTGAGAAAGGATTGCAAAGGAAGCTATGCTCACGTTCCATCCTGCTGTTTCTTGCGAAGAACAGAGTTCTTGGAGAAGAACACTACTGATTCTGCTCCATCCTACACTGCGCCATCTTCAGTGGGAGCAGTCTTTGGATCCTTCCTTGGGCGTGAACACCTTCGTTGGGAGATATTATTTCTCCGTATCAGGTATTATTCTCTCCCAATCCTTTTGGTTCAGATCTGGTTCAATTTAAGGTTCAAGATTGATCCTTGAAAATATGATTTTCTAAATAGGGAATGTGATTCCCAGTTGAACGGAGAAAAAAATTTTTGAAATTCGCCCCTTATTTCGCAATCTTTGGGCATCCATGGGATGGATCTCTCATCCCTTCAGTGGTATCAGAGCCAGGTTCAAGTCTTGAACCATTCTGCCTCAGATCTGAACCTGCGCAATTACGGAGAAGGCGTTCTACCCAATTTGCACAGATTTGGTTTTTGGGAAATTTGTTCCCAAAACAGATGGGCAAACAATCTGAAATTAATTTTAAATAAATCTGATTATTATTTAGAATTGTTCTTTATAATTTTCTTGATTTATGGGCTGTTCATACAAGAGGAGATCGAATTCTTGGTTTGCACAGGGAACCTACGATTTTGTAGTTCTTGATTTATTTTGGGTCTGTAAATTTTTTTTTATTTTCTAGACTCAGTGTATAGGTATTCGATCTGATGTAATCATTAATAGAAATAGGATTTCTATTTATTTTTTATTTTTGATTGAAGTTGGCGGCGCAGAGAAGGAGATTTTGCAGATAAGAGATTTGCTATCTGTGATTTGCAGTTTGTGAAACTGCATTCTGTGATCTAACCTCTGTTTTGCAGGAAGGATTGTGCGAACGGCCCTGTTTGACTGATTCTTGTTTTTCCTTTTATCAGAATTTAATTTCATATTATTTTCTTGAATTAAGGATTTAATTAAAAAATAAACACTAGGCCCATTCGAACCAAGATTCGTTCAAAACTGTTTGGACCAATTCTAGGGTTTAATCAAGGCTGAATGTCAGCCCTAATTTCCCACTAATGGGCCTAAGGATTGATATTTAATTAAATCGTTAAAGTGGCCTAGCCTGTAAAGGCCCAGTTTTAAATAGTTAAAACTGCAAAAGCTCATTTTAAAGGATAAAACTATATGGGCCGAAGTAGGTAACCCTAATTCAGCCCATATAACTAGATAATATTAATTGTTAATATTATAGAATTTTAACGGGCTTCCAACGGGCCTTATAGATAATTAATTGATTGGATCAATTTATCCCTACATGTGATGTATGGATGTGTGATGTGTTGCGTACATGGGCCATAAGTACTTGGCCCATGCTCATTCGACAGTGGCTCTTGCGCACACCATGGCTGAATGCACATCATTGCCATGGTGTCCCTTTTGGTCATTGGATGACTTCCCTCAGTGGTGGGCCCCACACTTCATCAAGAGGTTACGTGCGGAACCCTAGTCGATTCAAGGACCACTAAAATCTAGCTTTATGAAAGTCTGTGGGAGCCACTTTGGTTTGACCTAAATCAAACTAGGGCGTAATTTTGTTCCCACCAGCTAATATGAGTGCATGTGATAGGGAGATTCATATGACGAACTCTCTAAAGGCCTTCCATCATTAGCATGAGGATGATAGGGGCGTCATAGACCCTATGTGGGAGGGGCTTCACCAGAAAATGAGAACTCTCTCACGGTAACTTGGCGTTCACGAATATGATGGGCAAGCACTCACTAGACAGAAAGGTTTACCTGAAAATGGCTCTGAACCTTGTCTGACAGAGGCCAATGGGAAAACTCATATGCTCAGTGGATGTGATCCTTCACAAAAAGGTGGTGGGGTTATGCAGCTGAAACAGTTGGCTCCATGCACCCTATGTGATTCCCCACATTTCCAGAGACAACCCGTAGTCTCCATCACTGAGAAAGGAGGGAAATGTCAAAGACAAATAAATGAAAATGGATCATAGATTAAAATCCATATCTATGAAATGAACATGAATCAAATTAGGTTGTGGACTGATGTTTTCTCTTTTATCAGAAAATGGCAAACAGATCTTTTGCAAAACTGCTTGATGACAAGAAGTTGAAGGGCCCAAACTATGCTGACTGGTACAGGAACCTTATGCTGGTCCTGGCTTCTGAAAAGCTGGACAAAGTGGCAAAGAATCCTGCCCCAGAGCGTCCGGGTGATAGGGCTTCTGAGGCCCGAAGGAGACACTATCAAGAATGGGAGGAGAAAAACTCCCTTGCCCGATGTTACATCATTGCCTCCTTAGACAACCCGATACATAGGCAGTTCGATCAGAAACTTGCCAAAGACATATTGGACAGTCTCAGGACAATGTATGAAAAGCAGAATCATTCTACTCGACAAAAGGTCTTGAAACAGTTCATGACCGCACAAATGTCCAAGGGTCAACAAGTTCACGACCATTGTCTTCGGATGATGGGATACATCAACGAATTGGAGGCTCTTGGATCCGGGCTGGACCTTGCAACCCAGATAGATGCTATCCTTAACTCTTTGCCTCCTTCCTTTAATCCGTTCATCATGAATTATAACATGAACAAGCTGAATGTCAGCTTACAAGAGCTCAGCAATATGTTGCAAAGAGCAGAAGAACTGATTAGAAAGGATGAGCCTGTAGCCATGCTTGTTGAAGCTGGCAAGACAGGCAAGAGAAAGAGGAAGGCAAAGAAGCCTCAGAAGAAAGCCGCTAAGAGCAAGAAGTAGAAGAAAGACAAAGCATTGGATGCCTGTCACTTCTGCAAGAAGACCGACCACTGGAAAAGGAACTGTCATGCCTACCTAGAATCCAAGAAAGGTTACTTTGAAACTTGTGTTATAGAAACCAATTTGTTTCAGCTTCTGCATCCTGGTGTATTGACTATGTGGCTTCAACTCATGCTTGTAACTCACTGTAGGGGTTCAAGGTAAGCAGAAGGCTGAGTGAAGGAGAAGTCACATTCTTCTTGGGGACTACTGCAACTATTGCAGCCGCGGCCATAGGAATCGTGGAATTAATTTTTAGAGAAGGAACAATTGTACTGAAAGACTGTCTTTATGTGCAAAATTTAAGGAGAAATTTGATTTCTGTCTCAAAACTGTGTGCAGATGGTTATTCTGTCTTCTTTGGTAATACGATTACTATTAAAAGAAACAACAGATTCATCACATACAGGGAACTGGAGAACGGTATCTATGTTCTACATCCTTCTCTAGAAACTAACATAACCGAAACTACATTGGCTGAAATCCCTAAGAAGAGAGCTCGTGATACAGTTAATACCACGTGTCTATGGCATTACCGACTTGACCACATCGATGTTGACCGAATCACGAGGTTGGTAAAGGATGGTCCTTTGGATTTTCTAACTGTAGAAGATCTTCCCACTTGTGAGCCTTGCCTACAAGGCAAGATGACGAAACAGCCATTTAATGGTAAGCCTGAAAGATGTACAGGCACACTTGACCTAATACATACTGATGTATGTGGTCCCCTGAGTGTTAGGACACGAAATCAACACGTGTATTTCATCACCTTCACAGATGATTTTTCACGATACGATTACGTGTACCTAATGAGATACAAGTCTGAATCCTTTAAGAAGTTCAAAGAGTTCAGACAAGAGGTCAAGAAATAGTTAGGGAGAGAAATTAAGGCCCTTCGATCAGATCGAGGTGGCGAGTATCTCTCTGACGAATTCAGGGACTACTTAAAGGACAATGGGATTGTATCACAATTAGCTCCTCCTGCTACACCACAACTTAACGGTGTTTCAGAGAGGAGGAATAGGACCTTATTGGATATGGTCCAATCGCTTCTCATACACTCAAAGTTACCCACATCCTTTTGGGGTTACTCATTAGAAACTACGATTTATGTGCTGAATCGGGTTCCAACCAAATCGGTTCCGAATACTGCATATGAACTTTGGACCGGAAAGAAACCAAGTGTCAATCACTTGAAGATTTGGGGTTGTCTAGCACATGTTACAAGAACGAGTGCAGACAAGTTGGAATCCAAGACCAGCCATTGCCTATTTGTAGGCTACCCAAAAGGCTCTGTAGGTTACCTCTTCTATGACCCAAGTGAGCAGAAAGTGTTCGGCAGTCGTAATGCGCAATTCTTGGAAACCGACTATATCCTGGACACCCATTGTCAGGAAGTTGTTCTTGATGAGGAGAGCTCAGGAGCAGTGGGAGATGTCCCAACAGTTCCAGGTAGTGACCAACCTAGAAGATCCACTCGGGTATCCAGGCCACCTGCCCGTTATGGCTATTACCAGGATAGTTACCTGTTGGAAACCATGACTAGTGAGGAGGATCTCGTGACATACACGGAAGCTATGTTGGAACATCCGTTTTGACTCTGCCGTCAAATCGTTTGACTTCGAGTAGAATCCGGATGAACCCTGTGTCTACAGGAAGTACGGTGGAGATAAGGTTACCTTCTTGGTTCTTTATGTAGATGACATTCTACTCATTGGGAATGATGTAGGTATGTTAACTACGGTGAAAGTATGGTTATCACAGCAATTCTCCATGAAAGATCTTGAAAAGCCTCCTATATACTAGGTCTTCGACTCTATAGAGATAGATCAAAGCGGATAATAGGATTATCCCAATCTGCCTACATTGACAAAATAGTCAAAAGATATAGCATGGAAAAATCCAAGAAAGGAAATGTTCCTTTCAGGCACGGAGTCACTCTCTCCAAGAAGATGTCTCCCAAGTCTTCTGAGGAGATTGATGGCATGAAAGACGTTCCTTATGCCTCTGCCGTGGGGTGTATCATGTATGCCATGCTGTACACTCATCCTGACATAGCTCAGGCAGTGAGTGTAGTAAGCAGATTTCAAGCCAACCCAGGGCAGGAGCATTGGATTGCTGTGAAAAACATACTTAAATACCTTCGAAGGACAACAGAGTTTTGTCTAGTATTCGACGGTAGCTCACTACAGATCCAAGGGTATACAGATGTCGATTTCCAGTTAGATCCAGATGATAGAAAGTCTACATCTGGATATGTTTTCACGATAGGATCGTGTGCTATTTGCTGGAAAAGCATCAAACAGGGGTCCACTGCAGACTCCACGACCGAGGCCGAGTACATTACCGCAAGTGAGGCTGCCAAAGAAGCCGTATGGATGAAGAAGTTTGACTCTATAGAGATAGATTGAAGCGAATAATAGGATTATCCCAATCTGCCTACATTGTTGTGTGACAACAATGGAGCCATTACTCAGGCTAAGGAGCCATGAGCCCACTCAAAGTCGAATCACATCGAGAGGAAGTACCACGTACTGCGGGAGATTGTTGGTAGAGGGGACGTCCTGATTCAGAAGCTAGCATCAGCGGAAAATGTAGCTGACACATTGACAAAGCCACTTTCACAGAAAGTGTATGAGAAACACGTGGAAAGCATGGGACTCCGGCTAGTACCTGATTGGACCTAAATGCAAGTGGGAGCTGTTAGACAGTTTTGTATGCCCTTAGCTTCAATCAAAATTGATGTACTTTATGAGTTTATTGTAAATGAATGAAAGTGCATATTTGATTCATGTTCCCTTGGTATGTTTCTGTGTAATATCCTTAAACTGGACACTTATTGAGACTCACGTTAGTTTAGAATGTTCACAGCTAGTGGGTCGGTCTGGGGAGACCTATCCAGACAAGGCTGACACTATGGTGCCACCAAGTCGGTTGGGGAGGCTTGTCTCAGCTACCGGGGTGAGACCCTAGGCACATATAGTGTGGAATTAATTGAATCTTTGAACTGGACCAAATTTCCAGTATTGCCCTGGACATTGGATATTGATGGGCAAAACTGGAAAGTTACACCCAACCCCTAGACTCGATTATGATACTGCAGTAGGTGTCGGATCGGGTTGTCTTTGATGTACCAATCAGTGAGATACTTAGCGGGGGTCAAAACCTAGGTATGTTGGGACAATCTGAGAATTCATCTGAGTGGGAGATCATAGTGACAGGATCAGCCCCTTTGTCGGACAAAGGTAATGATCGGGGATACGCTCTCACTGTTGGAAACAAAGACTGCCGGCAGCTGATTTCAACCGTTGAAATTTGTTTTGCAAAATATATTTTATATGAGATATAAAAGTATATACATTATGGTATCTAAAATGTTTGCAAAAAGGTTTTAAGGGCTGAGAGGTCCTCTCTTGTCGGGCAGTGTATGATCATTAAGGGCTGAGAGGTTAAATGTAAGACCATTAAGGATAATACCCGATGGGCTAATCTTGCATCTGCCCACAGTCCCTAGGTGTTACAAGGTGGCTTGGCCCAGGGACCACTTAAGGTAAGTGTTGGGCCCATAGAGCCCATTTGATGGGTTTCAGGGGGTGTGTTGTCTTAACAGTGTATTCGACCAGGCCTTGTAACAAAGGCTGGGCCGAACCCATGTGGCTGATGTGTAGATCAATGCTTGGGTCCCACGCCATACAGGGAAGCCCAACTGGGCAGCAGATAGGAAGGTTAAGTGAGCACATAAGTTTGATGGGCCTAAAGCCCATTTCGCACTAGGTTATTTATTTACTTAATTAAAGGGGTGAATTCTGAGATGGATTAGCAGATAGGATATGGTCTTAATCCTATCCACTCAGAGAGTCCAGATCTGAATGTGATTCAGATCTAGAAACCTCCTAATGGGATTAGGATAAAGCTAATCTAATCTGCAGATAAGATAAGGGTTTATCCTTATCACTAGAGGAGAAGGCTGATCCAAATATGATTTGGATAAGAACCTCCTAATGAGATTAGGAGCTGATCTTTTAAGTTAACAAAAAGAAGGAGGGGGCGGCAGACTTGAGAGAGAACAAGAAACACAACAGATCCTCTTTATGCTGAAATCAAGAAGATAGAATTCTGCAGCCTGCGAATACTCTCTTGCCGCCTCCCTGCTCTTGCCGCCCTGTTTGCTAGTTCGATCTCCAGCTGTGGGAGAAGTCAAGATTGGATCTTGACATCCGTTCTTTGAGAAAGGATTGAAAAGGAAGTTGTGCTCACGTTCCATCCAGCTGTTTCTTGCGAAGGACAGAGTTCTTGGAGAAGAACACTACTAATTTTACTCCATCCTACACTGCGCCATCTTCAGTGGGAGCAGTCTTTGGATCCTTCCTTGGGCGTGAACACCTTCGTTGGGAGATATTATTTCTCCGTATCAGGTATTATTCTCTCCCATTCCTTTTGGTTCAGATCTGGTTCAGTTTAAGGTTCAAGATTGATCCTTGAAAATATGATTTTCTAAAAAGGGAATGTGATTCCCAGTTGAAGGGAGAGAAAAATTTTTGAAATTTGCCCCTTATTCCGCAATCTTTGGGCGTCCATTGGATCGATCTCTCATCCCTTCAAACCGAAACTACGTCGGTTGAAATCCCTAAGAAGAGAGCTCGTGATACAGTTAGTCCCACGTGTCTGTGGCATTATCGACTTGGCCACATCGGTGTTGACCGAATCACAAGGTTGGTAAAGGATGGTCCTTTGGATTTTCTAACTGTAGAAGATCTTCCCACTTGTGAGCCTTGCCTACAAGGCAAGATGACGAAACGGCCATTTAATGGTAAGCCTAAAAGATGTACGGGCACACTTGACCTAATACATACTGATGTATGTGGTCCCCTGAGTGTTAGGACACGAAATCAACATGTGTATTTCATCACCTTCTTAGATGATTTTTCACGATACGATTACATGTACCTAATGAGACACAAGTCTGAATCCTTTGAAAAGTTCAAAGAGTTTAGACAAGAGGTCGAGAAATAGTTAGGGAGAAAAATTAAGGCCCTTCGATCAAATCGAGGTGGCGAGTATCTCTCTGATGAATTTAGGGACTACTTAAAAGAAAATGGGATAGTATCACAAATAGCTCCTCCTGCTACAACACAATTGAATGGTGTTTCGGAGAGGAGCAATAGGACCTTTTTGGATATGGTCCGGTTGCTTCTCATACACTCAGAGTTACCTACATCCTTTTGGGATTATGCATTAGAGAGTGCGATTTATGTGCTGAATCAGGTTCCAACCAAATCGGTTTCGAATACTCCATATGAACTTTGGACCGGAAAGAAACCAAGTGTCAGACACATGAAGATTTGGGGTTGTCCAACACACGTTAAAAAAACAAGTGCAGACAAGTTCGAATCCAAGACCTGTCGTTGCCTATTTGTAGGCTACCCAAATGGCTCTGTAGGTTACCTATTTGATGAGACCAAAATGAACCCTAATTTTATCCCCCAATATTCACTCTTTTACATTTATTTAGCACTTAAATGGACTCATTACTCTTGTATTTCGATTCAGGGCAATAAAGAAGGCAATTGGAAGAAAATAGGGTAAATCGGGTGATTTTGCATAGTTTCGGCGACAGTCAGTAATCTGGTCCTAATTCTCAATTCTGGACACTGAATTGGACAATTCAAGAAGCATTAGAAAGATGAAAGGAAGGCCCACAAGTTTTACGTTTTGGGTTTTGACAGATTCGGCACGCATCGAGTACGAAAATGAGCCCAAAGTCGAAGCAAGTTCGCAGCCAGACCCATTTCACAACTTAAGCCCAACTCGCAGAAGTACCTTGAAGCAGCCCAACTCGAATTCAAGAGTTAAGAGTCCGAATTTCCAATGTAATCTCCAAGGAGAGAGTTTTATCAGATCTAAAGTCTTGAATGTAATCCTAGAGAGATAAGAAGATTGAGATTAGAGCATTAGATAAGAGATAGGATAGGATTAGTTAAAGATAAGATCAAAACTCCCTAAGGATAAGATGATCTCCTAGAAGGAGTTGGAAAACAGACCTCTCCTTTGGCTATATAAAGAGGTGGGCGAACCAGCTCGAGGAATCACTCATTCCAAGATCCAAGAGATCATCAAGAAGACCAAGAAGCAAGAAGGCAGTTCGGCTATGGAGAAGAAGAGCATGGGGATTGCACAGATCATGAGTAGCTAAGCTTCTTTTTCTGGTTCAAGTGGGGAGGTTTGATTGTGTCATTGTGAGGTTCTGTAGTTACTTTATTTTCTTTCTTTTTAATTCAAGTATTCATTGGTTCTTGTGCACATTTTTATTGGATGTTAATGTTAATTAGTCTGACAAACTGAATTAATGTTGATTTTCCTACTGCTATCCATGATTTCGGTGATCCGTAATTGTCATGAATAATGGTACAAGTAGCAATTAGGTTGTTATCTTTTTGGGTCAATTGTTCGTGACAGCCTTTGACCAATGTTTTAACATGGTTCAACCTAAAAGAATCGATGGAACAAAATTCAGTAATTGCAGCTATCTCAATTATTGTTATTTTGGTTTAACTGTTTTCACAAATCTTAATGCTATCACTGTTTAACATGGAACGCTATCGTACCCAGTTGAGTGGTGATAAGTGTTGATCGAATGCTGGGTTTGGTCAACTGAATTAGGAAAACACAAGGTTTATTATGGCTATCCTAATAAATCTAAGGTTAAATGCTTGAATTGCAAGAATGCTAAATTATACCTAGGATCGATGGCCAATCGATTCAACCCGAACCCTTGAACCAGAATTCGGTAAGACTGATTTTCTCTTGTTTGCTTAGTTTGTTATTTTTTTAATTTTAGTTATTTAATTTTCCCACACAATTACTTTACCCATTCGGCTAAGAGATTACTGATTTGCTCCCTGTGGGATTCGACCTAGAACCACTTTTACTGCAAATATTTTATTGTGGGACTAGTAATAATTTTGAGGGCTTCGACAAACCCGTCAAAATTTTGGCGCCGTTGCCGGGGAGCAACTTTAATTTCTTTGCTATTACCTTCCTCTTGTTAACCTCTTTTGTTTTATGACTCGTGCTTCTCAACGAGGTGAACTCGAGTACAATCCCGAAATTGAGAGGACCACCCGTCGTTTAAGAAAGGAGGCGAAGCAAAAGAAGGATCATTCACCAAAGAAGGTGAATTCAGATTGTGATCTTCCCATTTTCGAAGAAGTAGAAAGAATGGCTGACAGAGAGAGGACATTAAGGGAGTTGGCTGCACCAATTATGAACCAACAACCTTTATGCATCACGTACCCCACTCTTGAGGTAGCCTTTGAACTCAAATCTGGTTTGATTCAATTATTACCTCTGTTTCATGGTTTCCCAGGTGAGGACCCTCACAAACATCTAAAGGAATTTCATGTCGTCTGTTCAAGCATGAAACCCCATGGTATGACCGAGGACCAGGTAAAACTCATAGCCTTTCCATTTACTTTAAGAGATAAAGCAAAGGATTGGTTGTATATTCTCCCTCCCGGTTCAGTACGCACATGGGATGAAATGAATAGGATATTTTTAGATAAATATTTTCCTGCATCCCGGGCTTCAAATATAAGAAAAGAAATATGTGGAGTTCGGCAGTTTGGTGGTGAGACATTATATGAATATTGAGAAAGGTTTAAGCAACTTGTTGCTAGTTGTCCCCACCACCAAATTGCTGAACAATTGTTAATCCAATACTTCTATGAAGGGCTTCAGCCCATGGGTAGAAGTATGGTCGATGCAGCCAGTGGAGGAGCTCTAGTGAACAAGACACCTGAAGCGGCCAGGGAATTAATCTCCAATATGGCCGAAAATTCTCAGCAATTTGGTACAAGGACAGAAGGTACCATTCGAAGGGTTAACGAGGTAAGCCATGCAAATTTAGAAAACCAGATTTCTGATTTAACTGCCTTGGTTAAGCAGCTCGCAGCAGGACAGTTACAAACTGCCAGGGTGTGTGGTATCTGTTCGATCCCTGGACATCCCATGGACATGTGTCCATCATTACAAGATGGTCCAATGCAGCAAGTCAATGCCATGGGAGGATTCCCGGGCCAGCCCCAACGAAAGTATGATCCTTACTCCAATCATTACAATCCGGGGTGGAGAGATCATCCAAACTTAAGCTACGGGACCCAAGGAGGACAGCAGAAATATCAACCCCAATTTCTCAGTCGACAGCCCCAGTTTTCAACACCCATCACAGCGCAAAGCCAACCCCCGAATTCAGGTATGTCTTTGGATGAAATAGTTAAGGCTCTAGCTACTAATACTTAGCAATTTCAGCAGGAAACAAGAGCTAGCATTCAGAATTTGGGGAACCAAATTAGCGAACTTGCCACTTCCATCAGCAAGTTGGAGGCGCAGAACTCTGGGAAACTACCCTCACAAACGGTAGTTAATCCGAAAGAGAATGCAAGTGCGGTGGTGTTGAGAAGTGGAAGAGAGTTGCAGTCCCAACCAAGTTCACCATCGAAGGCAGCCAAGGAAGAGGAAGGACAAGGGTCAAACGATAGCCCCATTGAGGTAAAATCGGACCCCCCTCTCCCTAAGGTTACTAATGTTGTACTACCTTTTCCTAGCAGGTTGGCAATTTCAAAGAAAGAGGAATATGAACAAGAAGTGTTAGAAACCTTCAGGAAGGTGGAGATCAACATTCCCTTGCTAGATGCAATAAAACAAATCCCTAAATATGCAAAATTTTTGAAAGAGTTATGCACTAACAAGAGGAGGCTGCGAATTGATGAAAAGGTAAGAGTAGGAGAGAACGTTTCATCCATGATCAAGAGGACCCTGCCAGAAAAGCGTGCTGATCCAGGTATGTTTACCCTACCCTGTGTGATTGGCAATAAATGAATCGAGCGTGCCATGCTGGACTTAGGTGCATCTATTAATGTCATGCCATACTCGATTTACTGTGCATTGAGACTAGGTCCTTTAAAAGAGACTAGAGTTGTTATTCAATTGGCTGATCGTTCTAATGCATACCCAGAAGGAATTGTTGAGGATGTATTAGTGCAGGTTAACGATTTGATCTTTCCAGCTGATTTTTACATCCTGAAGATGGAAGAAGACACAACCACGAGTTCAGCCCCACTTCTATTAGGTCGTCCATTCATGAGAACGGCCAAGACCAAAATAGATGTGGACGAGGGTACCCTCTCCGTCGAGTTTGATGGAGAGATTGTAAAATTTAATATTTTTGATGCAATGAAATATTCTAGTGAGTGTCATTCGATCTGCTCTATTGATACTATCAATTCGATTGTGTAGGAAGTCTTTGGAGAGGAGGACATGGATGATGAGCTAGAATATAAGGCACAATTGGACAGGGAGGAGGAGATCGATGCATCCTATGATACTCTGGAACCTGAACAGGAGGTAAGGATTTCTAATGTTCAATCAAAGGTTTCTCACGCAAAGCTGCTGCCCTCTGTTTTGCAGGCTCCGGAGCTGGAACTAAAGACCCTACCTGATCACCTAAAATATGCCTACTTGGGTGAAAAAAGAGACACTGCCTGTGATCATTGCAAAAGGGTTGACTGAGGAGCAAGAGGAGAGGCTCATCAATGTCCTAAAGGACCATAAGGAGGCGATTGGCTGGACCCTAGCCGACATAAAAGGGGTTAGCCCCTCGATTTGCATGCATAGGATCCTTTTGGAAGATGATGCTAAACCAATTAGAGAACCACAAAGAAAATTCAACCCAGTGATGAAAGAGATAGTAATGAAAGAGGTGCTTAAACTGTTAGATGAAGGGATAATTTATCCAATTTCAGATAGCAAATGGGTAAGTCCTATTCATGTTGTGCCTAAGAAAACTGGGATGACTTTAGTAAAAAGTAAAAATAATGAACTAATTCCCATGAGGGTACAAGGTGGCTGGCGAATGGTAATAGATTTTCGAAAACTCAACTTGGCCACTCGAAAGGACCATTTTCCCCTACCCTTCATTGATCAGATGCTAGAGAAACTGGCAGGTAAGGCTTTCTTTTGTTTTCTTGATGGATTCTCCGGGTATTATCAGATTGTTATTGCGCAGGAGGACCAAGAGAAAACGACATTCACTTGTCCATTCGGCACCTTCGCCTACAGACGAATGCCCTTTGGTTTGTGTAACGCTCCGGGCACTTTTCAAAGATGCATGATGAGCATATTTTCTGATTTTATTGAAAAATGCATTGAAGTGTTCATGGATGATTTTACTGTTTATGGTGATTCGTTTGATGATTGTTTGAATAGTTTAAGTAAAATTCTGAATAGGTGTGTGGAAACAAATCTTGTCTTAAACTATGAAAAATGTCATTTTATGGTGAAAGAGGGTATTGTGTTGGGACATGTAGTTTCAGCCAGAGGAATAGAAGTCGACAAGGCAAAAATTGATTTGATTGTGAGTTTACCTTACCCTACAAATGTTAGGGAGGTTCGTTCTTTTCTTGGACATGCAGGCTTTTATCATAGGTTCATCAAAGATTTTTCAAAAATTGCTCTGCCATTGTCCAGTTTGCTGCAAAAAGATGTGCCTTTCGATTTTGATGATGAGTGCAAGGAAGCTTTTAACAAGCTTAAAAATTTATTAACCATTGCACCCATCATTCAACCACCCGATTGGAACTTGCCCTTTGAGATCATGACAGATGCAAGTAATTATGCAGTAGGGGCTGTTCTAGGACAACGAATAAATGGGAAGAGCCATGTCATTCACTACGCTTCCAAAACGTTCAATGCTGCACAGAGCCATTACACAACCACTGAAAAAGAGTTATTAGCTATTGTGTTTGCTTTAAACAAATTTAGGTCATATTTGCTTGGCTCTAAAGTGATTGTTTTTTCTGACCATGCAGCTTTGAGATACCTACTAGCAAAGAAGGAGTCGAAACCGAGGCTGATAAGGTGGATACTCTTGCTCCAAGAGTTCGATCTAGAAATCAAGGATCGAAGGGGAGCTAAAAATTCGGTGGCTGATCACCTAAGTAGGTTGGTGAAAGACGAGGACTCATCTCCCATTTGTGAGTTGTTTCCTGATGAGAAGTTGTTTCACATGAGATGTATGACTCCATGGTATGCTGACATTGTGAATTACTTGGTCATGGGAATTTTGCCTAATAACCTTAGCAGATCCATAAAGAATAAAGTCAAGTATGAGGCAAAATATTATGTATGGGACGAACCCTACCTATGGAAATTTTGTTCTGACCAAATGATTAGGAGATGTGTCCCTGAGGAGGAGCAGATGTCAATTCTAAAGTTTTGTCATAATTATGCTTGTGGGGGCCATTTTGGGCCAAAGAGGACTGCTCGAAAGGTCTTGGATAGTGGGCTATATTGGGCCACCCTATTTAGAGATGCCTACTTGTTTTGTAAAAACTGTGAAAGATGTCAACAAACAGGTACACTATCTCGCAGGAATGAGATGCCCCAAACCCCCATTCCTATATGTGAAATATTTTATGTTTGGGGCATTGATTTCATGGGACCCTTTCCTCCATCTTGTGGTTTTTCTTACATACTTTTGGCAGTCGATTATGTCTCAAATGGGTGGAAGCCAAAGCCACCAAAACTGTGATTCTAAATGTGTTGTAGGGTTTATAAAGTCTAACATTTTCAGTAGGTTTGGCATTCCTCGAGCCATCATAAGCGATCAAGGGACCCATTTTTGCAATAGAACAGTTGAAACCTTGTTGAGAAGATATGGGGTGCATCACCGAATTGCCACTGCTTATCATCCCCAAACTAACGGGCAAGCTGAAATTTCCAATAGAGAGGTAAAGTCCATCTTGGAAAAGACCGTGAATCCAGGAAGGAAGAATTGGAACCTACGTCTAGATGATGCTCTCTGGGCATATCGGACAGCTTACAAGACCCCAATAGGTATGTCCCCTTACAGGTTAATTTTTGGCAAATCTTGCCACTTGCCGGTGGAAATTGAACATAAGGCCTATTGGGCAATCAAGAAATGCAACATGAATATGGAAGAAGCAGAGAAGGAAAGGAAGCTCCAGTTGCAAGAGCTGGAAGAGTTGAGGTTAGAGGCATACGAGAATTCAAGAATCTACAAAGAAAAGACCAAATCGTTCCATGACAATGCACTCTTAAGAAAACAATTTAAAATTGGACAAAAAGTCTTATTGTATAATTCTCGACTTCAACTCATGCCAGGTAAGCTGCGTTCCATGTGAATGGGACCGTTTACTGTGACTAATGTTTTTCCCTATGGTGCAGTAGAGATCAAAAGTCTCGACACAGGTAAGATCTTCAAGGTGAATGGACAGCGATTGAAGATGTTCCATGAGGATGCAAATGTCCCCTCTATGGTAGACATCTCGTTGGACATTCCACGGTATTTATTGGATTAAGGAAAAAAAAAAGAGGACGTTGAGCATAACGACGTTAAACAATTGCGCTTGTGGGAGGCAACCCATTGTGTTTAGTTAATTTTGTTATTTTGTTTGGTTTTGATTTTTGTGTTTAGCAGGAACCCAACAAGACAAATAGGGAAGTACCCCCAAATCCTTCTACTTTATGCATAATCACATACATTGGGGACAATGTATAACTTAAGTGTGGGGGGATTACGAAAATCTGATGGAAATTTGGGATGCCTTACCTTCTTGAAATTTCTGCTCCCTAGAAACTTATCCTTGAACGATTTCAACTTATCAGGAATCATGTGCTTAGGCTGAATAGATAAGATAGGATGCAAGCATGACTAACTGAATCTTTCTTGGCTGCATATGGTACCTCATGATTTTAATCGATCAATAGGCAAGATGCATAAGGGTTTGATTGATTTTCACATAATTATCTGTCAAACATGGGTTGATCATTCTAGAACTTGCTGTGTTAGGCATATAGAGACCACGATCAATGAATTCATGGATCAGGCGGTGAAACCTTGTGATTCTTGTGAAAAAAAAAAGAGGGAATTTGAAACTAAAATCGTGACTGATGTGAGATGGAGCATAAAATGCACTCACATCTAGAAACAAAAAAACAAGTGTGAGATGGAGCATAAAATGCACTCACATTTAGAAATGAAAGCAAGTGTGAGATGGAGCATAAAATGCACTCACATCTTGAAAAGAAGGCAAGGGTGATATGGAGCATAAAATGCACTCACCCTAGAACCCCAACCCCATTCTCACCTTCAGATCTTAGGAATTCACACTAAGTGGTGATACATAGCAAGCTTATGGCAATAAACACACCTTGTTTTGATTCAAAGGAAAGTAATTGCATCTGGCTGAATTGGTTTGTTAAAAGCAATGAGCACCCGTGCAGTCCAAGGAGTTTCAGCCCTGGAAGGCTTGTCTCCTTGACTATCGATTTAACTTGGGACCATGAGGAATGGTGATTTGCGATCACTCTTGGACGAGAAAAAGGGGAGAAAGAGATGAAAAGGGAAAGGTTACCAAGTCTGAACTAAAGCATGAAATGAACCAGGCCTCATGTAGAGAAAAAAAAAGATTGAAAATCAATAGTTAGTCTCTCTTGTGTTACTTGAGTTTTTTTTTTTTTTTTCCTTGCCCGAGGACGGGCAAAGTTTAAGTGTGGGGGGATTTGATGAGACCAAAATGAACCCTAATTTTATCCCCCAATATTCACTCTTTTACATTTATTTAGCACTTAAATGGACTCATTACTCTTTTATTTCGATTCAGGGCA
This sequence comes from Nelumbo lutea, assembly GCF_056320005.1. NCBI lineage: Eukaryota > Viridiplantae > Streptophyta > Magnoliopsida > Proteales > Nelumbonaceae > Nelumbo > Nelumbo lutea. The sequence continues at coordinate 72,602,333 of NC_142687.1, forward strand.
ATAAAGAAGGCAATTGGAAGAAAACAGGGTAAATCGGGTGATTTTGCACAGTTTCGGCGACAGTCAGTAATCTGGTCCTAACTCTCAATTATGGACACTGAATTGGACAATTCAAGAAGCATTAGAAAGATGAAAGGAAGGCCCACAACTTTTATGTTTTGGGTTTTGACAGATTCGGCACGCATCGAGTACGAAAATGAGCCCAAAGTCGAAGCAAGTTCGCAGCCAGACCCATTTCACAACTTAAGCCCAACTCGCAGAAGTACCTTGAAGCAGCCCAACTCGAATTCAAGAGTTAAGAGTCCGAATTTCGAATGTAATCTTCAAGGAGAGAGTTTTATCAGATCTAAAGTCTTGAATGTAATCCTAGAGAGATAAGAAGATTGAGATTAGAGCATTAAATAAGAGATAGGATAGGATTAGTTAAAGATAAGATCAAAACTCCCTAAGGATAAGATGATCTCCTAGAAGGAGTTGGAAAACAGCCCTCTCCTTTGGCTATATAAAGAGGTGGGCGAACCAGCTCGAGGAATCACTCATTCCAAGATCCAAGAGATCATCAAGAAGACCAAGAAGCAAGAAGGCAGTTCAGCTATGGAGAAGAAGAGCATGGAGATTGCGCAGATCATGAGTAGCTAAGCTTCTTTTTCTGGTTCAAGTGGGAAGGTTTGATTGTGTCATTGTGAGGTTCTGTAGTTACTTTATTTTCTTTCTTTTTAATTCAAGTATTCATTGGTTCTTGTGCACATTTTTATTGGATGTTAATGTTAATTAGTCTGACAAACTGAATTAATGTTGATTTTCCTACTGCTATCCATGATTTCGGTGATCCGTAATTGTCACGAATAATGGTACAAGTAGCAATTAGGTTGTTATCTTTTTGGGTCAATTGTTCGTGACAGCCTTTGACCAATGTTTTAACACGGTTCAACCTAAAAGAATCGATGGAACAAAATTCAGTAATTGCAGCTATCTCAATTATTGTTATTTTGGTTTAACTGTTTTCACAAATCTTAATGCTATCACTGTTTAACATGGAACGCTATCGTACCCAGTTGAGTGGTGATAAGTGTTGATCGAATGCTGGGTTTGGTCAACTGAATTAGGAAAACACAAGGTTTATTATGGCTATCCTAATAAATCTAAGGTTAAATGCTTGAATTGCAAGAATGCTAAATTGTACTTAGGATCGATGGCCAATCGATTCAACCCGAACCCTTGAACCAGAATTCGGTAAGACTGAGTTTCTCTTGTTTGCTTAGTTTGTTATTCTTTTAATTTTAGTTATTTAATTTTCCCACACAATTACTTTACCCATTCGGCTAAGAGATTACTGATTTGCTCCCTATGGGATTCGACCTAGAACCACTTTTACTGCAAATATTTTATTGTGGGACTAGAAATAATTTTGAGGGCTTCGACAAACCCGTCACTATTCTATGACCCAAGTGAGCAGAAAGTGTTCTGCAGTCGTAACGCGCAATTCTTGGAAATCGACTATATCCTAGATACCCATCGTCAGGAAGTTGTTCTTGATGAGGAGAGCTCAGGAGCAGTAGGAGATGTCCCACAAGTTTCAGGTTGTGACCAACCTAGAAGATCCACTCGAGTATCCAAACCACCAGTCCGTTATGGTTATGACCAGGATAGTTACCTAGTGGAAACCTTGACTAGTGAGAAGGATCCCGTGACTTACACGGAAGCTATGTTGGACATAGATTCCCAGAAGTGGGTGGAGGCAATGAGAGGAGAGATGGACTCAATAGAGACCAATGGAGTCTGGACTCTAGTAGATCCGCTCTCCGAGGTAAAAGCAATTGGTTGCAAATGGATTTACAAGAGGAAGAAGGGCCCCGATGGTAAGGTTGAGACATTCAAGGCTCGTTTGGTGGCGAAAGGGTACACTCAAAAAGAGGGCATCGATTATGAGGAAAACTTTTCACCTGTGGCCATGCTTAAATCCATTAGGATCCTGCTAGCTGTAGCAACATACCATGATTATGAGATTTGTCAAATGGATGTCAAAACTGCATTCCAGAATGGAGATCTTACTGAAGATATCTATATGCAGTAGCCGCAAGGCTTCATTGCTGCAGGTCAGGAAAACATGGTATGTAAACTTAATAGATCCATTTATTGACTTAAGCAAGCTTCTAGAAGATGGAACATCCATTTTTACTCTGTCATCAAATCGTTTGACTTCGAGCAGAATCCGGATGAATCCTATGTTTACAGGAAGTACAGTGGAGATAAGGTTACCTTCTTGGTTCTATATGTAGATGACATTCTACTCATTGGGAATGATGTAGGTATGTTAACTATGGTGAAAGTATGGCTGTCACAACAATTGATGTGTAGCTCATTGTGACACTAGCAAGTGCACTAGCCATTCAAGTAATAAAGTAGTGAGTGAAGTATCGTTCCCACGAGGATTTAGGAAACAATTACCAATACTAAATTGAACACTTCTTATCTGATCAACAAATAAATCAAAACTCTAATGAAAGCTAAGAAATCCTAAATTAAAATCTATCAAAATCATTGGCCCAATTGCCTTCAAATCAGGTTTGAAGAGTAAGCAATAAATGTCAATCTCAGAATTCAACAATCTATCAATTTGGATCATTCGAATGAATCATGATTGAGCCTTGGTTTGGTGAAACCCCAAGGTCATGAACAGCCTCTCTCAAACACATGTTCATCCTATGCATGAGTGACGGTTCTTCTATCTCTAGCAAGAATCTAATCCCCATGCATGCATTTCTTCAAACACTTCTAAGGCATCAATTCAAATCTGAATTGATCACCAACTGAATTGTGCAAGTTATCTCTAACCTTGCACTCAATTCAGTTCTTGAATAGTAGATCTGAATTCCTAGAGTCTCTCTCAAGCACTCTAGGAATTCCAAGCTGTAGATTAATTCCAAGCTGTAGATTAATTCTCTTTCAAGCAATTCAGATCTTGCAATCTCAGATCTGAGAATTCAGATCTGAGTTTTGAAGATTAGTTGGCCGAATTGATCTGCAATAACACCCTTATTCAAGAAACTTCAAGTACAATCCATGATCATTTGAATAAATCAAAAAGAATTAGATTGCTGAACTGAAATTTTACAAGCTGAAATACATCAAGGAAGAATGGAAACAAGGAGAAAGAAGAAATAAAAATATAACTAAGAAACTAAATTCAAATCAAAAGAGAATGAAACTACAAATGATTTATTACAAAAGATCTTTGAATCACAAACCCTCAATTCGAACTCACCTTCTTCTTCTAGCTTGCTTGTCTTGAACTTCCTTCAGCCCTTCTTCTTCTTCTTCCTTGCGCCTAGCCTTCTTCTCTTCTCTTCTCTCAAGGTGGCCGAACCTCTAAGAGTGGGAGAGCCTTCCTCTCAAGCAATTGAACAACTTTCTCCCCTCCTAGAGGCCTCCTTATATAGTTTTTCAAGGGGGCTCTTTCCCCTTCTTGAAGCCTCTAGAATGGGGTGTATTACACCCCTCATGAACCTTCTAGGGTGCTCCCTCCTTCTCTTCAAGAAACACCTAGAAGTTGCCGCCCCTAGCTCCCTTTGGGCTGCTATTTGGGCTACAACTTAGCTTGCATTTGAGCTCAAGTGGGCTACACTCTAGGCTGTTATTTGGGCTAAAAATGGGCTGGGCCGAAATTTCCTTCTTGCTAGGCTTCTTCCCTTGGATTTTCCAAAGAGTTTCACTTGCTCTTCTTGGGCCGAATGAAATTCTCTTGCTCTCATGGCTGGGCCGGGCTGAACTTGATAAATTTTCGGTTTTCTTTTCTTGCTTTTGCCTTCTTTTTGTTGATTTGGCTCCCGCCGAAATATTTCTTGCAATCAAGCTAAATTAAGGCAAAGATTAATAAAACCAGCATAAAATTTCATGCAAAAACCTCATAAAATATAGATAAATTGTAGGTTCATCAACAATTATCCATGAAAGATCTTGGAGAAGCCTCCTATGTACTGGGTCCTCGACTCTATAGAGATAGATCGAAGCGGATAATACTATTATCCCAATCTGCTTATATTGACACAATAGTCAAGAGATACAGCATGGAAAACTCTCTCCAAGAAGATGTCTCCCATGACTTTTGAGTAGATTAATGGCATGAAAGACGTTCCCTATGCCTCTACCGTGGGGAGCATCATGTATGCCATGCTGTGCACTCATCCTGACATAGCTCAGGCAGTGAGTGTAGTAAGCAGATTTCATGCCAACCCAGGGCAGGAGCATTGGACTGCTGTGAAAAACATACTTAAGTACCTTCGAAGGAGAAAAGAGTTTTGTCTAGTATTCGATGGTAGCTCACTGCAGATCCAAGGGTATACAGATGCCGATTTCCAATCAGACCCAGATGACAGAAAGTCTATATCTGGATATGTTTTCATGATAGGATCGTGTGCTGTTTGCTAGAAAAGCAGCAAACAGGTGTCCACTACAGACTCCACGACCGAGGCCGTGTACATTGCCGCAAGTAAGGCTGCCAAAGAAGCCGTATGGATGATGAAGTTCGTTCATGAGTTGGGAGTAGTTCCGTCCGACACATCACCCATCCCATTGTTGTGTGACAACAATGGAGCCATTGCTCAGGCTAAGGAGCCACGAGCCCACTCGAAGTGAAAGCACATCGAGAGGAAGTACCACGTAATGTGGGAGATAGTTGGTAGAGGGGACGTCCTGATTCAGAAGGTAGCGTTAGCGGAAAATGTGGCAAACCCATTGACAAAGCCACTATCACAGAAAGTGTTTGAGAAACATGTGGAAAGCATGGGACTCTGTCTAGTACCTGATTGGACCTCAGTGCAAGTGCGAGCTATTAGACAGTTTTGTATGCCCTTAGCTTCAATCAAAATTATATACTTTATGAGTTTATTCTAAATGAATAAAAGTGCATATTTGATTCAGGTTCCCTTGGTATGTTTCTGTGTAATACCCTTAAACTGGACACTTATTGAAACTTGTGTTAGGTTACAATGTTCACAGCTAGTGGGTCAGTCTGGGGAGACCTATCCTGACAAAGCTGACACTGTGGTCCCACCAAGTCGGTTGGGGTGGCTTGTCTCAGCTACCGGGGTGAGACCCTAGTCACATACAGTGTGGGATTAATTGAATCTTTCAACTAGACCAGATTTCCAGTATTGCCCTGGACCTTGGAGATTCATGGGCAAAACTGGAAAGTTATACCCGACCCCTAGACTCGATTATGATACTGCACTAGGTGTCGGATCAGGGTGTCTTTGATGTACGAATCAGCGAGATCCTTAGCGGGGGTCAAAACCTGGGTATGTTGGGACAATCCAAGAATTCATCTGAGTGGGTGATCATAGTGACAGGATCAGCCCCTTTGTCGGACAAAGGTAATGATCGGGGATGCGCTCTCACTGTTGGAAACCAAGACTGCCGGCAGCCGATTCCAACCGTTGTGATTTGTTTTGCAAAGTATATTTTATATGAGGTATAAAAGTATATATATTATGGTTTCTAAAATGTTTGCAAAAGGTTTTAATTCCCGGGATCCATATATGTGGAGAGTGCAACACTATTCCTTGTAGTCGAGGGAGAGGTCCTCTCTTGTCGGGCAGTGTATGATCATTAAGGGCTGAGAGGTTAAGTGTAAGACCATAGAGGATAATACCTGATGGGCTAATCTTGCATCTGCCCACAGTCCCTGGGTGTTACAAGGTGGCTTGGCCCAGGGACTACTTAGGGTAAGTGTTGGGCCCATAGAGCACATTTGATTGGTTTCAAGGGGTGCACTGTCTTAACAGTGTATTCGACCAGGCCTTGTAACAAAGGCTGGGCCGAACCCATGTGGCTGATGTGTAGATCAATGCTTGGGTCCCACGCCATACAAGGAAGCCCAACTGGGCAGCAGTTAGGAAGGTTAAGTGAGCACATAAGCTTGATGGGCCTGAAGCCCATTTCGAACTGGGCTATTTATTTAGTTAATTAAAGGGGCGAATTCTGAGATGGATTAGCAAATAGGATAGGGTCTTAATCCTATCCACTTAGAGAGTCCAGATCTGAATGTGATTCAGATCTAGAAACCTCCTAAAGGGATTAGGATAAAGTTAATCTATTCTGCAGATAAGATAAGGGTTTATCCTTATCACTAGAAGAGAAAGCTGATCCAAATATGATTTGGATAAGCACCTCATATGGGATTAGGAGCTGATCTTTTCAAATTAACAAAAAGAAGGAGGGGGCAGCAGCCTTGAGAGAGAGACCAAGAAACACATCAGATCCTCTTCAGTGCTGAAATCAAGAAGAGAGAATTTTACAGCCTGCGAATACTCTCTTGCCGCCTCCCTGCTCTTGCCGCCCTGTTTGCCAGTTCGATCTCCAGCTATCGGAGAAGTCAAGATTGGATCTTGATGTACTTTATGAGTTACGATTGCAGAACAGTTTTGTATGCCCTTAGCTTCAATCAAATTGATGTACTTTATGACTTTACTGTAAATGAATAAAAGTGCATATTTGATTCATGTTCCCTTGGTATGTTTCTATGTAATACCCTTAAACTGGACACTTATTGAGACTCGTGTTAGTTTCGAAAGTTCACAGCCAGTGGGTCGGTCTGGGGAGACCTATCCTGACAAGGCTGACACTATGGTGCCATCAAGTCGGTTGAGGTGGCTTGTCTCAGCTACCGGGGTGAGACCCCAGGCACATACAGTGTGGGATTGATTGAATCTTTGAACTGGACCAGAATTCCAGTATTGCCCTGGACCTTATAGATTGATGGGCAAAATTGGAAAGTTACACCCGACCCCTAGACTTGATTATGATACTGCACTAGGTGTCGGATCGGGCTGTCTTTGATGTACCAATCAGTGAGATCCTTAGCGGGGGTCAAAACCTGGGTATGTTGGGACAATCCAAGAATTCATCTGAGTGGGTGATCATAGTGACAGGATCAGCCCCTTTGTCGGACAAAGGTAATGATCGGGGATGCGCTCTCACTGTTGGAAACCAAGACTACCGGCATCCGATTTCAACCGTTGAAATTTGTTTTGCAAAGTATATTTTATATGAGATATAAAAGTATATACATTATGGTTTCTAAAATGTTTGCAAAAAGGTTTTAATTCCCGGGATCCAGATAAGTGGAGAGTGCAACACTGTTCCTTGCAGCCGAGGGAGAGGTCCTCTCTTGTCGGACGATGTATGATCATTATGGGCTGAGAGGTTAAGTGTAATACCATTGAGGATAATACCTGATGGGTTAATCTTGCATCTGCCCACAGTCCCTGGGTGTTACAAGGTGGCTTGGCCCAGGGACCACTTAGGGTAAGTGTTGGGCCCATAGAGCACATTTGATTAGTTTCAGGGGTTGCACTGTCTTAACAGTGTATTCGACTAGGCCTTGTAACAAAGTTGGGCCGAAACCATGTGGCTGATGTGTAGATCAATGCTTGGGTCCCACGCCATATAGGGAAGCCCAACTGAGCAGCAGTTAGGAAGGTTAAGTGAGCACATAAGCTTGATGGGCCTGAAGCCCATTTCGAACTGGGCCATTTATTTAGTTAATTAAAGGGGTGAATTCTGAGATGGATTAGTAGATAGGATAGGGCCTTAATCCTATCCACTCAGAGAGTCCAGATCTGAATGTGATTCAGATCTAGAAACCTCCTAATGGGATTAGGACAAAGATAATCTAATCTGCAGATAAGATAAGGGTTTAACCTTATCACTAGAATAGAAGGCTGATCCAAATATGATTTGGATAAGCAGCTCCTAATGGGATTAGGAGCTGATCTTTTCAAGTTAACAAAAAGAAGGAGGGGGCGGCAGCCTTGAGAGAGAGACCAAGAAACACATCAGATCCTCTTTAGTGCTGAAATCAAGAAGAGAGAATTCTGCAGCCTGCGAATACTCTCTTGCCACCTCCCTGCTCTTGCCGCCTCCCTGCTCTTGCCGCCCTGTTTGCCAGTTCGATCTCCAGCTGTGGGAGAAGTTAAGATTGGATCTTGACATCAGTTCTTTGAGAAAGGATTGAAAAAGAAGCTGTGCTCACGTTCCATCCTACTGTTTCTTGCGAAGGACAGAGTTCTTGGAGAAGAACACTGCTGATTCTGCTCCATCCTACACTGCGCCATCTTCAGTGGGAGCAGTCTTTGGATCCTTCCTTGGGCGTGAACACCTTCGTTGGGAGATATTACTTCTCCGTATCAGGTATTATTCTCTCCCATTCCTTTTGGTTCAGATCTGGTTCAGTTTAATGTTCAAGATTGATCTTTGAAAATATGATTTTCTAAATAGGGAATGTGATTCCTAGTTGAAGGGAGAGAAAAATTTTTTGAAATTCGCCCCTTATTCCACATTCTTTGGGCATCCATGGGATGGATCTCTCATTCCCTTCAGTGGTATCTGAACCTGCGCAATTAGGGAGAAGGCGTTCTACCCAATTTGCGTAGATTTGGTTTTTGGGAAATTTGTTCCCAAAATAGATGGGCAAATAATCTAAAATTAATTTTAAATAAATCTGATTATTATTTAGAATTGTTCATTATAATTTTCTTGATTTATGGGGTGTTCGTACAAGAGGAGATCGAATTCTTGGTTTGCGCAGGGAACCTACGATTTTGCAGTTTTTGATTTATTTTGGATCTATTAATAATTTTTTTTATTTTCTAGACTCAATATATAGGTATTCGATCTGATGTAATTATTAATAGAAATAGGATTTCTATTTATTTTTATTTTGGATCGAAGTTGGCGGTGCAGAAAAGGAGATTTCGTAGAGAAGCAGATTTCGCAGATGAGAGAAATGCTATCTGCGATTTGTAGTTTGTGAAACTGCATTCTGTGATCTAACCTCTGTTTTGCAGGAAGGATTGTGTGAACAGCCCTGTTTGACTGATTCTTGTATTTCCGTTTATCAGTATTTAATTTCAGATTATTTTCTTGAATTAAGGATTTAATTAAAAATCAAACCCTAGACCCATCGAACCAAGATTGGTTCAAAACTGTTTGGACCAATTCTAGGTTTTAATCAAGGCTGAAAGTCAGCCCTAATTTCCCACTAATGGGCCTAAGGATTGATATTTAATTAAATGGTTAATTCGGCCCAGCCTGTAAAGGCCCAGTTTTAAATATTTCAAACTGCAAAAGCCCATTTTAAAGACTAAAGCTATATGGGCCGAACTGGGTAACCCTAATTCAGCCCATATACCTATATAATATTAATGGTTAATATTATGAAATTTTAACGGGCTTCCAACGGGCCTTACAGATAATTAATTGATTGGATCAATTTATCCCTGCATGTGATGTATGGATGTGTGATGTGCTGCATACATGGGGCATAAGTACTTGGCCCATGCTCATTCGACAGTGGCTCTTGCGCACACCATGGCTGAATGCACATCATTGCCATGGTGTCCCTATTGGTCATTGGATGACTTCCCTCAGTGGTGGGCCCCCACACCTCATCAAGAGGATACGTGTGGAACCCTAGCCGTTTCAAGGCCCACCGAAATCTGGCTTTATGAAAGTCAGTGGGAGCCACTTTGGTTTGACCTAAATCAAACTTGGGTGTAATTTTGTTACCTCCAGCTAACATGAGTGCATGTGATAGGGAGATTCATATGATGAACTCTCTAAAGGCCTTCCATCATTAGCATGAGGATGGGTCCTTCAGTAATGAGGAAACGCACCAGAAAATGGGCTATCCATTTGCTGTTGGGCTTGCCTGAGTGTTTCATAAGATGATATGAGCGTCATAGACCGATGTGGGAGGGGCTTCACCAGAAAATGGGAACTCTCTCACGGTACCTTGGTGTTCACGAATATGATGGGTAAGCACTCACTGGACAGAAAGGTTTACCTGAAAATGGCTTTGAACCTTGTCTGGCAGAGGCCAAAGGGAAAAATCATATGATGAGTGGATGTGATCCTTCACAGAAAGGTGGTGGAGTTATGCAGCTGAAACAGTTGGCTCCATGCACCCTATGTGATTTCCCACATTTCCAGAGACAACCCGTAGTCTCCGTCACTAAGAGAGGAGGGAAATCTCAGAGACGAATAAATGGAAATGAATCGTAGATTAAATCCATATCTATGAAATGAACATGAATCAAATTAGGTTGTGGACTGATGTTTGCTCTTTTATCAGAAAATGGCAAATGGATCTTTTGCAAAATTGCTTGATGACAACAAGTTGAAGGGCCCAAACTATGATGACTGGTACAGGAACCTTATGCTGGTCCTGGCTTCTGAAAAATGGACAAAGTGGCAAAGAATCCTGCTCCGGAGCGTCCGGGTGATAGGGCTTCTAAGGCCCGAAGGAGAGACTATCAAGAATGGGAGGAGAAAAACTCCCTTGCCCGGTGTTACATCATTGCCACCTTAGACAACCCGATACAGAGGCAGTTTGATCAAATCGAACTTGCCAAAGACATATTGGACAGTCTTAGGACAATGTATGAAAAGCACAATCGTTCTACTCGACAAAAGGTCTTGAAATAGTTCATGACCGCACAAATGTCCAAGGGTCAACAAGTTCACGACCATTGTCTTCGGATGATGGGATACATCAACGAACTGGAGGCTCTTGGATCCGGGCTGGACCTTGCAACCCAGATAGATGTTATCCTTAACTCTTTGCCTCCTTCCTTTAATCCGTTCATCATGAACTTTAACATGAACAAGCTGAATGTCAGCTTACAAGAGCTCAGCAAT